>NW_027187380.1:33839754-33962851 GCF_028583685.1 Petaurus breviceps papuanus
AAGAAAGAAAGAAAGAAAGAAAGAAAGAAAGAAAGAAAGAAAGAAAGGAAGGAAGGAAGGAAGGAAGGAAGGAAGGAAGGAAGACAGGCAGGAAAGAAGAAAGAAAACTAGATTGGTATCAGAAGACACAGGTCCTACTCCTAAGTCACTTCTTCTCTTTCTTCTTTAGTTAAATGAGAGTGTAAGACTCTCTAGTCTTTTAAGTTATTTCCAAGGCATACAAATGAAACTGAATTATCTATTATATGGTGTTCACAGACCAACTACTTGATTGAGTCTAATCACTTTATGAGGAAGGGGGTCAATAAAGTGGGTTATTCCCATACTCCCTTAATGTTTAAGACTGTTCAGACTGCTTCCTAGATTCCATTGCAAACTAAAATGAGAAGAGGTGGAAACAGAGACACAGAATAACACATACACACACACACATATACACACGGTAGTGGAGTTATAAGCATAGTACTATACTTATACACAGTTGTGGGAGTGGAGAGAGAAGTAATAAATGAGTTCAAGTTCTGTCTTCAGTGATCCCATATGGGACCATGAAAAAGAAACTCCTCTCATGGCCATTAGGGAACTCTTTAAAACTATAACTGCAGAATGAAAGTTATAGATGTGAATCAGAAGAGGGAAATTCCCTCTTCTATAATGCAATTATAGGTCAAGATACCCCCCAAAAATATGATTAATATATTTATTATAATAATCTTTACTAATAAATATTAAGGGGAGGGAGGTGGCACAGTGGAGGTAGGGCTGGGCCTGGAGTCAACAAGACATCTTCCTGAGTTCAAATATGGCCTCAGACACTTACCAGTTGAGTGACACTGGGAAAGTCACTTAACCCTGTTTGCTTGAGTTTCCTCATCTGTAAAATGAGCTGGAGAAGGAAATGGCAAATCACTCTAGTATCTTTGCCAACAACCCCATATGGGGTCACAACAACAATAAATATTGATAATTCTGTTACCAATATTTACACAGCACAGTTCAGTTCCAAAAGCATATATACTACAGTTTTGGAAAGCTTCAGCTTTCTTGTTTTTTAAGTTTTAGGTTTAGAAATATATTCTGCATTTTAAATTGCCAATAAAGTGGACATTTCAGAGGAAAAGCATTTTCCTTAAAACCATCTAATGAAGATATTACAAGAATTATTATCTTCATTTCACATATGAGGGATGCTTAAGGAAAGCATTTTTAAACTTTAGAATCCAATGAGACTCTATAAACATAATCATAATTAGAATATATTAAGCATATTATCTTGGAGGAAATATAATTTCTGAGGTTTAGTATGTTGTTATATAGTAGCAATAGCAAGCATTTATTGGGCTCATATTGTAGGCATACTATGGTAGCTGCTGTGGATACAAAGAATTAAGAGTATAAGGTCCCTATAGGCAATTGAATCTTAATTATGGAATCAGGACAAACAGCCAATAACACATTTATATATGGCATGGGGGATTAGCCAGAGAGGGCTGAATCCTGTGAACATGGTAAACATAGTGAGAATGCATCTGGATCTATCCAGTGATAAGGAAGCAATATGCTCATGGTCACAGAACTACTAAGTCCTGGTTTGGGACTCAACTCCAAGGTAACTGTACTTTCCACTATGCCACATGTTTGATTTACAAAGGGATCTCAGAGGTAATCCAGTCTAACCTCTAACTTCATTTAGGATTCTCCTCTATACTTACATTTTGTCATCTAGTCTTTGAACAAATTTCATGACAGGGGAACTTGTCTCAAAAGGCAATTTATATATATATATATATATATATATATATATATATATATCGTATATGAACAACTCTAATTGTTAGAAAATTCTTCCTTATGTAATTTGTGATCCAGAATACCAAACTCAGGGCTTATGTGAACCAGGTTCAATCTTCAAGCCATCAGCAAGCATTATTTGTAATGAGGATAAGCTAAAAACCTTCCCAATAAGATCAGGAGTGAAAAAAGGAGGCCCATTATCACCAATATTATTCAATATTGTATTAGAAATTCCAACAGTAGCAATAGGAGAAGAAAAAACATTGAAGGAACCAGAATGGGCAATGAGGTAATAAACCATCTTTTTTTTTTTTTGCAGGTAGTATGATGATGTACTCTGAAAATCCTAGAGATCCCATTAAAAAGCTGGCTAAAACTATTAAAAATTTTAGCAAAGTAGTAGGATATAAAATTAACCCACATAAATCATCAGCATTTTAAATATTATCAACAAAACCCTGCAAAAAAGAGATAATAAGAGATACCACATCTAAAATAATTGTAGACATCATAAATTACCTGAGAATTTACCTACCAAGACAAACTCAGTAATTATATGAACATAATTACAAAACACTTTTTATACAAATAAAGCCAGATCTAAATAATTGGCAAAGTATTAATTGTTCATGGCTGGGCAGAGCCAATATAATAAAAATGACAATTCTACCTAACCTAATCTACTTAGTAATGCTCTCCAAATTGAATTGCCAAAAAAAAAATTCATTTTTTTATTGAGGTACAAAAAATAGCAACAAAATTCATTAAGAAGAAGAAAAGAATATAAAAGGAATTAAGAGTGAAATGAGCAGAACCAAGAGAAGGCTGTATACAGTAACAGCAATATCGTTTGAAGAATAACTGTGAAGAACTAAGTTATTCTGAATATAATAAAAATGCAAATCAACCACAAAGGACCTTGAAGGAATATGCTATCCACCTTCAGAGAAAGAGCTGATAAACAGAAGTATGTATAGTATGGTTTTACCTACATATTTGTGTTAAATGATGGCCTTTCTCTTGGGTGGGTTGGGAAAGCAGGATGGGGAACAGTTTAAAACTTAAAAACTAACAAAAAAACATTTAGAAAAAAAGACTTTGAGCTGTATGAAGACAGTTTCAGAGCTGTTAAGTGCTTTCCTCAAGCTCACACAGCTTGCTCTAAATGGTAGAACTACATGATTAAATACCAGGTCTTCATACTCTAAATCCAGACAGGACACATCAACACTTTAGTTCTACCATATACCAAACTCTGAGTCAGAACACCTGGGTTTCTGATCTAGTTGCATCACTTACTAGTTTGGTGACCTTATGAAAGTTACCTTATTATCCTAATTTACTTCTCTAATTTTCTTACCTATAAAATAAGGATAATAATACATGTAAAGCATCCACATAGAGTTGTTGGGAGTATTAAATAGGATGACATATGTGAAAACACTTTGCAATTATGTTATATAAATGTAAACTACTATTATTATAATGCATTATGGGGAACTCAAATCCGTAAGATCACTGATTTACCATATTGTGACCTTGGACAGATTACTCAACTTCATGTGGCCTGTTTCCTAATCTGAAAAACAAGGTTTGACCAAATGGTTTCTAATGTCTCTTCCAACAATAAATCTATAATCTTGTGATTCTATGATTTTTAAGTAGTTATACAATATACTTCTTTTGTTAATTATATACCATCTCTAGATAAGTAAATGACAAGAATGTTCTTGCTTTAGAACTTTTCATTCCTTTAACAGGGATAATTGTTAAAATTGTGATAGTAACACACACACACACACACACACACACACACACACACACACACCCTGTGGTTGTCAAAATAATTTTCTTACTCCTGACAACTTCTTTTGAGGGGCAGCAAAATATGGTAGAAATTGTATTGGAGTAGAATTCCAGACACTTGGCCTCTAATTCTGCCTCTGGTATAAGCATGGGCACTTCAGCTCTTTTAAGTTTTGGGCAGCTAAATGGGGCAGTGGATAGAGTGCCAGACCTAGAGTCAGGAAGACTCATCTTTCTGAGTTCAAGTTTGACCTCAGACACTTACTAGCTGCGTGACCCTCAGCAAGTCACTTTACCTTGTTGCCTCAGTTTCCTCATCTGTAAATGAGCTGCAGAAGAAAATGGCAAACCACCTTCACTGTCTTTACTGAGAAAATCCCAAATGGACTCATGAAGAGTTGGACATGATTGAAAAACAATTCAACACTCTTAAGTCCCAGTTGTCTTCTCTGAAAAATGAGGCTGGATGAACTGATCTCTCAAGCCTCTTTCCAACATTCTAGGTTCAAGATCATCTTAAATGCCTTCTTTGAAACATAAGGCATTATTGTCAGTCCCTACTGAAAAAAAAAATAGCGTCTGAGAATGTTCAGAGGAGATCAAGACAAGGGTCCACCTACTTCTTCAGACAAAAAACATTACAAATAAGAAAATATTGATGTGCCAAGAGAAAAATGTGACAAAGCCAGACACACATAAGCAAATGTCCTGTGTGCATTCAGTCCAACACTCCAATTACCACAATCCATTTTTAGGATACTAAAATAAGAAATGGGTATGAGCATAAAATGGAAAGCCTATTAAAGTAAGAGAATGTGCTGAATAAAAACATTTGTGAAGCTCTCACATTTGTTGAACACAGATGGACCAGAAGAAAATAGATTAATACCTAAGGTGTGGAAGCCTCTCAGGCTAGTTTTTATTAACTCAGAATTGCTAGTGCTATACTTCTTTGTGGGAGTTTGGGGCATATCCAATTATTTAGTAACAAATAAAAGCTCCTGAAAAGCTGTTAAAAGTGTTTTATTAGAAAAAATTACCCCGAAACTCACAATAATTCCTTGTGTAATAAAATAGGCTAAATGAGAATCACCTAGTTTAAAGAAAAATTAAAACAAGAAATCAAGTAAAAAACATCACCTGTCTAGCATATGGACCCAAAAGATAAAATGCTTCTGGAGGGCTAGGTTTGTTAAAAAAAAAAATTATATATATATATAATAATTCACCCACATGGCCTGTTGCCATAAGAACTTACTATGGTCTTATTTTATTGTGCTTTCCTTCTTTTAGGTGAAAGTGCAATACTCTATGCTTTTATTTCAATGAACTATCATGATTTTTCTGATTATTTTAATGTTTCTAACTTGCAATATGTTCAATCATTCATGCCATAAATTCTGAAAGCTTAGATAACTTTCCTGGACCAGTTCCCTCATCTGCTTAAATCTCAGCTCTACCATCTAGTACTACTGTGCATCTTCAGTAAAAGTATTTGCCCTAAACCCTCTCCTCTTCCAAACTGTCTAATGATGGAATGACCATCCTGGACTTCTCATTCTCACTCCTTATATGCAATCAATTGCCAAATATTGCCATTTCTACCTCCACATCTCTTGCATTCAACCTTATCTCTCTACTCACACAACTGCCACAATAGTTCAGGCTCTCATTACTTTTTTTTCAACAGTCTTCTAACTGGTTTCCCTACTTTCAAATCTCTCCTCACTCCAGTCCAACCTACACACTGGCATGGATTTTACCATGTAACTCCCCTACTTAATCAACCCTAATGGCCTCTGGGATTGAATATAACTTCCAATGTTCAGCTTTGAAAGCCTTTCATATCCTTGTCTCTACCTATTTTTCTAGACTCAGTAACTACTGTTGATTTCATTTTTGCAACATCATTCAAATATGCCCCCTTCTTTCTACCACCCCAATATTTCTCATCACCTCAACCCCGGACTACTATAATAGCCTGATGGTTGGTCTGTTGCCGTGAGTCTTTCTCCCCACTCCAGTTTAGGGGCAAAAGTAACTTCCTAAAGTTCAGATCAGACCTTGTCATCCCCTACACAATAAACTTAAGTGGTTCCTCATCATCTCCAAGATAAAACATAAAATTCTCTATTTAGAATTCAAAGTCCTGCACATTCTATCCCTCTCCCCATACACATCCTGCCATCTTTCCTATCTTCTGACACTTTACTCTGATTCAGTAGCACCAGCCTCTTGGCTGTTACATAAACAAGACACTCCAAATCTCACAGCCTCCAGGCATTTTCTTTGGCTGTCCTCTATGTCTAGAATGTACTCCCACCTTATCTCTGCCTCCTGACTTCCCTGGCTTCTTTCAAATCCAAACTAAAATTTTACCTTCTACAGAAAGTGTTTCCCAATCTTTCTTAATTCTAGTAATTTCCATCTAGTAATTCTTTATCCTGCATATAACTATCTGTACATATTTGTTTGCTTATTGTCTGCCCCCCCCCCCGCTTAGAACGTAAGCCCCTCAAGGGCAGGGAAGATCTTTTTGACTCTTGTATCCCCAGTACTTATGTAATGAGATTCTGAAATAATACAACATTCAATACCCCAAGAAACTGGCAATAGTACTAGCCCAGACATTCTCTCCAGAAGTACACAGAGCCTAACCTAACATTAAGTCCAAAGTCAAGAAGTAGGCAGGAAGAATAAGCAAATTTTAAAAAGAATTCCACCATAACAAGCTATTACAGTGATAGGGACATTCAAGACACAAACCCAGAAGAACTGGTCCCAAAGTATCTATAAACAAAGCCTTCAAGAAAACACAGCTCAGATTATAAACTATTTGGGGATCTACCTGCCAAAACAAACCCAGGACCTATATGAACACAACTACAAAACACTTTTTACACAAATAAAGTCAGATCTAACTAATTGGAAAGACATCAATTGCTCATGCCTGGGTCAAGCTAATATAGTAAAAATGACAATTTTACCTAAATTAAATTACATATTTAGTGCCATACCAATCAATTTACCAAAAAACTGCTTCATAGAGCTAGAAAAAAAAATAGTAAAAAAATTCATTTGGAAGAACAAAAAGTCCAGAATATCAAGGGAATTAATGAAAAGAAATGCTAGGGATGGTGGACTAGCTATACCAGATTTTAATCTGTACTATAAAGCAGCAGTTCTCAAAACTACTTGGTACTGGCTGAGGAAAAGAGCAGTAAATCAATGGAATAGATTGGGTACAAGAGACTCAGCAGTCAATGACTATAATAATCTACTGTTTGATAAACCCAAAGATGCCAGCTTTTGGGATAAGAACTCACTATTTGACAAAAACTCCTGGGAAAACTGGAATATAGTATGGCAGAAACTGGGCATAGACCATTATCTAATACCATATACCAAAATCAAGTCTAAATGGGTGCATGATCTAGGTATAAAGGCTGATACTGTAAGCAATCTGGGAAAGCAAGGAATAGTTTACCTGTCAGATTTGTGGAGAGGGGAAGACTTTATGACCAAAGAAGAATTAGAGAGCATTATAAAATGCAAAATGGATAATTTTGATTACATTAAATTGAAAAGCTTCTGTACAAACAAAGCTAATGTAACCAGGATTAGGAGGGAAGTGGAAAATTGGGAAAGAATTTTTACAACCCATGTCTCTGATAAAGGACTTATTTCTAAAATATACAGAAATTGAGTCAGATCTATAATATAAGTCATTCCCCAACTGATAAATGGTCAAAGGATGTGAACAGGCAGTTTTCAGAGGAAGAAATTAAAGATATCTATAAGAATATGAAAAAATGCTCTAAATCAATATTGATTAGAGAAATGAAAATCAAAACAACTCTGAGATACCACGTCTCACAAGTCAGATTGGCTAAGATGACAAAACAGGAAAATGACAAATGCTGGAGAGGATGTGGAAAAATTGGAACACTGATTCATTGCTGGTGGAGTTGTGAACTGATACAACCTTTCTGAACAGCAATCTGGAATTATGCCCAAAGGGCTATAAATAATTTCATACCTTTGACCCAGCAATACCACTTCTAGGGTTGTATCCCAAAGAGATCATAGAAGTGGGAGGAAGACCTATTTGTACAAAAATATTTGTAGCAGCTCTTTTTGTGGTGGCAAAGAATTGGAAATCAGGGGGGGTGCCCATCAATTGAGGAATTGCTTAACAAGTTGTGGTATATGCATGTATTTGAATACTATTGTGCTATAAGAAACAAGGAGCAAATGGACTTCGTATTTACCTGAAGAGGCTTATAAGAACTGATGCTGAGTGAGAAGAGTAGAGCCAGGAGAAATTTGTACATAATTACAGACACAATGTATGTGTGAACACCACCTCTGATAGACTGAACTCTTCTCAGCAATTCAGGGTTATAAATAAACCCAAAAAGTCTCATGATGGAGAGAGATGTCTACATCCACAGAAAGAACTGAGTTTGAACCCAGATTGAAGCAAACTACCAGCTCTTTTTCTTTTTCTTGTTTGGTTTTGTTTCCTCTTTCCCATTGTTCATTTCATCTGATACAATCCTTCTTTATAACCTGACTAATGTGTAATGTGAAAGTATTTGTAGATACTATACTTGATTGTATGCCGCCATAGGGGAGGTGAGGTAAGGGGGGGGGGGGGGGAAAGAAAATTTGAAACTCAAGGAATTGTAGAAATGAATCTTGTAAACTAAACATAAACAAACTAATAAAGACCAAAAAATTAAAAAAGAAAAAAGAAAGAAAACACAGGTCAGGCATTAATACAAAAGATAAAGCAAGAGTTTAAAAAGTTTTAGAAGGGAATTAACAGCTTAGCAGAAAAGGTACAAAATCCTACTTCTCATAAAGTGACAGTATGAAGGAGAGTTCAGGTAACCTTAGAGAAGGATGGTGAAGGTATCTGGACTTCTTCCCAGGTGAAAGCAAACTACTCCTGACTAGTCTGAGGCACAGTAATAGAGAAAAAGGCAAGGTTGTTAGCTCCTTGCCATTCGTCTTCAACCTGGACTATTTGGTCTAAAACACTGACAACTAGACAAACAGGATTTGCTTAAGTGGAAAAGAAAGGAGGGGTAGAAGCACGACCTTCCCACGGCTCTGGCTTCCACCTTCCCCAATCCATGTAAAAAGGGGACTCTAAACAAACTTTGGAGCTGCAGAACCCACAAAATGACACAGAGAAGCTAACCTCCTACTGAGGACAGCTCGGCAGGCCAGCAGGAATCCAGCGCAGCTCTCTGGGAGCCGAGCCCCACGCGAGGCTTTAGCCCCAGGGAGGGCCTGACCAGCCGCCAGCCAGAGGGACTCCAGATCAGCAGCAGCTGTGGCCGTTTCCAGATTTATCAACACATAGATGCGAAGGACAAAGTGAGAGGTCAGTGCAGTCTGGACTTTGAGACCCAGTAAGTGGGAGTGCGTGGCTTTTGCCCCCCGGGGCAAGAAGCCGCTGAGACATGGCACAGCCAGCCAGCGCCATGTGGCAGCTTCAGCTCCTGGCCTACAGAGTGTAGGGGACCAAGCACCAGTCTAAGGGGTAATTGCTCTTGCTTTCTTGGATCTGGATTGCAGTATAGGGTGGAGGTCCTGGGGTGTGTGTCTAGCTTGCCAGAACATGTGGAGACCTCAGAGAGGGTACCCATCTAATACCTCTGGCAGCTGAGAAAATCCCAGCGTTTGGGATGAAAGCTCCCCTGTCTGGTGGCAGAGTCCTACTGTGGCAAAAAGGCCAGGAGTCAAGTGACTGAGGGGCGACACGACCAGGCAAAGGAAACAAAGCAGACAGAAGATTCCAACATTAGACTCCTATTTTGGGGACAAAAAAGAGCAAAGCATGGAACAGAAGGAAGACAGTGAAGTCAGAACTCCTGCACCAAAAGCTTCTAAGGAAAATACAAGCTGGTTACAGGCCATAGAGGACCTCAAGAAGCAGATAAGAGAAGTGGAGGAAAAATTGGGAAGAGAAATGAGAACAATGCAAGAAAATTATGAAATGAGAGTCAACAGCCTGACTGCGGAAAATAACACCTTAAAAAACAGACTGACTCAAATGGCAAAAGAGGCTCAAAAAGGAAATGAGGAGAAGAATGCCTTAAAGAGCCAAATTTGCCAGATGGGAAAAGAGTCTAAAAAGCTCAATGAGGAGAATCATGGCTTCAGAATTAGATTGGAGCAAATGGAAGCTAATGACTTTATGAGAAATCAAGATGCTGTTAAACAGATACAAACAAATGAAAGAATAGAAGGCAATGTGAAATATCTCATGGAAAAAACCACTGACCTGGAAAATAGATCCAGGAGAGATAATTTAAAAATTATTGGACTACCTGAAAGCAAAGTAAGAACCTAGAAATCATCCTCCAGGAAGTTCTCAAAGAAAACTGCCCTGATATTTTAGTACCAGGGGGCAAAATAGAGGTTGAAAGAATCCACCAATCACTTCCTGAAAAAGATCCCAAAAAGAAAACTCCTAGGAATATTATAGCCAGGTTGTGGAATTCCCAGATTAAGGAGAGAATATTACAAGCAGCCAGGAAGAAACAATTTGAATATTATGGAAACACAATCAGGATAACCCAGGATCTGGCAGCTTCTACACTGAGGGATCGAAGGGCTTGGAATATGATATTCCGGAGGTCAAAGGAACTGGGATTAAAACCAAGAGTCACCTACCCAGCAAAACTGAGTATCATGTTTCAGGGGAAAATATGGTCATTCAGTGGAATAGAGGACTTTCAAGCATTCTTGCTGAAAAAACCAGAGTTGAATAGAAAATTTGACATTCAGATACAAGAAGCAAGAGAAGCATGAGAAGGTAAACAGGGAAAAGAAATCATAAAGAACTTTTCAAAGTTGAACTATTAACATTCCTACATGGAAAAACAATAACTGTAACTTATGAAACTTTTCTCAGTAGTTGAAGGGATTAGAAATATATATGTATGTCTATATATGAGGGTATATGGGCATATGAATACATTTGTGAATATGTGTATATATGTTTACAGGTATACAGAGATAGAGGGCACAGGACCAATTTAACAGGAAGGGTTGATACTTAAAAAGTGAAATTAATAGGTGAGAGAGGAATATAATGAGAGGAGATGGGGAGAGACAGAGTGGGGTAAACTATCTCATACAGAAGAGGCAAGGGAAAATGGTTATAATGGAGGGGAAGAATAGGAAGGCAAAAGGGAATGGGTCAACCTTATTCCCATTGAATTTGGCTTGAGGAGGGAATGAAATACACACTAAATAGGGTATCTCACCCTCCAGGAGAGTAGGGGGGAAGGGGATGAGAGAGGGGATGATGGAAGGGAGGGCAGGCTGGGGGGGAGGGAAGTTGGAAGCACACACTTTTGAAAAGGGACGGGATCAAAGTAGAGAATAGAACAAGTGGGAGGTGGGATAGGAGGGAGGGAAATATAGTCAGTCTTTTACAATATATAGCCACACATGTACAACCTATACTGAATGACTTATCTTCCCAGTAAGGGTGGGTGACAAGGAAGGAAGGGAATGAATCTGCAATTGAAAGTTTTAAAATAAAATATTCAAATATATATATATATATATGTATATATTATTACTAATACCATCTTACATGTAATTGGGAAATAAGATATACAGACACTGAGGCATAGAGATCCACTGGAAAAGTCAAAAGGGGTATGGGAGAAAATATGGGACAGAGCAGATTGGAGGAGGGGACATCCTGTGGGACTTCTATTTTGGGGAGGTGAGTAGGGGAAAAACAGGGAGAAAATTTGTAACTCAAAATCTGGCAGAAACAAGTGATATAAATCAGAAGTTAATAAAGCATTTAAAAAAAAAAAGAAAAGAAAGGAGGATATTCCAAGAAGGAGAGAAAATACAGTATTCCCTGAAGCCTCAAAGGTCTATGATAAGTTGTCGATGTGCTTATTTTTGAGAAACTTTTTATTTGTATAGCCCATAAGCCCCCTATTCCTGTTTTCTTAGAAAATACAGAACTCCTTTTTAGAGAGAAATCTTCTAGTCTCCTAAAAGCCAGGCTTTGGAAGAGGTCGAGGAAAATAACAGGTATTAAAGAGAGGAACAGAGAGCATTGCCAGCTATTTCCTCATATTGGAACAAACTACAGGGCTGCCTAGCCCTTGGTGGTCTTTTCTTATGTAATAAATGGTAAGAATACTTCAGCCTGGTACTAGCTGGCATGAGAGTATAAGAGGAAAATTAGGTGTTAGGGAATGCAAGAGGCATATGGATATGGACTGGCACATCGGGAAAAGCTACACAAAAGCAGAGGTCTGAATGTTGCAGGATTAGTAGGATTTGGATCGGGACAAAGGTTTAGAATAAACTTTTTTCAGTGGGTACATCCATAACCTTTCCACACACTCAAAAAAACCCTTTCTGTCCCTTTATTTCAGTTCTTCCATTTCTTTCATCCTATTGCCTCCTTTTGGATGCTTTTGCTATATTTATTTGTTTTCCCCCCAACTTAGGTTACAACCTATCATATCACCATGCATACAACCTGGTACTGTACAGTTTTCAAATCTGGGCCACATCAACCTCCTAGCACAATCCTTACTCTAAAAGTGTTCTCAGAATCACAAATGTGGCTTGGATAGAAATCTACCACTTAACATGCATTTCAAGTGTAACCAGTCTATTGAGCAGAAACTTAAGAGGATAAGAGAATTAAAGACGTGGGAACACTGGGAAGTAAGGACATGATGTTTTCTGGAACTGTACTCACCATTAGTGGTTGTGTTGACATAGTATCGGCGACCCTGAGGAGACAGGTAGCTTTGCCAGCCAGGCGGCAATAAGGAAGTCTGACTTTCTTCTGCAGTCTGGGGGGGAACCATTCCAGGCTTCTGTAACAGTGTGGGGAGGCAGGAGAAAACACAGAAAGAGATAGAGGTTACCACACAAATTTATTTTTTCAGTAGTTCTAATCTGCAGGGTTCAGGAAGAATGACAATGATTTGGGTCATAGTTTCTAAATTGTGTTGGGAAGTGTAAGATCTTCAGGCACATGCCTGGATGGCATGGCATGACCTTGAGACCTGTGTCATCATCACTTTTTGGTTTGACATTACCAAGACAAAACACTGATGTGTGTGAGGCAATGTCAGTCAGTCAATAAGCATTAACTAAGTACCTACTATGTAGCAGTAGAGGCATATAGGTGGCACAGTGGATAGAGTATTGGGTGTGGAGTCAGGAAGACTCATCTTCATGAGTTCAAATCTGGCCTTAGACACTTAATGGTTGTGTGACCCTAAGCAAGTCACTTAATCCTTAATCACAAAGACTGAATAATAACTAGGTATTAGGCACTGTGGGTGGAATTACAAAGAAAGGCTCCAGAAAGTCCCCACTCTCAAGGAGCTCACTGTCTAGTGAAGGAGATAAAATGTTATATACAGGATAAATTGGAAATAATAAGCTAAGAGAAGGAACTATCATTAGGGTTAATGAGGAAAGGCATTTCAGAGAAGGTAAGATTTTAGCTGGGACTTGAAAGAAGCCAGGAGGCAGAGATAAGGAAGGAGGGGATGGATGGGTGGAGGGGGTGTAGCCAGTGAAAATTCCTGGAGTTAGAAGATGAAATGTCAATTGTGAGGAACATCAAAGAGGCTAGTGTCACTGGGAAACATGAGTATGTAGAGTGGAGTTGGTGTAAGAAGACTGGAAAGGCAGGAGGGGGCCAGGTTATCAAGGTCTTTGAATGCCAAATCAAGGATTTTATGGATTTTCTGATATTAAAAATGTTTGCATTTATAAAAAAATATTAAAAAGGAGAGGCACTATGGCATAATAAAGAGAACAGGTGTAAGTCAGGAAGACTTTGGTTCAAGTTCTGCCTTTGACACTGTAATGGTAATGGTAATTTGAAGATCTTCCCTGCCCCTTAATAGACCGAATGTAATTACATGCATCCTTTGGTAGGAGGACTTTGCTAAACTGGTGGAACAGGAAGCTGGGAGTCAGAGCAGTTAGTACAGGAGAGAGAGGGGACACAGGAAAGGAGACAGCTAGGTTTGTGGGTGTTTGTTTGTGGAAAGGCTTTGGGATGGTGTTGTTCTCTGCAGTGTTATTGTGTATAGATTTCTTTGTTGCTATGATGAATTGGTTTTTCTGGTGTTGGCATTTGACTTTCTGGTATTTGAATAAATATTTTACTTCTATCTTCTATATGGAGAGTCTGTTAAATTTTGTGATTCACAACTATGCTAGCATATTCCTAGTTGTCGTCAGTGCTGTGAATATTGTGTTGGCACTACAGATACATACTGGTTGTGTGACCCTGGACACCACTTCCACGCTGCAAGCAATTCCATTAATTGTAGAGAAGATAAGGAATCAAAATGGTAAGCATCCACTTACACCAAGAATTTCATATATGTATACTGAAATTACAGGTCAGGTCCAAAAATATATACATATTCAAAAACCTTTTATGTTTTGTCTTACCCCTGCAACAGGTTGTGCTTATGAGCAACTACTTACCCACTCTACTCCTAATATGGTCTGAATAGTCAGGAAAGGGGAAATTTCTCTGGTACTTAACCCTCTAAGGCTGACAGAGAACTATCTACAAATGCTACCTCAGAACAGAAGTGTCTACTACCTCATAAAACTTCAAAAGAAATCAAAGAAAGAAAAAAAAAAGAAATCAAAGAAAGAGGGAAGACAAACAGTTGATTATATAATATACCTTGTTATTCTCTGTGGGGTTAGGAGTTAAGAGATGGAGAATGGGATGGAGGTGTATGGTAAAATGATCATTGGACTAAGAGTTAGGAGGTCTAGGTTCTAGACAAAGCTTTGTCAAATAAGTCACTTTATTTTTATGTGTCTCCATTCCCTTCTCTGAAAGATGAAAGGATTGGACTAGATAAATCTGAAGATTCCCTTTTAGGTCTATCTCCCCTCTAAAGCAAAGTAGGCACTAATTAATAATATCATCCACATAGGTTTAAAGCTAGAAGCAACCTAGCCCAGTACCTTCATTTTATTTAATTTTTAAAAGTGAATTTACAATTTTATGTTTTATTCTGAATATAAACAGAAAAGAGGGCATCTCTATATACATAGTAGAAAACAAAGAGGATTGTGTATGAAACCATGAATCTCAATTTTATAATATGTGCTTTTAAAAATATATATACATATATAATAAATTCCACATGTGATTTTAAAAACTATTCTGGCTGTGCTTCCTTGTGAACTTCTTTCTGTTCTCTTCTGTACATTTTAAATAATATTTCAAAGGCCTTCCTTTTTTTTCCCATCATGATTGCTTACTCCCCCTGAAATAACTGCTCCAATTAAAGAGAGAGAGACAGACAGACAGACAGACAGACAGAGACAGAGAGAGATAGAGAAGGAGATCCTTGTTACAAAAATAGTCAAACAAAATGAATCTACACTTTGGACTCATCAAAAAATGTATGTCTCTTTCTATACCATGAAGATACCACTTTTCTGTCAGAAAATAGGCAATGTACCACGGCCTCTGTAGATCTTAAGACCCATTTTTCTTATCAATGTTTTGTTACTACAGTAATTTGCTACTGGTTCTATTCACTTCCGTCTGAATCAGTTTATACTTTCCAGGATTCCCTGATTTTTCTTAATGGTACAACAATATGTCATTATATCTATATAACAGTTTGTTCAGCAATTCCCTAAATGATGAACAACTTTTAGAACCCAGTTCTTTGGAGTCTCTTTTCTTTTAATCCTTCTCCCATCGCCAACCAATCAGGATTAGGAAGTTTGTTTTGTTTCTGACTATTCCTGTTCTAGGAACCCTGGCAATATCTCTCTGAATTAATAGCTTCTCTTCCTATCTTCACTCATTTCCCTATTAAGTTTGATCTATTTCTACACCATACTGTTGGTGTGTCCAATTCTCCTTTGTTTCAAATAAAAATGAGATTCATCTCATGTCCACACTCCTGACCATTTTATTCCCTTTCTCTATGTCCTTCTTACACACCCCAATTATGAGAACTATCAAGTTCTACCTTCCTCTTTTCTACATCAGTGTATTCCTTTTACTTGCTCTTCCCTTCTTCCTCTTCAAATCACCCAAACAATACCATTCCCTACCCAAATTCTTAATTTTTAAAATTTTAATCCCTTGATACCTGTTGAACCCATTAAGGTTCTAAAGGGACACTTGTTTCTTTCTCTGCTTATTAGAAGGTAGCACTACTGCACAGCACAATCTTTTCTCATTGTTCAAATAGATTTAGTTTTTCAGGTTTCTTCTGATTCATCTTCTCCACCTCTGGTCTTTTCATGGAAATGTGTGAAAGTCTATTTCATT
Source organism: Petaurus breviceps papuanus (assembly GCF_028583685.1). Taxonomy (NCBI): domain Eukaryota; kingdom Metazoa; phylum Chordata; class Mammalia; order Diprotodontia; family Petauridae; genus Petaurus; species Petaurus breviceps. The sequence continues at coordinate 33,855,704 of NW_027187380.1, forward strand.
AAAATTCAGTTTTTCCTTCAAGATTACACTAAACTTTGCAGTGTAAGTTATTGTTGGTTCTAAACCTACATCTGTTGCCTTTCAGGACACTATTCCAAGATCTCTCATTGGTCATAGAAGCAATGAGGACTTTTTGATATTAACTGTAGTTCCTTTGTATTTGAACTCCTTTCTCAGTGCTTGCTGATTATGATTTCATTTTGTTGTGACATAGAAGCTTTAGATTTTGGCTCTTACAATCCTGGGATTTCTTTTTCCTTTGGGTTTTCTGTTTTATCAGTTCTTTGATTTTATTCTAATATTTCTGCTTTCTTGAGGAATCATTGATTTCTATTTGGTCTCTTCTCATTTTCAGAGAGTCCATTTACTTGGATAAGAGCTTTCTGTTCTGAGTAATTTATTTTCCTTTCAATTCTTTCCTCCAAAGATTTTATTTCTTATACACACACACACACACACATTTTGTTCCATTTCTCCCAGGTACTTCTGTATTCCTTGTTGAAAATCCATTTTCTTTTTGCTTTGATTTTCTACTTGTTGTTATGATATTATTCTCCCCTTATGGATTAGATTGGGGGGAAGGGGAAGGCATCTCTGAATCTACCATGATTCTTTATAATGATTGGTGTTTACTCAACTCTCCAATCTCAGTTTCTAAATTGGAGCTTTCTGCTCTGGCCAGATTACCCCTTGAAGTGTTTTCAGTCAGTTTTACCTGTCCTCAGCTTAGATCCCCTGAATTCCCAGGATTAGTTACCCCTCCTCTCCATTCCTATTCCACTAGTTAACCCTCCATAGTCCATGCCTATGGGACTTGATTGGGCACAACAACTGAAAGTAAGCCATGAGGAACTGCCAGAGAATTGAGAGGGATACTGTACTACAACCATCCATCAATATGAGGAACATCTCCAAGAATCTGCAGCCCTGATGAGACTCCCAAAGGGCTGGACTGATCCCATTACCCCCTGTCACTTTCTGGCAAAGTTGCTTATTCCCTTTCTAATCTAGTCAAAGTAACCATATATGTAAGTAAACTTGTTCTTCACTTTAAAATTAGAATTTAGTTAACAACCACAAAAACTCTGTTAACCAGCAGAATTTCTAACTTGTGTCATTTTATGTAATTTTATTTTACCTAGATAAAGGGAAAGGAGAGAGGTTTTCTTGCTTTATAGATTAAATATTTAGTCTATGGGCCTGAGTCATTAGGGCAAAGTGAAAGGCCTAGGAATGAATTGTTATAAGTGTGGCAAAGAATAAAAAAATTCAGCTATAAACAAATAAATTAATGAATAGCAAAATAAATAAATATGCATATACATATGCATATATATACACACACAGATAGATGATAATAATAACTCCAGAACCTAATGTGAGATCAGGAAGGCATTTCCCTTTCCCTTTTCCTGCAGAATGATATCTGGGTTTGAAAGAATGTCATATTCCTGTAAAGGGAGAGGATATAAGCCGCTTGGAGGGGGCAAACCATCCTTCCAGCAGCTAGAGGAGTGACACACAGAAAGGAGGGGCAAGCTGCAGAAGTCTGAGCATGCCCAGACAGTGCTGCAAGTCAGGAATGACTGACAGCCCAATCTGCCTAGCTCACCCATGCCACCTGGTGGCTTACTCACAATAATGTAAATAAAAGCAATACCAAACAATATTCAAACTCAGATTAATTAAAATGACCAGGCTAGAAGATAAATGATGGGGAGTTAGGGGTGCGGATGGGGATACCACTTTGCTACTCTCAGAAGAGAGGCAGGGTTACTATGGTTAGAGAATGTTGCATATTCCATTAAAAACTTTCATAGGTGAAACTTGTATGGAGTGCTGGGCCTGGAATCAGGGAGATGTGAGTACAAATTCAGCCTTAGACACTTATTAGCTATGTGATTCTAGTCAAATCACTTAAACTCTGTTTGCTTCAGTTTCCTCAGGTTGTTGTGAGGATCAGATAAGATAATATTTGTAAAGTGCTTAATATTGTTCCTAGCACTATATAAATGCTAGTGATGATAATGATGATGACGTCACTTGCATTTACTTAACAGCTTCTATTCCATGTAAGGGAAGGTTTAGAGAGGCCAGAATATTATTTAGGTTAAAAAAAAAAAAAGAGGCTTCATTAAAACTACCTCTTTAAATAAAGACAAACTGCCCAAGAATATGTTGATGTTCTGATAGTTCACTACGAAAAAAAGACAAGGCAAAGGTCGTGGCTGTAAAAGGGAGGAATCCCTTTCAATCCCATGTCCACAGGCAAAAACAGTCAAGACAAGCATGGAACTGGCAAGAAACCACAGCCCCTTGTAAAGTTCTTTATACAACTGACATGATCAGCTCCTCTTCCAACCAGGTGTAACCACAACTCCTTAGAAAATCCTTCAGAACTATAACAGTATGTGGGAGAGTGCCAAGGGTGAGCTCTCAATGGCTGGCACAGAGTTCTAAAGGGGAAGAATTCGTGCTTACAGATCACTCAGTAAAATCAAAAAAGAAAATAAACATTTATTGTGTTTATTTTATTAGTAGTGTCTCCACTGCCTGAGATCTTAGGAGCAGCAGACTCTGTAGAGGGTCCCTACTTTTTTAAGCAGAAGGATTACAGATTATAGAACTCTCAAGCAGATAAAAAAATAAAACAGACAAAATTGTGCTGCTTGTGATCTTGAAAGAAGCAGATTCTGCACTAGGTGGTGGTCAGAGATGGCAAAGGCTTTTCCTTCGACCTTAAAACAAAAAGCATTTCCTTTTTCCCACTTAACACCATTGGGTCTACCCACAGACCAACTATCATATTATCCTAAGTGGTGGTTGCCCTGACTTCCTAGCAATACTAATGAAGATAAAAGAATGAGGCATCTCTAATCCTGCTAATGGCTCCAGACTACAACTGCTTGGTAGAGGGTCCCATTATGATAGAACACCTGGTCCCCACATTCCCCTCTAAGTATATATGAATTATCAGGTGGTAAGGTTAATATCTTCCAATCACAAAGCAAAGCATTTGACATGTTGGAATTGTTTAATAAATGCTTGTTCACTTGATTAGACTTGATAAAGATCTGGCATATAAATATTGTGGGTTTTCTTTGGTCCCCTCCTGTTTGCTTTCTTTCAAAGGGTATTCTTCAAAAGAAAGCTCAAAGAATATCTATCTAAATTGAAAGGCTGAGGTCTGGGGCCCACTACCTTAAGAAAGAGAAAATAAATATCTTTTCCTCCTAGACCCTTGCCCAACTGCAGGAAGTCTCATCTACACAGGAATAGTAGAATAGGTCAAATGAAATTGTAACGGTTTTTAGTCTTTCTTCTATTGTATCCTTTATAGATAAGAAGACAGGTACTTTTACATCCTCTTTTTTTCTTAAGAGATCTAGTTAGTCAACCAATCATGGAACACTAAATTTTTGGTTCCTATGTGCTTAGCAAAGCATTTTGCAATTATTTCATTTTTTCCACACAACCACATTGAGAGGTAGGTGCTATTATTGTCTTTATGTTATAAAATGGATAGCTAGAATTTATAGAGTACTTTAAGGTTTGCAAAGATTATCTCATTGTATCTATATAACTCTGGGAGTTGGTGCTATTATTAGACCCATTTTACAGATGTGGATTAGTCACTATGCACTTGCTCATACCCTCTACCTGGATGGAATGACTTCCCATCTTATTTCTACCTGATGAATTCTTCAAGATCCAGTTGAAATGGGTATATATCTTAAACAATCTGATCTTCCAACAGGAAATGATGTTTCCTTTAGCACTTAAACAGCACTTTGCATGCTCTTCTGCAAGTTTTGTTTTTCTCTTTCTTTTTTCCTTTTTCTATTCTCTTAAGAACGGGCACTGGTTCCTCTCCTTCCCTAACTCTCTGTAGTGCCTCCTCTACCTCCCACATGATCCCTCACCGCAGAATGCCCATAATAATAAATCTGTTGAATTTATATTCCCATGTTTGTGCTGGGTCTCTGAATGTCATGCTTTTTAATATCCTCCTTATGTTAGAGCTGTGGCTTGCTGTCTGTCCTTAAATACATGTTTATTCAAGTTAAACTTTTAAATGTGGCATAGTTGGTAGAGAGGCAAACCTCAGAGTCAAGAAGATGAATTCAAGTCTCAACTCTGGAATACTGCCTGTGTAACTCTAGACACTGGTCTAGTCAGCTCTCTAAGCCTAATAGGTTGCAGAACAAGTAACTGGTTGAGTGAGCTTCCTCATTGTGAGTTCACAGCACTGATGAAATAAAAAGCCCTGTCTAAAAATAAAATTAAAATCAGTTTGATATTGTTCATAATTACCTAACTGGAAGATGGCTGAAATACCCAAGAGGAAGACCAGTAAAAGAAAAGGATTTGGTGAGTTAGACTAGGAAAGAAGAACATCACATTCTCCAATACACTGGTGAAAAACAACCTGCTACAACATGGAGAAAAACTAGCAAGTTACATGAGATTGACTTTCTCTTTCTCAGTCCTTGACTATTGAAGCTTTGGGAGTTAAATCATTTTCTAGTCATATTCAAGATAATGGTTGAAATCTATGGGATATGTTTCCTATAAATAGGCAAGTTGTGAAAAAGAAATGTGAGAATGATTTTGTAAATTAAATAAAACCATAGACTTATAGTTGGCAGGAAGTTCAGAGTTCATCTACTATAATCCCATCACTGTACAGATAATTAAATTAAAGGCCAAAGTGTACTGTACAGGTAGCAAGATGGATAGCACCTTGGGCCCAAAGTCAGGAAGATTCAAGTTAAAATCCAACCTCAGAAACTTACTCTCCTTTTGACCCTAGGCAAATCACTTAATCCCTGCCTGTCTCAATTTCATCTGAGGAATGGGATAATTAAAATGGGAATAATAATAGCACCTACCTCCTCAGGTTGTTTTGAGAGTGAAATAAGATAATAATTGTAAAGCACTTAGCACAGTGCCTGGCACACAGTAAGCACTATATAAATTTTAGGTTAGGTTTCCTGAGGTGAACGACCATTTCTCCAGGGCATGATTCATTCCTTCATTTGCTCTTTCCTTCCTTTATTCATTCTAAGGACATTCCAGATATAAATGGATGATCCTATGAATGTCTCAGGGTCTATCAGGGTCACCACTGGCTAGCTGAACAAAAAATGAAGTAACCCAAGTCTCTGGATAGTAACAGAGAATAATAAGTAATAGAAGAAATAAGGGTGATTGAGTTGGGAGTGTGATACCGGTATAAAGAAACACAGAACTAAACAAGGACCCAGGGAACCAGATGAGAGGTCTTATTTGCCTTTGGTCTCATAGAAGATTAAGGGGAATAGAGCTTAGATTAGGAGTAGAAATAGTAGGTGGGTAGAAAAAAGAATACAGTCTATTCAGTGAACACAGAGAGAATGACCTGTACTCAGACTGAGGGTTCTCTAGTTCTAAAATGGACTCTGTTCACTACATGTGCTTTAGCTCATCAAATCATTTTAATTGTACTCAAAATTTTGCAAAAGAACAAAGAATTATTTGAGTTATCTGCTGTAATACCTTTTGAAAAGTGTTCAAATTGGCCTTTGTAAGTGCTGTATTTTGTAATTGAGTCTAAACCTTCAATTTTATTTTATTGTTTCCTTAATAGTATTTTTTTTCCAATTACATGTAAAGATAGGTTTTAACATTCACTTTTATGAGATTTTGAGTTTCAAATTTTTTTTCTTCTTCTCTCCCTTCCCACCTTCCCAATAGCATTCATTCTGATACAGGCTATATTGAACACATTTCCATATTAGTCATTAAATCTTCAGTTTTAAATAGAAAGAAAGAAGAATCCAAGTTTGAGGTCTGGTCAACAGGAAGAGAACAGAGTCAGTGGAGCAAAAGCAGACTGCATTAAACATAGATAATTCATACTAAGCATGAGAGAGGAAAAAAAACATAAGAGAATAGAAAGTAAAAAACATAATTAAATATTATAGCTGTAAATGTGAAAGGGATGAATTCACCCATAAAGCAGAAAAGAATAGCAGATAGAGGGAGAAAAACAAATCAATGAATTGAGCATGTAACCAGGGTGGTGGAAGGGGAAAAAGAAAAACAACAAATTTTTTTAAAGCCCCAATTAAACACTAAAAATTCCAAAGTCAAAGAAGAGATTAACAAAGTTACAAAAAAACCAGTGCATTGATAAATAAAAATGGGAGCTGCTTTATAAAAAAATCAACCATTTGATTTTTTAAAAATAAAGAGAAAAACCAAACTGTATCAAAAATGAAAAAGGAAAATTCAAAACAAAAGAAAAAAATCAGGTAAAATATTAGAAACTATTTTGCCCAATTAGCAATAAAACTGACAAGTGCAAGGAATAGGTGGATATTTACAAAGATATGAAACACACAGATTAACAAAATAAGAGAGCACTTAATCCAATCTCAGAAAAAAAAATGAAAAAACAAAAATTGAACTTGCAAAGAAAAAAACCCAGAAACAGATGTATTTACAAGCAACTTGTATCAAAGGACAATTAATTACAATATTACATAAACTGCAAAAATACAAAAAAAAGGGACTCTGCCATTTTTTTCCTGATACAAATATGGTTTTGATGCCAAAATGAAAGAGAGATAAAACAAAAGAAAACTATAGGCCAATAATCTACAAACTTAACGAATATCAATACAAAAATATTAGCAAAGAAGACACAACAAATAGAAAAAATTTTAGACTATTATCAGGTTGAATTTCTACAAGAAATATAGGGTTGGTTCAATATCAGGAAAATGGTAAACAAAATATATCATATTAATAACAATGGAAGTCACATGATTATATCAATAGATGTAGAAAAGACTATTGAACATCCCTGCTCTATTAAAAACAGCAACACTAAAAAAGGAATAAAAGGACCTTTTCTTATTATGGTAAATAATATCTATAACCAAGAGCCAGTATAATATTTAAAGCATATAAACTAGAAGCTTTTCCAATAAGATAGAGGATAAAGCAAGGATACCCACTATCACCACTACTATAGTTGAATATATATATAAATCTCTCTATATATATATCTATATATATAAATATATATCCCTCTCTTAGATATAGTAGATATACACATATATACACACTATATCTATATATCATTCTATTTGATTTAATACTAGAAATTCTGGCTATAGCAATAAGACAAGAAAAATAAAAGCACCAGAAAAGAAGAAACAGCAGACCTCTGTTTGAAGATAAGATGGTGTACTTAGAGAAGGCTAAAAAAAAAAACAATTTAACTAAACTTAATTGAAATAATAACTTGAGAAAACTTCCAGAATATAAAATAATCAACATTCCTGTATATTCAAAACAAAAATCAACAAGAATAAATAAAGAAATTCCATTTGAAATAACTAGATAATGTTCTATTATATATGTGGAAATACCTTATTTGGTGCTTAAGGTCAGAATTTTAAAATTTTGTAAAAAAAAAAAACTATGGTAGACTTAAAAAAAAAATAAAGTATACCCAGTATTGAGATGATTTAGAAATCAATTATAAGCACATTCTTGAAGTGTTTGTGAACTTTGCATAAAATGCCTTCCAATAAATATACACATGCTTGTAATAAATGACATACACGTGCATATAAATTATGTATATGTGACATATATGAATAGATGTTTGTGTTTTGAATGACATATATACACACATATGTGTTAATATATATGCCTGTATTTATATGATTGACAGATCCTTCTTGGTAAAAACATACCAGAACAACATCACAGAAATTAAATAGAAATATGGGCCTTTTCTGTATTAAGTATTTTGAAGAACATAAAAATATGTATTTTCACTTTCTGGAGATACTTCTGAATGATACTGAGAAAAGATAAACATAAAGACCCCAACTTTGGAGTTAGAGGATCTGAGTTCATCTGCTAACCCTGCTACTTGATGCCTTGGTCAAGTCACTTCCTCTTTATGAGCCTTTATTTCCTCATCTATAAAATGAACAGATAGTTCTAGGTTACTGCTGAAGGTATCTTTTCAACTCTGAATCTGATAATCTTAAATACTAGTGACTTCTAGAACTGCAAACTTTTTGGTAGGTTTTGTAGAAGATAGCTGTGGTATGAATCAGCCATAAATAAAGCTTAACAACAAAAACTAAAAAGACTCTAGGCACTCCATGCAATCACCCTCGGGGACTAGCCAGCCTGAAAACCCCATCTGACTCTTGTTAAGAAATGGTCTTCTAGATAACAAGGTTAGAAATTGATGTATGACCTCCAAAATAACACCATTGTGAATCTTGTATCAAGCTGTACTATTATCAGCAGCAGCAAAAATCCTTTTATGAGCACAAGGATATTCCAAAAGAATTACATAGTCAATAAAGTCCTGCTGTGAAGGTCCCTTCTCCGTGCCCCATATGCTTACCATTTAGTCAGGACATAGAAAACTTTAAACAAAGACTCAAATGAGTAGTAAAGGCACACGCATTAAATATAAGGTAAGGGCTTCTTAGAGGGGAGCATCTAATTGGGGTAAAGAATGGTAAAAATGAGGATGATGGGGCTCTATTTCTGGAAAAGACTTGGGGGGAGGTGGAATGTTAAGACTTATTTGATTGATGATGGAGCAGAGTGAGACTTATGAGAAACTGCCAACCCTATGATGTAACCTGAAAGGACCCTGGCCTAAAACATCTCTCTTTCAAAGATGCCTGACATTCTACCATTAGATATCCATTTCTTTGAGAAGGTTTTTTTTTTTTGGTTCCTAGAAATTCCCAAGAATTCGTATATTAAAATGCACATATACCTAGAGAATCTTAATTGAGATCTTAACTAGCTGACCACCCAAGAAAAGATTAAAATAGTTACTGGAAGAAGATAAAAGAGGAGGGGACTAAAGATAAATCTGTCCTATTTCATAATTTTGTCCTGATGGTAGGACTTTTCAGGTCCAAAATGCTTCTTGGGAGAATACTAGGAGGCAAGAGTAAGCTAACATAAAACACACAAGGTTTCCTCCCTTCACCCCCCCCCCTTCTCTCTCCTCCCACACACATTTCTTTTCATGTGAATTGAAAGAATAGGAAAAAGGAAGTCCCTCAAGGTTTCTCTTCCCACTAGGGACCACAAACTCTATTTCCCTTTCCCTTGCTCTGATAATCTATCTCCCCATTGCAAACAAAAAAGCAGCCATGGTCTCAGTAGAAGCCTATCTTAATGGAGAAGAATATCGGGTTTGGTATCAGAAGATGTGGATTAGACTGCACCTCAACTATTTATGACAATTCTCACTTTGAGGCACTCCTTTCTTTCACTGTTTGGGAACCTCCATTTTTTCCTCTGTAAAATAAGAAGTTTGACTAGTTGACTTGTCTCTTAAGGTTTCTTCCAAATCTAGCATTCTCTGATCTCAACTTAATTTAAAATCTAGAATTCTTCAATTTGAACTTGAAATTAAAATCAAACATTTGTTAATTATTAATAATTAATTACCTACAGAGAATAAAGTACTGTGCTAGGCCTAAGAGAATAAAATGATTTAATAAGAAGAGGGCTTTGCTTTCATACAGCCTATATATAGTCTAACATGGCAAGATGAGATTTGACACATACATAATTAAAAAAAATGTTTATACATAACTAAAATAAAAATTTACAAGTAGTCACAAGTAAAGAGCAAATAGAATGCCATGTGAGGTACATAGTACATTTCTGACTCTTACTACTTCTCAACTGGCAATACTAATTATTACCTAGGAAATATTCGCTAATAGCTTCTTGAGTGAATTTGGGCAAGTCATTCCTTGGGATTCAGTTTGCAACATGACATTTCAGTCAGACATGTTAGATATTTAAGGTTCTTTATAGTTCTGACATTCTATGATTCTATAAGTCTTTGGATAAATCAAAACTTCCTGAGACTTCATTGTAGGAGGCTCAAAGAGACGCTATGACTTCACTACTGAGATATTTTTACTGGGAAAAGCACTGGATCTGGAAGTTACAAAATCTGGATCCAAATCCAGGCTCGCCCACTTATCTTGGGGGCCTCACTTAATCCTAGGCCTAAATTTCTACATGGGTAAAATAAGAGGCTTGGAATAAATAACCATTAAGGCCTTATCTACTTCTAAATCTAGGATCCTATGATCCACTAAAGCAGAAAAGCTATATGGACCTTGAGAGACAACTCCTTGCAATTTAATCTCTGACTACTCAGTAACTAAGATTCCCTCCAAATTTCTATTTGTTTCCTCCTAAGCAAAAGGTCTCAATTCCCTTCCCAGGATTCTTTTATTGCTATTCTTTGCTGCTTTTCCCTGAACTTTGTCAATACTTTCTTATAGAGATAGTGACTTCAAAATGGGCCCTTTAAATTTTAAGTCTTTCTGTGGCACTCTGTCTCTCTCTCTATGCCAACTATAAATGTCAAACAGCAATTTATATTTGATCATAAAGATAATAAGACATTCACTGGGGTTTGATGACATGAAGGACACAGAAGTTTTTATAAAAGAAGACTCAGATAAGCATGATTATTGTTTTTAAATAAGTACTGTATCTGAAGGGCTATAACATGGCAGGGGAATTAGTAAGATTCTGTTTGGCTCCAGGGGCCAGTAAAGGGCATGAGCTATGGAAGCTCTTGGTCACAGATAAATATTATTTACCATGTTAAGGAAAGGTCTATTTATTGCTTTGCTTTTTAGTGTTGTTGTTTTTATTAGATATGGGAATTGTATTTTGTCAACAGCCTGTTCAGCAGCTATTAAGATAATCCTATGACTTCTATTGTTCTTGTTATTAATACGGTCTATTATGTTTACCATTTTCCTAATATTGAACCAACCCTATATTTCTTGTAGAAATCCAACTGGATCATAGTGTATAACCTTTTTGTTGTATCCTCTTTGCTAATATTTTTGTATTGATATTCATTAATTCATGTTGATATTCATTAAACTATTAGTCTATGGTTTTTGAACTTGAACTTTGAACTCTTTTGAACTTGCTTACCATCCTTCCAGTTCCCAACTGGTTCATAACTTTAGTTTCATCCTCAACTCTTCCAATCCTTTGCCAAATCTTGTCATTTTTTTCTCTTCAGCATTTCAGGAACATATCCCCTTCTCTTCAGTCAGTAAGACCACCCCAGGTTGAGGTCATTTATTAAGTATCTACCACATATTAGGCACTGTGCTAAGTGCTGGGACTAAAAATAGAATAAAAAAGAAAATCCAATCCTTATACCCAAGGACCTTATGTTCTAATGGAAGAAGATAATATATAAAAGGAAGCTGAAAAGTGGGGGTATGGAGTGGCATTGTTGAAGGATGGAGACATAGTGGTGCTACCTAAGATTATCTGGAACTATCTCTTTGTCATTTTCTAAGACATTATAATATTTCATTACATCTATAAACTATATTTTAGTTGTCTAATTTTAAAAATCTATTTAAAAGTAATTTTTAAAAATAACATTTAAAATTGTTCAATCCCTCAATTGTCTAAGAAGCCAACTAAGACATGCTCTTAAATTCTATTTGTTCTCCAAGCTTGTTTTGCTTGTGACTATTTTCCTTTAGGTACTAACCTTCTTCTTATCTCCCACCCCTCACCCCCTTCTTGTTTTTCTGTTGTGTTTTACGAGAGATCTTAGAATATAGTATCCCAAAAGGCAAAAGAGAAGGACTTAACCTGAAGCTGAGTTTGATCCTCCACAAAAAAAAAGACACCAAACTCTACATGTTTAACTTTATTTCATTTAAGAGTAAGATTCACTTGATACCAAATCCTTTCTACTCCATCCATGTCTGCATTCTCTCCTTATCACCCCAATGATGAGAATAGAAAGTTTCTTCCCCTTCTTCCTCCTTTCTGCACTAGTATATTCCTTTTACCCCCTATTCTCTGTTTCCTCTTTCAAAAGCTTGGGGGCAGGGAGGAGGGGAACAGGATAATTTACCCCTATCACCACTGTTTTCCTTATTTAACTTTCTAAATACCCTGTGAAAACATTTAGGCTTTGAAAGGATACTTATTTGTTCTCTCACCATTAGAAGGATAGCATTATATTATGATTCAGCTCCTTCTAATTGCTCAAATTAATTTTTCTAAATTTCTTTGGATTTCTATTTTCAAGTTCTTATCAGTTTTAGTCTTTTCTCTGGAAATGTGAATAAATCCACTGTTATATTAAAGGTCCATTCCCTGCCCTCCCCTCCCCTCTGAGGATTCTTCTTAGCTTTGCAGGCTAAGTTACTTTTCGTTTTAAGGATTTTTTTCTACCTTGTGGGATATTTCATTCCATTATCTCTTCTCCTTGATAAGAGAAGCTGTCATGTCTTGTGTGATTCTGAATGTAATTCTCTGGTACTTGAACTACATCATTCTGGATGCTTACAAGGAGCTTTGGAGTTTTGCCAACATTTCTGGGATTTTTCCTTATGTGGGTCCTTCTAGGATGTGAAAGGTAGATTCCTACTAATCTTGTTTTGCCCTGGATTTTTTTTTTCAGGTTTTAAAACTTGCAAATAATTAAAATCACTTGAACACTAATTAATTACATTTTACAGCTTGCTAAGACTTGATGTAACTTTGCATTTTATGCTGTTAACTAGATTTGCTGTAATCCCACCCAGGTTCTTCTTTTACCCAGGCAGTCAGATGGGAAAGCAAGATGCAGTATCAGTAATTCTTAATTCTTTTGATGTTGAAAGAGGCTTTACAGTCATTTAACCTTTTCTCCAACATCTTTGTATCTTACAAAGTCATCCAGGAAAAATAAAGAAGACAATGCTTGTGGGATCATATTGAGAGGGAAAATTTCATCGCGTTGTAAATACTTGCTTCTCCGTTGTTTCTTTGGAAGGCAGTGGTTTTTTTCTCTTGTGTTTTTCTATCTTCTGGAATTTAGACATCAAAATCTGAGCCATATGTGGTTACTCAGACATCTTTCCAGATTAAGTAGTGATGGGTGAAGGCACACAGTAAGTCTAGTCACTAAGGTAACTGCTCTGGAATATATTTCTCTTCTGCTTCCGATAGATACAGGGAGTTTTCATTTCCTTGAAATATAGTATTCAGTGCATTTTTTTTAAATCATTACTTTTTAGGGAGTCCACCAATTCTTTAAATTGCTCTCCTTGACCTGCTTTCCAGGTCAGCTGGCTCTTTTTTTTTTTTTTTTACAACAGTTATCAGTCATTTTCTGCAATTTTTTCAATCTTTTGGTTTTGTTCTAATATTTCTTTTAAAAAAATAAATAGCATTGAGCATTCTTTTCTTATTAAATTGAGTTGTGAATTCTCCCTCCCTTCTATCCCGCCCCTGACCTACTGAGAAAGCAAGAAAAATGATCCCTATTATACATGTGAAATTATACAAAACATGTTTCTCTGTTAGCCATATTTTTAAAAAGCAAGATATTTAGACTTCAGTTTGCAATCAGAGTTCATCAGTTCTTTCTTTGGAGGTAGGTAGTCTTTTTTCATCATGAGCCCTTTAAAATTGTCTTGAATCATTGTATTGATGAGAGAAGCCAAGTCTTTAACAATCAATCATCATTACAATATTGCTGCTACTGTACATAATGATTCCCAATTCTCCTCACTTCACTTTGTAGCAGTTCATATAGTTCTTGCCATGATTTTTTCTTCCTGAAATCACCCTATTTTATTAAATATCAAGCCCTCTCATTAAATATTCACTTTTACCCCTGAAGGATTATATTTAATTTTGCTGGGTAGGTGATTCTTAGTTGTAATCCTAGCTCCTTTGACTTCCAGAATGTCATATTCCTCCACTACATTAATGTGGAAGCAGCTAAATCTTATGTGGTACTGCCTGTGGCTCCACAATAGTTGAATTTTTTCTTTCTTCCTGATTGCAATATATTTTCCTTGACCTGGAAGTTCTAGATTTTGGATATAATATTTCAGAGAGCTTTCATTTGGGGATCTATTTCAGGAGGTGATCAGTGGAGTCTTTCATTTCTATTTTACCCTCTGGATCTAAAATATCAGGAAAGTATTCCTTAATAATTTCTTGAAATATGATTTCTAGGCTAATTTTTTAATCATGACTTTTAGGTAGTCCAATAATTCTTAAACGATCCCTCCTGTAATGTAATGCCAAAAGAAAGGCAACTTCCCAGGTTCAAAATACCAGCATAGGTGCTCTCTATTTTATTCAGTGACCAACCAAGAACAGAGAAGATTAAAACATGACATCATTCCAAATACAGCATTTACTAAATGTGATTAAATAATCTCCAAGGACTACCCCACCCCAGGACCTTCCAATCATTCAATCAATTACAAAGTCTCTGTTCTAAATACTTCTCCACCCCTAGGCTATACCTTAATTAAGTCCACCACAAAGCCCCTCTTCTCAAATGGAGATTAGTTTCCAAACATAAGTAAACTACATTCATTTGTTCAACCACAGAACACAAAAAGGTCAAAAGTTCCCCACCCCTGGATCACAATTGAATCTACCCCAGAGTTACATCAAGTTTAAACACAGCACTTAATACCCAAATGGAGCTCTTTTCTTCATCTTGACACGAGGCAAGTTCTCAGCAATCTTAGTTCCTGGGGAGACAAGGCTTAGCAAGGCCATAAGATACATTGCCAGTCCCTTCATGAATTCATCCTCTGTCTGTAGAACAGTCCTAGAACCCCTGAACACATTAGCAAAGCCCTCTCCCAGGATTTCTGTAAACATACAACAAGAAAATCCTTCTTCAGGGCTTCCGAACCAACAGAAAGGCTCCCAGACCCCTGCAACAACAGCACTGTCCTTCACCAGTGGACAGTATTCACTCTGTCTGCAGGACAGTCTCCAGACCCCTGCAACAACAGTACTGTCCCTCACCAGTGGACAGTATTCACTCTCTGTCTGCAGGACAGTCTCAGGGCTTCTTAGCGAACAGCCAGGTTCCAGGACTTCTTCAACAAAAGGACAGTCTTTCACCAGTGGACAAATCTGGCAAAACAACATCAAAACAGACAGACAAAGTACCAGCAAAACAGCCATGTCTCCTCAGTCCTTGGCAGCTCAGGGGGGCAGGTCTCAAAAGTCCAGGGCAATTCAAAGCGGCCACCAGCAATTCTCTTAGTCTCTCTCTCTCCACGAGGTGCTGCTTCCAAAAAGATCTTCCGCCTCTCTCTAGTGTCTCTCCAAATCTACATCACCAGCTCCTCCCAGTTCAGGACTTTCTTTTCACATCAACAAGCCCATCCCACAGGTGGGATTAACAAACTCTGGGTTTTAACACAATCAATTTGAAAACCAAGCCAATACAGGGGAATCTTTAATTGCCATTACTATCACATCTCCGTAACCTGTTTGCCAAGTCAGTTGTTTTTCTGATGAGATATTTCACAATTTCTTCTATTGACTTTGTTTAATTGGTTTTTTTGGAGTCATTAACTTCTACTTGCCCAATTCTAATTTTTAAGGAATTATTTTCTTCACTGAGCTTTTATACCTCTTTTTCCATTTCACCAATTCTACTTTTTAAGGAGTTCTTTTCTTCAGTGAATTTTTGTACCTCCTTTTCCATTTAATGTATTCTGTTTTAAAGGAGTTGGTTTTTTTTTAGTGAATCTTTGGACCTCTTACCATTAAGGTAATTTAATTTTTAAGTGTTACTTTTTTCAGTATTTTCTGTGTGCCTCTTTTTTTCCAAGCTGTTAATTCTTTTTTCATAATTTTCTTGCATTACTCTCCTTTCTTTTTCCAAATTTTTCTTTTTCTTTTTTTTCAACTCTTCCAGGAATTTTTACTTGGTTTCTGTTCAATTAGCATTTTTTCATTGAGACTTTACTTGAAGCTGTTTTCACTTTGTTGTCTTCTTCTGAGTTGATGTCTCTGTTTTCCCTGGCACTCTAGTAGTTTTTTATGATCAAGTTCTTTTTTAATTGTTTATTTATTGTTTGTTTATTTTCCAGACTTTGAACTTTATGTTAATGTTAGGCTCTTCTCTCCTAAGGGTGGGGAGACACCATCCTAAGCTTTAGGTTTTTTTATTCTGCTGTTGTCTGACCTAGTTTGGGGGGTCTACAAATTATTGGTGCTTCCAAGGTGAAGTGATCCAAGGAAAGGTGTGGTCACTGCTTCCCTGGTCTATACTCTGGTCTTTACCCAGGAAGGGCACCTGATCCCCTGTAGCCACAAGCACTAGTGCTTCTTTCTGCCTTGGAAGGGGAACCAGAGCTCCTGTTCCCTTGTGACTGACCAGAAGCACTCCTGTTCACTGAAACTGCTACCTAGAACTACATATGAACAATAGAGGTGCCAATCAGCACCCAGTGCCCAGTCCCCTCTAAAATTTTTTGATCAGTTGTCTGACCCCTTTACCACCTTTGTACTGAGGGTTCCAGAAGCTGCTACTGCTGCCATTGTTTCAGGCAAGGCCCACTGCTGGTGCTGCTGCTGTGCTCCAGGCTGGCCCCCATCCCAGCGTCACAGACCTCTCCTGTTGACCCCTTAATTTGTCTTAGACTGGAAAAATGCCCCACTTCAACCTTTGGTTGGCTCTGTCATTCCAAAATTTGATTTGAGGAAGTTTGGAGTTGAGAAGTTTGGAGGGGAATGTTGGAAGAATTCAGCTAGGTTGCTCCCTGTACTCTGCCATCTTGGCTGTTCCCTGTTCTAATACTTCTTGATGACTCAGAGTAATTGATTTTTGTTTGGCACAATTTTCAAGGAGGCTATCTTGGGTAAGGTTTATCACTTTCTCTTGTAAGTAACCTATTTTTTTTTCTAATTCTTTCTCTAGACCTTTATTTAAATCTCTCATTTCACGTATGCCAAGAATTTATGTAGTTGTTAGGAAAAATCAACTTTTTTCTCTTTGAGTCTCTACTTATTGCTATGGAGTCATTTACTCCTTCTTTTGAGGAATTTCTAGGTTAGAAGTAACTTTCATACTGTTTGATCTCTACAGCTTTGTTTTGTGAATTGGGGATCTATGCTGTCCCTTGCTGCCCTGTTTGCTCTTGCCCTGGGTTGCCAGGGTTCCTGCTCTGACCTCCAGCTTCCAGAGTTGGGCCTCTCTGGATCTTTGAGTGTCACAGCACTAGATCTACAGAACATTCTCTGAAACTCAGGACAAGGGTGATAAGGATCTCAGAGGCCCCATGGCCTGCATTGTTTTGGTCTAAGTGCCTTACTGGTTGCTGCTAGCTACCACTCCTTGGTGTTCGGAAGGTTCCCATCCTAGACTTTCTGACCCCTCTGGGCCTTTTTCAGGAAGGGCCTCCATTTTTGCTGCCTCTGAACACAAAGTCTTGAAGGCTACATGTGGCCTGTATGCTGGCCTCCTTTCCTATTTATACTTAGGCTTCTGGTTGACATTATGAACAGTTCTGAAGTGAAAGAAGTCACTATAAGTTTCTCATGAGATTATTATCTGGTCTGAGTTTTGCTGAAGTAGGTATGTGAGAGCTGGGTGGTCTGCCCCCTGTTCAGCAGCCATTTTGGCCAAAAGTCACAATATTCAAAATTGGTCTTTCTGACTCATTTTACTCCACTTCAAATCAGCCTCCATTCAGCAATCAAAGTGATTCTCTTAATTAGAGAATTAATTCTTCCCATGTAATTCTTTCTCTCATTCTGTAAACTACAGTAATTTCCTATTTTTTCCATGTTCAACTATAAAGCATTTCATCATTTTTTAAAGCTGATCCATTTCTACCTTGTGATCTTCTGACTCCCCTCTTGTTGTTTGTTCTTGAAAAGGACCAAATGACATCATGAGGGTGAGTGATGCCTTGAGTTGAGCATGAATTGAATTTGAGTGAGGCAGAGCTATGCAAAGTCATCAGCCTCTCTCTTTCCTCCAAAGTTATTGCAGTACAATGGCAAGACAAAGGTCAAGAGAACTGGTGATGGCCCAGGATACAGTGGGTGACCTTAGTCTTTCTAAATTAAAGTCTTTCCCAGGTCTCAGCTTGTCTGAGGACACACCCATTCAAGGACTAATGGCTAGGTTAAAAAAAGATGACCCAATTTACTATCCCAAAGATGGCCCTCTTTGGCCAGAACAGAAAACAACTGTTATTTACATTCATACTAAGCCATTAAAATCTAAACACTGAGACACAGAAGCTAGGGCTGGGCCTCTTGGTGGCCATTCAATGAAAGCCAGAATGATTTGGGTTAAAACACAATTGACTTTTTAAAAGCTCTATTTCAAGAACTCAAAAATAAAAACTACACAGGACAAAAGTAAATTATCCCAACTTTTTGGAAAAAAAAAAAACAAATGAGGAAAAGGAGAAGAAAAGAAAGGTCACATTTCCCACCTTCTGTTCAAATTGGCAGGTTGGGCCTCTAGAGGGCAGCTACTACTAGTCTCAGATAACATGGCAAAGACAGTTAATATGTCTTCTCCTAAAGCTCCCCTCTACACATTTAACAATAGAGCCATATTGGCCTAGAGTCCATCTATGTGCCTTTACACTGGCTCTTGCTCATGGCCTGAATGCTCTCATTTCTAACCTCCAACTCTTGAAGACAACTCAAAGGGTCAACTTGTCAACTTCCCACAGTCTCTATACAATCCCACAGTACCACCAGTCAAGTGCCATGTCTTCTAAGGCTATATTCAATCTAGTCTGTATTTATCTTATATGTTCTGGTTTTATGTTTATCTCCTGTGAATGGTTCACATATATGTCTCAGCTATATATGTTGA
Organism: Petaurus breviceps papuanus; assembly: GCF_028583685.1. Taxonomy (NCBI): domain Eukaryota; kingdom Metazoa; phylum Chordata; class Mammalia; order Diprotodontia; family Petauridae; genus Petaurus; species Petaurus breviceps. The sequence goes on from NW_027187380.1 coordinate 33,874,410, forward strand.
AACACAACCTCCTTTAGGGTAGGGATTGTTTCTACTTTTTTTTTTTTTTTGCCTTTTGGAAGGCAATTGGGGTTAAGTAACTCGCCTAACATTACACAGCTAGTTGTTTTTTGTGTGTGGGTGTTAAGTGCCTGAGGCTGGAACCAAACTCGGGTCCTCCTGACTCTGGGCCGGTGCTTTACTCACTGAGCCACCTAGACGCCCCTGTTTCTGCTTTTTCTTCATATTGCCAGCACTTGTATAGTTCCTATTGGCACAGAATGATAATAAGATCCTAATAAAAGTTAATCACCAACTGTTTCTTGGATATCTAGTCCTGTAATCATTAAAACTCAGTATATTCAAACCATAATCTTTGTTCCCAAACCTTTCTTCCAAACTTCCTTATTATTGTCAAAGGCATTACCACCCAGGCTCTAGTCCTCTCAGAGAATCAGTTCTTGATTCTCCTCTCATACTCACTTCACCTATAAAATCTGTTGCCAATTCTTTTTTTTAAATTTATTTATTTACTTTTAGTTAACAACATTGAGTTCCACAATCCCTTGAGTTCCAAATTTTCTCTCCCTTCCTATTCTCCCTTCCCTCCCCCACCATGGCGGCATGCAATCCAATATAGGTTCTACAAATACCTTCACACTAAACATTAGTCAAGTTGTAGAAAAGAATTATAACCAATGGAGTGAACAAGAAAAAAGGAACAAAACAAAACAAAAATGAGCAAGCAAGTAGTTTGCTTCAATCTGCCTTCAGACTCTGTAGTTTGGGGTGGCTAGGTGGTGCAATGAATAGAGCACTGGCCCTGGAGTCAGGAGGATCTGTGTTCGGATCCGACCTCAGACACACAAACTAGCCATGTGGCCTTGGGCAAGTCACTTAACCCCAATTGCCCTCAAAAAAAAAAAGCAGACTCTGCAGTTCTTTCTCTGGATGTGGACAGCCCTCTCCATCATGAGTCCCTTGTTATTGTCTTATAATCTTGCATTGCTTAGAGCAGCCCAGTCTATCAAAGTTAGTTGTCACACATATGATATGTCTATAATTGTATACAAAGTTCTCCTGGTTCTGCTCTCCTCACTCATCATCAGTTTATATAAATCTCTCCATGTTATTATGAAGTCCATCTGCTCCTCATTTCTTACTGTTGCCAAATCTTGATATTTCCCCCTAGTATATTTTCCTTTCCACTCATATGGCTGCCATCTTGTTTCAAGTCCTCATCACCTCTCACCTGAACTATTACAACAGCCTTTTATTTGGTCTCTCTACCTCAAGTCTCTTCCTATTTCAATCAGTCTTCCATTCAGTTGCCAAAGTAATTTTCCAAAAGCATTGGTCTGATTATGTCACTCTCCCTACTTGATAAACTTCAGTGACTTACTATAACCTTGAGGATCAAATATAAAATGTTCTATTATGCATTTAAAAGCCCTGGCCCCTTTGACCTTTCCAGTCCTCTTACACTTTACTACCCTCCTTGTTCTTTATGATCTAGTGACATTATCCTTCTTGATATTCCTCTCACAAGACATCCTATCTCTGGGCTCTATGCGCTTTCATTGCAATGGGGGACAATCACACATGTGTCACCTCCACTTTTTTGCTTCCCTTAAAGTACCACCAAGCTAAAATCTCACCTTCTTCTTGAGGCTTTTTCTAGGCACTCCATAACTGCTCCCCCCCCACCTGCCCCATACCAGTGCCATCACTTTGAAATTATGTATAGATATTTACATATTGTCCCCTCCATTATGAAGTGAGCTCCTTGAGAACAGGCACAGTGTTTGTGTCTTCTTTTGCATGTACAATATCTGACATATAACCTTTGCTTTCACTGCTGTAGAAAATTTTCTGTGAGAAAATCCTCAATGCTAATGAAGGTTTGCAACTGTCCTTCAAGTAACAGTCTTAGAGAGTAGCTCTAATAGTCTCCAATGGTATCAACTATGTTGATAACTCTCTGATCTATTGATGACAGCCCTGATCTCCTGACCTCCAGACTCATGTCTCCAACTACCTAGTAAACTTCCTGAACTAGCTACCTTATAGACATTTTAAACCTAACATGTCTGAAATGAAATTTATTGTCTTTCTTCCCTCCCTCCTCAATGTTTCCTCATTCAAAGGGTACCGCCATCTTCCCAGTCACCTAAACTTCAAGGTGTCTTAAGTATCCTTACTTCTCCCACTGCACTTCCCATGTCCTATCCTTTGTCGATGCCACCACCCTCTATCACCTCACACCTGTACAACTGCAGTGGTCTACTCATTATCACCTGCCTGTCTCAAATCTCTCCCAACTCCAGGTCATCCTCTACCTAGCTGTCAGTGACTAACCTTCCTTCTTTTGTTTCTTCTTTCCCCTGCCAAAATTCCATCTTCCATGAGAAGCTTTTCCTGATAACACAATGCTAGCCATGTCTCACTGTTGATTATCTCCAATTTATGTTGTATAATCTTGTTAGTACACGGCTGTTTTCATGTTTTCTCCCCCATTAGACTATTAACTCTTAAAAACAGGAACTGCCTTTGATTTTTCAGTCCTTATTACAGTGCCTGGAACATAGTAGGCACTAAATAAACACTTATTGACTAGGCTTACTGACAAATGTCACACATGCTATTTTGAAAATCAACAGGAGATAGCAGATAGGGCACCACACTTGGAATCTGTTTTATGGGTCTGTTTACAATCATTTCACAAGCATATGAAGTAAGGATAAGTTCTCACATCAAGGTCAGAAAACTAATGATAATTTATACAATATGTCCTAAAGGGATATCCCCCTGCTCCCCAATATTTCTAACTTGGGAATTTGAATTGTTGACACCCTGAGTCCACCTGTTCCTGATTCTTCTTAAATTCCTTCCATAATCCAAAAAGTAATGAAACCAAGTTTTTAAAAATGTTCTATAGATAAAAAAGATGGAGCCAAGAAGCTGAATTCAGATACTCTTTCTCATACAAGTTTTGGTTTTTCTTTAAATACAATGGTCTTACTGATTTAGAAACTACTTCTTAGGACTTGGCAATGAAACCAAATTAGCCCTAATGCAAAATATAACTTCATTTTCACATTTCACATAATTTCATCTTAGTAGAAATGATAGCTTCATAAAAACAAGTGAAAGCAACAATGGAGAAAACACCTATCTCTCCCCTTTTTAATGGCAGTGGAGGATCATGGATATGGAATATTGCATATAGACTCAGGCTTGGTCAGTGTGTTGACTGGTATTGAACTGCTTTTCTTCTTTTCTAATTTGCTTACACATTGCTCACCTACACTCTAGCCATACTGGCCTACTTATTCTTGTACACCTGTGCATGTGTGCACACACACACACTCTCTCTCTCTTCTTTTTTTCTTTTTGGAGGGCAGTTGGGGTTAAGTGACTTGCCCAAGGTCACACAGCTAGTTTTGTGTATGTGTGTGTGTTAAGTGTCTGAGGCTGGATTTGAACTCAGGTCCTCCTGACTCCAGGGCCGGTGCTCTATTCACCTGCCCCTCTCTCTCATCTTCTGTATTCATTCTTATGCACTGAAAGTCCCTATCCCTAGATAGCTTTCTCTTTCTCTCCTCCTCCCCTCCATTGGAACAGTATGTAGGAAGGGAAAATGATCCATTCAGAAATTAAAGTGATGAAAAAATAATAAAAATTAAAACTGTGACAACAAAGGTGGTTTCAGTACTGCTTGTGAGAATTTTACCTTTTTTATGGTTTATGATTATTTTAATTTACATTAGATATGTTGCCTCCTCCATTAGAATGTGACCTCCAGTGTTTTCCTCTTTTTTGTATGCTGACACATAGTAGGAGCATAAATGAGTGTGTTGATTGGTTGATGGCAGAATACTGGCTGGTCCAATAAGAACAGGAGAAATCTCAAATGTCCTGGCTAGCACTCTTGGGCTCTCAGGAAGACAACAAGCACTTCAGTGATTATAGGGAACAGTTAAAATCTCCCACTAGGGTTCAATTATCCATGGTCTGTCTTTCCAAGTAGATTACTCACAACAAAGGCATTATGACTGGGCCAATTGAGTTGTGACACTAAAGTGGATTTGGGATTTTGTTTCAGACTTTAATTGACTAAAATGAAACCTTAGTTGTTATGAACACCATGATATAAATGTACTTTATATAACACAGGCACTTCTCGAAGCATTGGAGTTTAGATTGTCTAACATCAAGCAGATTAGACACCTGAGCTCACAAACTACTCCTTCTGCCCATAGCAAGTAACCTGTTCTATTTGTACTTTTCAAAGCTAGAGAAGACCAGCATTGGACTGAATCTTCCAAAACTAAGTCAGTGGATGAAAGAGGGTTATCTACTAGCATTCTTTATGGAGGGCCTTAAGACCTTCTCTTCACTGTCTTTTAATATGAAAAATTAGTAATGGGCAATCACAGAACTAACATGGGTCAGAAATCACTAATTTCAGAAAAAGAAATGACCTCCCTTTGAACAACATTCTTATTTTTCTTCCTGGCCAGCCTCTCTTTTTTTATTTAAACACACACAGTTGTTGGGGAATTTCTCAATCTGTGTTCCTTGAAAGTCTAAAGAGTATTTTACCCACCAGCAGGTCTGTAAGACCAAGGGTTAAATTAAGTCAGTAGCCAAATTGAAGGGAAAAGACACTTATTTTAGTCCAATAATGGAGCTTGCTGGCTGGTAGCTGCTTCAGCTTGCTAAGACAGAAGTGTCAAACTCCTAGTCTATAAGTCACATGTGGGAGGACCAGGAAAACCTCTGAGTATACCCCTGAACCAGATTAAAATGGAAATAGGAGGCATTTAACAAAATAAATAAAGATATAATTGCTTTTCTGTTGTATCTGACTCTTTGTGACCCTGTGGACCATAGCAGGCCAATACTATACCTGGGGTTTTCTTGGCAAAAATACTGGAGTGGTTTGCCATTTCCTTCTTCAGTGGATTAAGGCAAACAGAGATTCAGTGACTTGCTCAGGGTCATACAACTAGTGTCTAAGGTCATATTTGAACTCAGGTCTTCCTGATGTTAGGTACAGCACTCTTATCCACTGAGCCACCTAGCTACCTCTTAAAAAAATACAATATGGTAAGTCAGTATGTGGATTAATTAGGAATTAATTTCTATTTGAATTTGACAACTTTTCTAGGGTAGCAATTCAGCTTTTAGAGCTTTTTTGGATCTGCTTAAAGTACACAGTCAATCAGCAGCATTTTAATGGACCAATGGAATACAGTCTGTCCCTATTGAAAAACTGGTCTGGAAAGTCCCTTGTTGCTGTTTGAGCAGGATGGAGGTAGCTAAGTCAGGTTTTATTATTCAGTGTGCTGCAGATTGGAGGAATCTAAAATTATCCAGTCTAACTCTAAATTCTGTTAACTATTTTTTTCTAATCTCCCTCTACAAAATACAGTAATTTTCCTTTGTATATGAAGATAATATTATTCATTTCATACAAGTAAGTTGGTTGCTGCTTGTCCTCCATTCTGAAAAAGGACAAATGACATCACTTATGTTAAGTCAAGTTATAGTGTGTCTAATTGTGGCTGATCAGACCAATAGAGGTTTGGGAAGCTCCACCACAGGTCAGGCACAAATTGTCTGTGTGAAATTTGGGGTGGATTCTTCAAATGTGTGAATCTTACGTTTCTTTTGAGCTGCTTCAATTCTGCTTTGCTCATAGAGCATAGCATCTTCTCTGATGAGGGCACACCATGCTGGGTGGTCTCCCTTGTCATGCAATCAATTTCAAAGTTGCTCAGAGAGACCTTGAGAATGTCCTTTAATCCCTTCTTCCGGAGCACCATGTGAGTGCTTGTCTTGTGTGAATTCTCTGTAAAATAGCTTAAGCGAGCATAGGTTTGCATTTGAATAATGTGACCAGCCCATCGGAGATGAGCTTTTTGCAGTAGTTTGAATGCTTGGCAATCTAGTTGAGAAAAAGGACCTTATTCTGCCAGGGGATCTTCAGAATCTTCCTAAGACAATTCAAATGGAAACAATTCAGTTTCCTGGCATGACACTGATATACTGTCCAGGTTTCACAAGCATACAATAATGAGGTCAGCTCAATGGTGCATCTCAACGGCTCAGTGCTAATGGAACCACAGTGATTAGTGATAAGGACATGATCCTGAAGCAATGGGCTGAACACTTCCACAGTGTTCTCAACAGATCATCGTCAATCAACATTGAAACCACTAACCATTTACCTCAGGTTGAAGTCAATCTCTTTCTAAACAAATAACTAGGACTAGCAGGTGGGATTCATCGTGAGCAAATAACAGCCCAATCAGAAAGAGCATTCTAACTAATAGTTAAAGCTGCCTAACAATGCCTAGGCCTCAAAAACAGAGAGGTACCAGTCACTGGTGGTGTTCAATCGGAGGCTGTATCACCATTGGTCATGGATTCAGTGAAAAGGGTTCCTTGATTTGAATAGCAGGAGAAATCCACAAGTTTCAAGGGAGATTCCAACTCTATGGGTTGGAACAAGTGTTTAAAATTAGAACAGGCAATCAGGGTAAGAAATCTATATTTACCTGGCAAAGTAATGAGACTAAGGACTGGTATGTGGGTGAGGAACTGGGCAGTCTCTGATAATAACATGTCTTTTCTGGAGACACACCATTATACCCACACACATGCTAACAGACACATTCCCCAACTACACTTTGACCTTCATTTTTCAGATTTTGTCTTCATCAAAAATTAAAAAAAAAAAAACAAAACCAATAATTTTCCCTACCCCCACTCCCCCACCAAAGGCCAAAGACTCACAGAAAAACATTCATTTTGTGCTTTATTCCAGTAGAAATAGCTCACAATTTGGGGGCATGTGGGGGGGGGGGGGGTTTCCAACAGTGTAAGAGAAAAGTAGAAAACATTACTTTTAGTCAAAAAAAATGCCCATTTAAAAAATCATCAATGGAAAACAAAAGTATACAATAAATATTTTTTGAAATTTAATTGCATCGTTAAAAATCAAAAGATTATTGATACTCTAGAGCATTAATCCCCACCCCCCACCCCCAATGTGTTCTGATTCTTTAAAAGTTCAAGATTCTATAGAAGTTAGTTTAAATTCTCTTAGGGCTAGAGAGATATCTGAGGACATGGGAAACTTTGCCAATTTAGACATTTCTCTAAGCTAGAGATACTTTGACTTTTTTGTTCAGTTGTTTTCAGACATTCCCCATTCTTTGTGACCCCATTTGGGGTTTTCTTGGCAAAGATACTGTAGTGGTTTGCCATTTCCTTCTCCAGCACATTTTACAGATGAGGGAACTGAGGCAAATAAGTGATATGTTTGAAGTTACACAACTAGTAAGTGTCTGAGGCCAGATTTGAACTCAGGAAAATGAATATTCCTGACTCCAGGCCCAGCACTTTATATACTTCACCACGTAGATGCCTGATACTTAAGACTTAGCATAATGTTAAAATTAACTGAAATTGTTTCTGGCTGACTTGTACCTAAATTTTGCAGTAGAATATTAATGTTTTTCTTCAAATGAAGAAGCCTACATTTTCTTTGCCTATACCTCTTTAATTCTGGCTCTTCTTTGCAACACCCTCCCTTTCCCTTCCCCCTTCCCCAACAACAGCCCACTTCCACTATTTCAGGGATGTTCTGGCAGTTTAACAATGGCTCTCTAGAAAAAAAAATGTGTGTCACACTTTTCGGTTTAATCTGCATTATTAACATTTTCTCCATCACAGTCTTAAGTCTAGGCAATCAACAGAACAGGAACTCAAGCCCTGATTTATTTGTTGATTTCTGAGGCATACAAGCTCATACAGAAAATTTAACAATCACCTCTTGTGAGCTGGCTCCCTGCCAAAACCTCCCCTTGCTAAGCCTTTGTGCATCACTTCCCAGACCCAGCATCTCCTAAACCTCCTCCAAGAGGCAGTAATACATTGGAATGCAAAGGAACACAATGGAAGCCCCATTGCCTTCCAGCTCCCTACTCCCACTACAATCTGCCTATTGGTAATATATCTGGCAGACTGCCTGCTCCTGTCTGAGAACACATCCTTCACGAAGACCTGCTTGAACCTGCTATCAGGATAATAACACCTGCATTGTAAAAGAGCTTTGGAAGCCGAGCTAGTTTCAAATCCTGGCTTTGCAGCTTACCTGTATGACCTTGGGTAGATAACAGCTAGACAGAACTTAGAAGGGTTTTAAGGTTTGCATTTCATTTGATATAAGTAAATAACTTCTCCCGGACTTGGTTCCTTCTAAGTAAGTTAAAGGGAAGGGCATTATTAGTCTCTAAGATCCTTTGCGGGTCTAAATCCTCCTTCAGGGCTTTGTTATAAGAAAAGTACATTGTTTACAACAACACTTTATATAAATGTCATTACACAGTGACACAGAAATAGAGACATTTTAGAAAATTTATCTGGGTGAGGCTAAGGGTTTCAAACTCCCCAACCTAGGAACAATACCTGCCACTCACATACCCTGCAGCCCCACATATAAAAACGTCTGGAAGTTGTCAGCTTAAGGAGCTGGTAGCTGGTGGGCTCGTTGCCATGACAACATCTACTAATGATCCACGCTCAGTGACTGGCAATGCTTGAAGGTTCTGAATAAAAGGGCTCTCTAGCAGATTTTCACTTTCTCATCCCTATTAGAGACTTGTTAAGATTTCCAAACTCCATTGCTCTCCATGAGACCCTGAAGCATCCAGAGACCCAGCCTAATGAGGTCTGCTGCTGAGATATGTCCTTCCCATCATGGAGGGTATGTCTTAATGCTTCCCTGAGGGAAGCATTGTCTTTGAGGAGGTCATGCCACCGGGAGCTGCCCAACAGCAGCTTCTCTTGGAAGTCAGGTTACTTACAGAGCAAGAGAGAGACAGGTGTCAAAGTTTTAGAGATGGAGAAACAGTTCAGAACATTGGTTACAGTGAGATCCCATAGGCTAAAGGCTGGTAGAGAATCCTTTAACCAGAGCCTTTGAGTGAGAGCTGGGAAGATTACCTGGGCCAGCCTCTAGCTGGGATAGACAAAGGAGTAATTTTTAACTGCCAGATTATTCTAGGATTCAACAAACATTTACTCAGTGTTTACCAAGCATCAAACTCTCTCCACCTTTCAAACTGCCCTATTATTGTCAAGGGTAATAACATCCTCCCAGTCCCTCAGGTTTATAACTTAGGTATCATTTTTGATACCTCAGTATCCCTCAGTCTCCATATCCCATTTGTTGACAAAGTCTGTGCCTTGTAATATCTCTCCAATACACTCCTATCCCTTTCTCTAATACTGCTACTACTCTGGTGCAGGCCCTCATCACCTCACAGTTGGACTATTACAATAGCCTACTGGTGGGTTTGCCTGCCTCAAATCTTTCCCCACTTCAATCCATCCTCCATTCAGACCAACGAAAGCGATTTTCCTCAAGTGCAGATCCAACCATGTCACCCCCTCAATAAACTCCAGTGGCTCCCCACTCCCCCCAGGATCAAAACCAAAATCCTTTGTTTGGTGTTCAAAGTCCTTCATAACCTATCCCTCTCCTGCCTTTCCAGGCTTCTTACATTTTATTTCCTGCCAAGTACTCTGATGCAGTGACACTGGCCTCCTGGCTGTTCCATGGATGAGACATTCCATCTCTTGGATTCCAACATTTTCTCTGACAGTCCCTCATGCCCGGAATATTCTCTCTCCTCATCTTTCCTGGCTTCCTTCAAGTACCAAGTAAAATCCCATCCTGTTAAGTGTTTTTTCAATTCTTAATTTTAGTGTTTTCTCCTCTTTTAATTATTTCCTATCTGTCATACACATAGCTCATTTGTACATATTTGTTTGCTTATTGTTGCCACTCTTGCCCCCCACTTAGAATATGAGCTCCTTAATGGTTATTTTTTGCTTCTTGTACCCTCAATGCTTAGCACAGTGCTGAAGAATAGTGGATACTTAATGTTTATTGACTGGCTGATTAATAGAGACTTGTTGATTGATTGACATGGTAAAGCACCCACAAAACATTTCACATTTATACCCAATTTTCTCTTTACACAGTCATACCCTATAGCCTCTGGGATAAATAAAAAAATTCCTTCTTAGTCATTGAAAAGCCTTTACATTTTGGCTCCCCTTTATCTTTTGGGGTTTATATAACACATTATTCCTCTTCACAAATTCTACATTCCAGCTATACCAGTTGTTAGTCATACATGACATACATTCCATCTCACATCTCTGTGGCTTCACATAAGTTATCCTCAGTGTCTGAGATGTTCTCTTGGCCTCTTGGAATCCCTAGCTTCCTTTAAGGCACAGTTTAGGTACCACCTTCCAGATCAGGTATCAGTTCTTTCTTCTATAAAAGGTGAATTAGGTGGATGGATTATACTGTGATAAGAAATGATTTTTTTTTGAGAAACAGTTTTGCAGAAACCTGGCAAGAAGTGTATGATTTGATGCAGAATGAAATGAGAAGAACCAGAATATATGCGGCAATTAATTATATGATTACATTATATAACAACTTTGAAAGACTTAAGAATTCTGATCAGTGCAACAACAAACCACAATTTCAGAGGACTGATGATGAAAGCATGCTGCCCAGCTCTTGACAGAGAGGTGATGAGCTCAAAATGCAGTCTAAGCCACACATTTCTCTGGACATGGACAATGAAGACATTTCTTTTGCTTGGTTATGTGTATTTGCTACAAGGGTTTTGTTTTTGTTTCATTTCAGTGAGGGTGGAGATGAGAAGGTGAGGAGAACTAGGGGTAGGATTATTTTTTTAAATGATAAAAAGGCCAGAGGGCATCACAAATAAGTAGGGAAGCTTTGAAAGTTATAAGTAAGCTCTACATAACAGAGATTTGTAGTTTCATGTATAATATTCTTTCCTGCATTGTATATGGAAATGCTTATTTTATTTGGTGTTTAATTTTAGAATAAAAAGAAAATAAGATTAAAAAAAGAAAACTCATAAGGTTAAAACCTCTTCTGAAAGTAATTTAAACTTTGAGAGTTATTTAATATTTAAGATTTTGTGATACCTTAAGGTCAACATTTTGAAATTTATTTGTAATTGTGCTATAAATATACAGAAGGGCAAAAACTTACTACAACCCCCCCCCCCATCTCTTTTATGAGAGACAACATTGCGTAGTAGATGGAGAGTTAGCATAAGGGTCAGTAAGGGCTGGGTTCAAGTCCTTTGAGATGATTTGAATATGTTCATGCACTAACCCTATGGTGGCAGAAATGAGAATTCATTTGTCCCCTATAGAAACCCAATAAAAATGAGCACTTAAACTCCTGTCTCTTCCCCTTGAGACACCTCCCTTCATCTTCATCTGGGTCCATGCTGCGCAAAACTCCCAACGTGAATCCATGGTTACATGGATGTTACAGGGAGAGTTACTCCCTGTGACTTTCCTCTGCCCCATTCTCTTCCTCACAAGGGCTATCTTCATAATTTTTCCCTATACCCTCTATGCCTTATTAAAGTGTGATTGCAGTCTCACTTCCCTCTGCCATCTTTTCGTGTTCAAAGAACCAGGTGTGTGCCTGCCCCATTTCAAAATTTCATAAATTAATTATCAATTCCAGAAACAGATGCATATCTATATTGGTAGAGGAAGTTTCCTCACCTGAAAGTTCCCTACATAAATGAAACAACAGGTCGAATCCAAAAAAAGAAAGTCTATATGAAACCCTAATAGTTCCTAGATGGAAGAAGTACTTTAAGTTCACTTGCTCTTAGATATACACCCAGGAGCACTATGCTCTATGACAGACTTTTTGAACTGTGCACATTTCTGTATTCTTGGCTAAGATCCAGCTAACAACAAAATATTTGCACCAAAAAATAGACTTTAGTGGCTTCCTAAGGATTTCTGTTGGATTAGGACTCCTTCTCTAATGGCAGTTAGAGAAGAGTAATAAGGAGCAGGGTAGGATATTAGGGACTTCTCATCTATTTATTTACCACAAAGTTGAAAGGCAAGATTTCCCAGAAACCACTCAAGTCATTAATCTCTGCTCATTTCCAAGGGTCCTTCTCTAGATCTGTGCTGCCCTTGACCCAAGGAAGAGACTCTTAGGTAGTCTCCCCTGTGATGTACAAAAAGTTTGAGGTCCAGTTTCTGGGGAATTCATCATTTTATTAATTATGTTAGCAGAAAATTAATAAAAGGGGTTAGTGGCACTCTTGAATGCCAAAGACCCCTTATGGAACCCACTCAACACTTATTTGCCCTTGGAAGAGTGGGTGCTCTGGAGGATAGCAATCAACTCTTATTGGTTAATAATTAATGAAAAGAGTGAATATCATAATGACAGATGAACCCATTCTAATGAACATCTGGGGGACAAGACTTTGATTAGTCTTAGACCAACTCCAGCCTCCTCTGGCAATCTAGACAAAAGATCTACCTCTAATTCAAACCTGTCAGTTGAACACAATGGCCTGGAATTCACCTTAGATTAAATCATTTGTAGGGTTCTCTAGTTGGGTGGAGTAACATCATCCATCTGATCCTTCAAGGCAGCTTTGACCTAAACTCCAAGTGAAGGGGAAAAAAAATCCTGGATCTCCCCAATATTGACGTAAGATTATTTAATAATAATTTCTCCTAGCCCAATAATAAATTCTATATTGTGTGGGCTTCTTAACCCAAAATACAGGAAGTTTCAGCCTCAGCTCCAAAGGAAAACACCAGGCAGCCCCAGTCACTTTGCTGATTTAGATGTTACTCCTAATAAAGGCAGACAAAAGTTATGCAGCCTTTAGTTTTCCCTTTAAATTGTATGAGCAAGGCTTGAATGAGATGACTTTTGGAATTCAGATTAATTTTCTCACTCCCTCACAGAGTCTCCAGGTCATCTACAGATCTTCCTGATGGATTAGTTAAGAAGAGAATTAATTAATGGGGATAGTTTTATACTGTAATGGAGCGCAAGACTAGTCAGGAGACCTAGTACCTAGATCTCTAGTCCTGTTTCTGTGACGAATTAGCTGTGTGACTTCAAGCATACATTCTTTGGGCAAATGCTACCTCATCTCTTAAAATATTGGATGGGACCAGAATATCTCTAAGATCCCTTTTAACTTTAAGATTCTGAAACTGGATGAGTGACTTCCTGAGAGGATAGAAGAAAAAGGTCAAAAAGACAAAGAACTTTATCTCTTGCTCTGAAGGACTTAGGATTTCCCAATGGATTCTGCAAACTTGACTTTCAAAAAATAGATTAAATATACTGTGGGAAGCCTTCTTCTGTCATAGACCTCCCCTTCACCCCACACACAAACTCAGGAAGGGCACTTTGAGACATTTCAATCTGTATAAATACATATAATGAAATATACCAAACCTTGAAAAATAATATCTACAGACATGGCAGCAGCAACAGATATACAAAGGGATGACAGAACCCCTAAAACTTGCATTGAGAAGCCACTACAACTGTTTTCAAATTCTGTTAAAAAGAGTGAAAGTGATTTTTAAAAGGTTAAGTGTAAAAACCCTTAAAAAAGAGGCTGGGGTGAAACTGCAAGCTACTGCACTAATAGGGATTCATTAGCATTATAATGAAAAGTAATTCTGACCCAAGCAAGGATCTTCAAATGTTGGTAACAAAGCTAGCAACAGATGTTAGGTCAAGAAGAATCATCTTAGGGAAAAAATAACTTCCTTCCCTTTTCCAGGTTGAATAAAGCTAAGGCAGTGTTGTTCTCCCAAGAGAAAGCCAAGGGAAGGAGCTCATTAGTGAAGTTTCTATGCTTATTAGGTGGCATAGATGATGCCTTGGGAAGATGTAAGTCTGCCACTAGGCATTTAACATTCAGAAGCTTGCTGGAGTAGGGCAGAAGGAACACAAAGCAAGCCAAGACCACCTAACTTCCAGCTGAAGCCCTGAAGACCAGATTGCCAACAGAGGCTACTGACCTGAGTTCTAGTTAATTTAAAAAAATAAAAAGTAAAATTCAATAAGTATTACTGATTTTTGCAATGGGACTTGTGATTTCATTGACATAGGGAACTCACCATATGGGAACTTCCTACTCCAATGCACTTGACATTTTTTAGAGTTTCTGACCTACAGCATTTGAGGGGTTGAGTGATTTGTTCAGTGTCTCACAGTAATAAGTCTGAACCCAGATCTTGAGTGAGGGCATCTGTCCATCACACCACCTGCTTCTCATTGATTAGACATTGGGCAGCTAGGTGGCACAGTGGATAGAGCTGGGCCTAGAGAGTCAGGAAGATTCATCTTCCTGAGTTCAAACCTGACCTCAGACACTTACTAGCTGTGTGACCCTGGGCAAGCCACTTAATCCTGTTTGCCTCAATTTCCTCATGTGTAAAGTGAGCTGGAGAAGGAAATGGTAAACCATTCCAGTACCTTTGCCAAGAAAACCCCATATGGGGTCACAAAGAGTCAGATACAGCTGAAAAACTACTCAACAAGAAAAAAACTTAAAATCATTTGCAATAATGTGTGTGATGACTATTTAAAGGCTGTTCCAGTGTAAGTGTTGATAGTAAATGTTTCATCAATATAATTTGTTTATTTTTAAATAAAATTACATTTTTAGTGGGGAATGAAAAGCACATTCAATGCAAAAGATGTGTTTCTGTTGATTTAAGACCTTGAGCTCTTAGGAGCTCCCTCCCCACTCCAATCAACTGCCCTAACAAATGGCAGAGTTGGTGGGGTCACCAATCTGCCAATTCTCTCTATGACATCTTTTACATCCCAGTTATTTCCATAGCACAACCATCATCATGCAGGTTCCAATCATTTGGTACTTGAATGAGTGAATATAGTGAAAATAATAAAAACAACAATAAAAACTAACATCACATGGTACTTTAAAGTTTGGAAAATATTTAGAGTACATCATCTCATTTATCAACACAACTGCCCTGTGAGGTAAATGCTATTATTATCCCCATTTTACAAATGAAAAAGGTGAGAGGTCAAGTGACTTGCCACCCAGTACAGTGTTTACAGTAAGATTTAAACTCAGGTCTTCCTGAGGCCAAAGCCAAGTCTAAATTTCTATCCACTTATACCATTGCTGCCTCAACATGGCAAAAATCTGATATTTTTAGGGTGGTAAGCTCCTGTTTGAAAAGTCCCTCCACAAATACAGATCGACTGTAGATGATTTATTAGATAATAAATTAGATAATTTCTAAGTTGTTTCCTAAGGCACATGAAGGTTGTCACTTGTTCAGTCACATAGTAAGTATGAGATCTGGACCCCACTCTTCCTGATTCCTTCCCTACTAATCCTTGCTGCTTCTTAGGCACCTGGACTCATAAGAAGAACTAACATTCTTAGTCTTAACACTTTAAGATTTGTAAAACACTCTCCTCATCTTTCTGCTCCCCACAGCTTTGCTATCATCTTCATTTCACAGATTTAGAAACTGAAGTTAAGAGGGATTAAGTTATGCCTATGGTCTCACAGCTATTAGGCAAGACAGAAACCCAAATGTTCCTACTCAAAATCCAGTGTTCTATCCACTATATCCACACTCTCTATTGCAATTAAAAATAAATGAAACAGGTTTCCTGCCTTCAATCTTCCTTTTCTAATCCAACAACATTTACAGAGGATTGGATGATTCAGCTTACCATTCATGAAGCTCCAGTGGCTTCCATTCACATCTCAGGTTAAAGTCAAACGAATGACAGTTTCTTCACAAGCACTTTAACCAGTTTGCACTACTATCCTAGCACTCTCATCATCGTGAATTCTCCATTCCAGGTGTGCAAACTCAGTCACGTTCCCCAGCATCTGACTTTCTTCTGATTAGTCCCAATGCAAGAGACTAACCTCTGTAGTCTTCACACTAGACATTTCCCAAATCTGGAATGCACCCCTCTTACTCTCTCTGCTAATCCCTCCTACTCAAACTCTCCTCCTCCCTGAGGTTTGTTTGAATTACCATATTCAGGTCCAAACACTCTAGCCCTCTTCAGGATAGAATGCAAAAAGCATTGCACAGCTGTAATGAGTTGTTTGGAGTTTTTTATATTTTTAGGGTGTGTGCTCTATAAACTTGTGGAGCTTGTATTTCCTGTACTTACACACCTTAGCAGATAATGGGCACTTAATCTGTGGTGCTTTCTGCTCCTTGAATAGGATACTCCATCTCCCATTTCCCATCCCCATTGCCAGGTTTTGGATGGATTGTCCCCTATGTCATGAATACTATTCTCCCTCACCTCTACTTCTTTCCCTGTCTTCCTTCAAGACTCAGCATCAAACCTTTCAGAGGAATGGAGAAAGTGGTTCTTGTTCCTGCCATCACTTTCCCCTCTCAGGTGACCTTCCATCTACTCTGCTTTATGTATTTTATTACTTTTTCTTTTTTTTTTTTTTTAAGCAATCGGGGTTAGTAACTTGCTCAAGGTTACATGGCCAGTTATTTCTGGGTGTGGTGCCAAGTATCCAAGCCTGGATTCGATCCCCAGGTCATCCCGACACTGGAGCCGGTGCTCTTACTCGCTGAGCCACCTGGCCTCCCTACTTTACGTATTTTATATGTATGTACCTGATTATTTACATGTATCTCTCCAATTAGTATGTGAACACCTTGAGGACAAGGTTTTTTTTTCTCTTTATTCATATTCTCAGAGTTCAGCACAATGGCTGGTACATAATACCTGTGTTACTTATTGACTAACTGTTATAACTCTCTAAATACTAACCAATTCTGCCTCCAGAGAAGCATCTCATGTGAAGACTATAGCTAAAACTGAGAACTCTCTTGGCCACAGAAAATATCTACTTCAGTGATGCTGGGAAGGCACTGGGATTAAAGGGGGCCCTCTTTCTGAAGCAGGAGAAAGCACTTTGTCCTAGAAACACAAACTGTAAAGCAACAACCTTAGAGCTTCTGTCATACTATTAGAGACTCTCTCCTACCTACAGGCAGCAATCATCATTATCATTACCATCATCTCTATTACCACCAAAAACTCTGAATGAAGCATTTTCCTGTACATGCTACTGCACTGGGCATCCTAAACAGCCTGTTAGACTTTTTCTAGTTTCTGCAAATGCTTGAGATTTCCCCATCTGTAAAGTTGGAACACATGCTATTAAATCATTGAGTTGCACCAGACAAAATCTTTGTTTCTCCACTTCTCAAATTACACACTTCCTTTTTAACTCCTTCTCCCTCTTCCATCTTTTTCTTACACCCTTTTCCCCTTCTCTACTTTCAGTATCACTGCTTAACTCCACCAATGGCCCTATTAGCTAGAAGAGGCTTAATTCTCAAACTTAAGCATTCAACTACAACAGCCCTGGTTTGAAAGAATTGAGCTTGTTTGTTTTTTCCTCCTTTAAATAGTCTCCTTCCATTATTCATGTACTTTTGGCAACATTAACAATAAAGAAAAAACAACAACATAATTTTGGTAAAGCAAACTCTTTCTTACCATAAGAGGACAGTGAAAGGTGACTGCTGACCCAGAGAAAAGAAGCACCTTGGTTTTGTTTGGAGTCTCCAGGCATTTGACTTCAGCCCATGCAGAGACTGACTACTCAGGCCACTTGCTTCCTTCCCCACAGCACAATTTGAAGGAAATGAAGCAAGAGGCTTCCTCAGGGTCAGGGCTCTGTGAACCACAGAGTATGTCTCTGTGGCTTTTCTAACCGTGTCTCTTTCACAGAGAATTAAATGCATTGCACAGTTCCTTCAAAATCTATTCCAACTCTTGTTAGGAAATCAAACGACTCATTCTGGACTTTCCAGATGTGAAGCTTCTGGAGGCATATTTTTTTCCCCTTTGCTCAGCTTAAAAAGTTGGGTTAGGTCACCGAACACAATGATCAGGCCTGTGCCACTGACCACTTGGGCCTCCCACCCCCAGGCCCTGGGACAAAGGCTGCTTTGTCCACTGTGCTTTGGGAAGAGAATCCTTGGCCCTTCCCCAACCCTGTCTGTCCTAAAGTGGAATGCTTGCTTTTAATTTCTAATCAGCCCTTTGTCAGCCTCAGCAGCCAAAACTGCAAGCCAGAAAGAGCAAAGCATGATATGTTTCCAGGATAATTACTATCTTGGGTCAGCTTGGAACTGGCTGGAAAACAGGTGTTGCCTGGACTGAACACCAAGGTCACCTGCCCTTACTCTCTCCCCAATATAACCAAATCATTTCTTGTGAGGGAGAATGCCAGTGGGCACAGAGGGTGCAACAGGCAAATCTTAAATGACTCAGTATGCCTTGTGCCTTGTACCTGCAATCTTTTCTAAAACATACAAGCTACATCTTAGTAAAAGATCACACTCAACTACCAATCTGTGGGTCTAAGGTTGAGGCCTTTAGCTCAGGTTTCAAATTCAAACCTCAAATCCTCACTTGCTGCATGACCCTGTGCATGTCACTGTCTCACTGGCCTCTTTACTATTTTGTGAACAAGACCCTCCATTATTCAGCTCCCGGTATTTTCTCTGGCCATTCTTCATGCCTGGAATGCTCTCTACTCCTATTTGCCTCCTGGCTTTCCTGGCGTTCTTTAAGTCCCAACCAAAATCCCATCTTCCACAGGAAACCTTTCCCAACCTCTCTTTATTCTAGTGCCTCCCCTCTCTTAATTATTTCCTATTTCTCCTGTATATAGCTTGTTAATACATGTTCAACTCTAAAACACACCCTCTGACTGGAAAGGGTGGAGGTTGAACATTGGAGAGCTCTTCCCTAATCTTCCACCATTTAAAGAAGACACTTGAAATTCACCCCATCATCTCCCACCCTGCTGACCTATAGATCATGATCTACAGAAATTTCATTTCATGATCTATAGAAATTCACCATTTTGCAAGGTGAAATCAACTCTTAAACTCACACCTCATTTCCCATCCTGCTACAGGACTTCATCATGCCCCCAGCATTCAGCTTTTTATTTTTTTTAAATATGTTGTCTTCCTTGTTAGATTGTAAGTTTCTCAGGAGCAGAAACTGTCTTCTTTGTATACCACAATGCCCAGTGTATCCCACATTAGCATAGTACCTAACATATAGGAGTCTCTTGAAAAATGTTCATTTACTTAATAATTAAATTTATGCTCCTATGACCCATGGAGAATCTTTCTCCTTCAACCCTTTAACTGACTGTTATATCCACTGCTATTTCCTAGGCTTCCACTGAGGATTGGCCTTGGCACTATTTTGAAATAGTCATGGTTCCTCACCTCTAGACACTGTCATGATGAATCCCAGTGGCTCGGGAGGAAATACATTCCTCATGTAGGCCTTGCCTTAAGCAGTACTGCATATTCTGACCCCTCCCAGAGACTTAGCAACCTTTTATTCTGCCCATCACAAAATTCTCCTTCTTCCCAGGATACAAAATCTCTTTTAAATTGACAGTTAATCCAATAAGCTGATTGGTGACAATGTGACACCATCTTAGATAAAAGGGGTATTTTTTACCTGAGTTCTCTGAAGATGCAGTGCTAAAGGGATGACAGTAGAAATTTCAGGCACCACAGCCAACCAGTAACTAAGCAGGTCAAGAGCTTTTTTATGGAACCTACTCCAAATCAACTGGTGTCACTGGATTAAAGAGCTTTAAAAACAAATTTGGAGATGACAGTATTGCCATTGTTGCCACCTCTTCATTTTCCTTGTCTCTAAAATGAGGGTATTGGACTAGATCCCTAAGGTCCTTTTGAGATGCAAAGTTTTACATAAAACCTGAAATCACCTTATACAGAATAAGGCAAATAAGGATAACATTTACATAGCTCTTTAAGGTTTACATACATAGTATCATCTTATTTGATATTTTTATTCCCATTTTACAGATGGGGAAACTGAGGCAGATGGAAGTTAAATGTGCCCATGTTCACACAGGTAGTAAGTGTCTGAAGCCCAATTTGAACTCAAGTCTTACTGATTCCAGGTCCAGGACAGATGTATTATTCTACCTTGATCTAATGAATTTAGTATCTCTGAGCAAAGGCATGAAACACGTGGGGGGGGAGGGGGAGGCAGGATTCATGAAGTTTTTAAAAATCAGATTTCAGTGTTTCTCTAGCACTGTTCATTTGAAGGATCTTGACTAGTTCACACAAGTAATCTGTGGATAAATACATGGGTGTGCTGGAGTCAGCTCCAGAAGTTTTTAGTGACATTTTCAGTGACATTCACACCTTGGGAATCAGCAAGCATTACAAATCAAGGCTTAAGTTAATGTTGGCTGATTGACTAGACTTAAGAAGGGACAGAGAAAATGTTCGTGCAATTTAAATTGAAAGTTATGTATGAAGTTCTCCCCACTCTTCCTCAACCAGCCTCCCCCAGAGAACTGGTTATAGAACATTTACCAGCACACCCTTGGAAACACACACACACACACACACACACACACACACACACACACTTCATGTTCCTGAACCACCAGAATTCAGCACTAAAGGGCCTAAAGAGCAGCCAACACAATCTCCTATCTCATATACAGCTACCTCCTAAAGCTCGATGGCTCTATTGTGTGACTTCAATCTTGCTAGGTGATCACTGATTTTGTGTGTATGCCTTCTATACTATTATTCAACAATGCTTTTGATCTTAATTTGTTTGTCCAAGTAAATATTTCAACTGGGAAGACAATATGTTGACAAGATAATCTGTTTAGAAGTTATATTCCTCAGCAAAAATGAATAGGAATTGAGCTTTATCAGTCTTTTGTACATTTGGTTAGGTTGAGTTAGTCCCTCAGAACCTAATGACCACCTAAATGAGTTCTTGATCCTGAAAGATTGGAAATGACCTCACCAAGGTCCTAGACCCTACTAACCTCTCTCTGCCTTTCTGTCTGTCTGTCTTTAACCCCTCTAACCCCATTAAAAGTAAAATTTCATATCTAAACCATCAGAACTTGAACATTCAATCTTTAATGTCAAAGCTTAGTGGAGTTAAACTATCCAGGGGACTTCTTTTTTGTAAAGAGTATTTTATTTTTTCAAATTACATTAAAGACAATTTTCAATATGCATTTTTTGTAATCTTTCCATCCCTCTCGCCTCTCCTCCCCAAGATAGCAGGCAATCTGATATAGGTTATACATGTGCAATCATGTAAAACCCAGGGGAACATCTTAAAGGGATTATCT
Organism: Petaurus breviceps papuanus; assembly: GCF_028583685.1. Taxonomy (NCBI): domain Eukaryota; kingdom Metazoa; phylum Chordata; class Mammalia; order Diprotodontia; family Petauridae; genus Petaurus; species Petaurus breviceps. The sequence goes on from NW_027187380.1 coordinate 33,895,529, forward strand.
TTTTTTTTTTTTAATAACATTGTGATGAAGTAGACAGAGAGCAGGCCTCTGAGTTAGGAAGACCTGGATTCAAATCCTGCTTCTGACACACACTGGTTGCCACCTAAAACAAGCCACTTTTTTCTTGGAGCCCCAGGCAATTCTCTAAAACTATATGCTACAAATCTTCATTGGAGGTAATAATAATAACTATAATAAAATTTATGATAACATTGAACATATTATCTCATTTTAGCTTTATAACAACCCTGGGAAATAAGTGCTATTTTACAGATGGGGAAAGTGAGGCAGAGAGAGCTGGCTTCCCCAGGATCACACAGCTGGGAAGTATCTGAGGCTAGATTTGAACTCAGGTCTTATTAATTATCATATCCACTATTTTATCTTATTGCTGGTAGGGAGTTTCCTCACTGGGAGTCCTCTATACCAATAAAATCAGAGGTATATTCCTCCCATCTTGTTTCATATTCCCCCGAAAGAAAAGAGGAGACAAATCCAGTTAGTCAGTGAGATTCAGGACTAAAACTAAAAATCTGGTCTTCCTAACTCAGAGGCCTGCTCTCTGTATACTTCATCACATTGTTCTCAAATTGTCATTAAAAAAAAAAAGCAAAATCTGTCAGGGTTTGGGGCAGCTAGTTGGCACAGTGAATAGAGCACCAACTCTGGAGTCAGGGGGACCTGAGTTCAAATCTGACCTCAGACACTTGACACTTACTAGCTGTGTGACCTTGGACAAGTCACTTATCCTCAATCTTCTTGGCTTCCCCCTTCCAAAAAAAAAAATATATCAGGTAGAGGAAGCTAGGTGGTAGAGTGGATAGAATGTTGGGTCTGGAGTTGGAAGACCTGAGTTCACATTTTACTTCAGACACTAACTAGCTGTGTGACCTTGAGAAAGTTACTTAACCTCTGTCTTCATTTTCCTTCTCTGTTAAATAGGGACAATAAGAGCACCTATCTGCCTCCCAGGATTGTTGTGAAAATCAAATGTGATATTTGCAAAGTGGTTAGCATAGTTCGTGGCACATAGTAAGCTCAATGTAAATGCTACCCATCATAATTATCATCATTATTACTCTCGGTTATACAGGGAACAGATAAAGTTAAATTGCCAGAGTCTTCTGTCTTCTCAAATCAAAAGGCAGAAATCGGTCTTTCAGAATCTTTAAGAGAAATGTTATAACTTGAGTGAAATAAAATTCATACTTCTTTATCCTGGGAAATCTGTTTTTGCTAATATTTTCTTTCTTTGAAGTTATCTAATGTCTAATTCTTAATTGTCACAAAGCATTCTAATAGGTTCACTTCTTTGTTCTCTTGATATTTGCTTTACTGATCTATCACTTTCAAAAGATTTAATGTTATCATTGATTACAATGGACACTAGATGGGTTTCGACCCTGCTTATTTATCTACAAATAGGCAAAATTCAATATGGATCTGAATTTATATGTAGAATACAACAGCAAACCTGTAATCAACATCCATTAGATCAACATAAAATTCTACCAGCCTGAATTTTCCAGTTTTATGAAGTTAAATCTGAAAAACAAGAACTACATCACCAACTTTAGCTACTATTTCTCAATTCAGATCCATTGAAATGTATATAGTTGGCACCCAAAGAAGTTTCATTCTGAATTATCTATTGTTCTCTATAGATTGATTACATATGTCTTGCAATTATTATTGGTAAGGAAAACTTTACATAAGGTAGTTTTGTTTAATTACTATTATTGGTTGTGGTTGTTGGAGGTTTTTTTGATGGGGGGGAGGTCAAGGTGTTTGTTGGAGGGGTGTGTATGCCAAAAAGTGACTAATATGCCCAAATTGCATCAGTAATAAAAGGGAAAGAAAAGCATCACTATATAGTAATTCCTCACTTTTTTCAAAATGTTTCCCAATCATAAACTTACCAGTTTATTCCACTGGAGAATCTCCTGGGTTTTAGTACCTAAGTGAACATTATTGCCTAAGTGTGTGGTCTGAGAGTATTATCTCCTTGAGTGGTCTAATTATGTGGTCCATGGGTCAGTTTAATTAATACTGACCACTACCCCCTCCTCAATCACATTCATATAGCACCTAAAAGTTTACAAAGCATTTTTTTATACAGGACCCTACATTAGGTCCTGTAAGGGATAGACTAAAGTGTAATTCATACTCTTTATCCTAGAGAAGTTTAGAAAAAACCTGAAGAGAGAAGAGAACAAAAACACGATGAGCCATGAGCTAAGAAGTAGTGGCACAGTGGAAAGAGAAATGGCATTGAAGTCAGAAACCCTTACATGCTTGTACTGGTTATGTAACCATCGATAAGTCATGTAATCTCTCAATGTCTCAGGCACTCTTTAAAGACTATAAATATCAGAGCAATTACAGATCTATGTGGGTATATGAAGACTTCACCAAAGAGGGTCCAATACTAGTGAAACCACGAGTCTTGACTTGGAGCAGGGAATAATACCATATGAAAAAAGGAAAAGAAGGAAGGAAGACTTTATTAAGCATTTACTATTTGCTAGGCACACACTGTTATGCACATAACAAATATTAATTACCTTACTTTATGCTGAACAACTGAAGGAGATAGGTTTTTTTTCCTATTTTCCCCATTTTACAGTTGAGGAAACTAATGCAGACAGAAATGAAGTGACTTGCCCAGGGCCACACACCTGGTAAATATCTGAGTCAGGATTTGAACTTAGATCTTCCTGACTAGAAGCTCAGCATTCTACTCACAGCATCACCTAGTTAGAGACAACTAAACCTAGATCCACCATCTACCTAGCTACTGTTAGAGAGAGAGTATCTTCATTGGGAGTTCACTGTACCAACAATGAAAACCAAATAACCAATGCCAATAATAGTAATTTCCAGAATTCAGAGAAGGAAAAGATTCTTGGGTAAGGGTGGTATCAGAACATTCTTGGAGAAGGCAGGATTAAGATAATTGTAAAAACAAGAGGAATTTCCACAGATGGAAATAAGAAGGAAATGAAGTGGGGGAAAAAAGAAAAAACAAAAACGTGAATATAGTATGCTTTAATTTGCATTCAGATTCCATAGTTCTTTCTCTGGATAGTAATAGTATTTTCCATTATGAGTCTTTTGGAATTGTCTTAGATCACTGTGTTACTGAGAAAAGCTAAGTCTATCAAAGTTGATCATCATACCATGTTATTACTACATACAATGTTCTCCTGGTTCTGCTCACTTCACTCAGCATCAGTTCATGTAAGTCTTTACAGGTTTTCCTGAAATTCACCTGCTCTTCATTTCTTATAGCACAACAGTATTCCATTACATTCATATACCACAATTTGTTCAGCCATTACCCAATTGATGGGCATCCCCTCAATTTCCACTTCTTTGCAACCACAAAAAAGAACTGCTGTAAATATTTTTGTACATGTGGGTTCTTTTCAATTTTGTATGATCTTTTTGGGACAAAGACCTAGTAGTGGTATTGCTGCATAGTTCCAAATTGCTTTCCAAAATGGTTGGATCAGTTCACAACTCCATCAACAATGCATTAGTATTCTAATTTTCCCACGTCTTCTCCAACATTTATCAGTTTCCTTTTTTGTCATATTAGTCAATCTGATAGGTGTGATGTGGTACCTCAGAGTTGTTTTAATTTGCATTTCTCTAATCAATAGTGATTTAGAGTATTTTTATATGACTGACTATAGACAACTTTAATTTCTTCATCTGAAAACTGCCTGTTCATATCCTTTGGACATTTATCAATTGGGGAATAACTTGTATTGTGATTTCTCCCTTTTGTTCTGATTCTTCTTTCACAACATGACCAATGTGGAGTTATGTTTAATATGACTGTACATGTATAGCCTATACCAATTGCTTGCCATCTTGGGAACAGGGAGAAAAGGAGAGAGGGAGATAAATCTTTAAAAAGTGAATGCTGGGGGTGGCTAGGTGTCACAGTGAATAGAGCACTAGCCCTGGAGTCAGGAGGACCTGAGTTCAAATCTGGCCTCAGACACTTGACACACTTACTAGCCATGTGACTTTGGGCAAGTCATTTAACCCCAATTGCCCTCCAAAAAAAAAAGGTGAATGCCGAAAACTAAAATAAATAAATTTGGAACTCAAAATCTTTAGAAAGTAAATGTTGAAAACTAAAATAAATAAGTAAATTTATTTTTAAAGACCGTGGAAATGAAATGGGGAGTAGGGGGAGAGGGACATTGTACATAAGCACCAAGTATGTTCATTAATTAGTAGAGTAATGAGAGATATCCTAGAAAAGGGGGTTCAAACTAGACCCTAAAGGACCTTGCACACCAGACTAAGCTCAACCTCGGGGAGCCCGTGGAAAATGATTTGGAGAAGAAACTGGAGAGTTTCTGGTAGACACTGGTCTAGGAAGAATGTTACAAAGTCCTCAACTGGTGTGGTGGCAATTGGAAGGGAAAGGAAGATATTGAATGGAAGAGAAGAATAATGTGAATGAATGAAGTAAAAAAAAAACAACCCTACAAGGTTTCCAGTCTTTACGGTTGACTGGGTCACTACTGGGTCACTACTACTAACCAAAAATGAGAAGTCTGGCAAGGGAATAATATTGTTTTGGTTAAATACAGTGAACTTGAGTAGACAAGTGTATAAGCAGTCAGTAATTGTCATTGGAGGTGGCAGGATTGGAACTCTGAGAGAGGAACTCAGGCAGAAGGCAGCCATCTGCATAGAGATGGACAAGGTAAGATTTGTGAGAAGAGAAAGAAGGACAAAGGGCCAAGGACTGAACCTTGAGAATGGATGCGCCTGTACAGGAGATGTGAAAAGGAAGAAGGCTCCTTGAAAGAGGTCAGAAACATAAAAGGAAGCCAACTGGGAGAGTAGAAAATCAGAGCAAACAAATAAGTGGTTGTTGAGATGGAAGGGGTGTCAAATACTGTGGAGAAATCCACAACAATAAAGGCTGAGAAACTGCCAGTGCTTTAGTAAAGAGGATTTTAGAGGGAGCTGGTTCCCTGGAGGTAGGATAGAAACCATATTTCAGAGACTTGAGGGCTTCATTGGTGTTGAGAAAATGGAGTCAGAGAATGTCAATTATTTATTTGAATTGAGAAATTTGATGAAAGGAGAAAAATAGGACTATAGTCAGAGGAAGGATTAAGCTGTCTTTGCCATCCTTCACCCCAACACCAAGGCTTCTTGGTTTTGTAATTCTCTGGTATACACTTGTCTAATGTAAACAGTTCCCAGTATACATAATCCACCAGTATTCATGGACCCGTATATTTTGTGGTACTTCCCCAGTATGCGTAATCCTACATGGCATATGATTTCCATCCTATTCCCTACTCCAGTATATGTGTTCCCACCGTAAATAGTTCATGATCTGAATTTATTTTTCAGCATGCATGTTTCCTAAAGTCTATGGAGACACCTAGCCTTTGGTTCTCCTAGCATACTGAGTTTCTTGGGGTTCCCCTGGGCACTTGGTAACCAGTGATTACAGCCTGAATTTATGTCTCTGGACTATCTAAGAGGTGACTAAAATAAAGTTAGGATAAAATGTGATAACAGAAGGAGAAGCATTGCCATAGAAATGTAAGGCCCTGTGAGGCTCTAAGGTGATGATTACCCTGCTGATGGTCATAACCTATATTTGTGTAACTCTCAAGTTTTACAAAGTGCTTTACTCACAGTCTGATGAGAAGGGAGAATGTAAGCACTATTGTTCTCAATATGCAAATGAAGAAATTGAGTCTCAGAAAAAATGAGTAACTTATCGATGAGGTCACACAGCTAGAAGTATCAGAGTAGGGACTCAAACCTATACCTTCTAATTCCAAATCAAATGGGAGAACAATTAGGGATGTGATCATTAGAATTCCAGATCTCCTTCTTGAAGGTTTGTTGTGTGAAGAGCATTTTATAAACCCTCAAGTGCTTAACATAGGTGAGATCATCATTATTCTCCCAGAACACTGAGAGTCAGGGCTGCCTGCCAACACTGTGCTGCCCTGGGTGTCTGTTCTGCCTTAGAGTGACTCTTGACCCCCAGAGTTTAGTAACCCACATCAAGTCCAGGTTTGCTAAATAGTGCACCACTTCCCATCTTCAAACTTCAGGAAAACCCCACCAAATTGAAGGGAGCTAAAGGAGGAAACATCTGTGCTTACAGCAGTGAAGTCATAAAATTCACTTTATTTTTCTTCCTCAATTGACAAACACTTATCCAGCCTATTCCTTCCCCACCCCCTAGCCCAATACAAAAAGCAAAACAAAGAGAAAAAAAAAATCACACAAATCATTTACATAAAAGAGCCTGGGGTCTGCTAAATTGAAACAAGTTTAAAAAAAAAAAGTCTCCACCTTGCCCTTCCCCTAAAAGTAACAGGGATAGATAATGCAGAAGCAAAATCAGATAGTGGAGAGAGGGCTAAACTTGGAGGAATCACCATCACTGAACCTGTGTTTGAATCTCAGCTCTGCCACCTTGTTCTACTTTAAAACCTTGGGCAAGTCATTTAAAATGCTTAGTATCTGTGTGACTTTGGGCAAATAAATTGATCTCTCCTCCAATTTCCTAATATTTAGAATGAGGTTATATGAATGGATGGTCTCTAAGGTCCTTTCCATCTACAAATCTATGATCCTACCGACACAAGACAGATTTAGAGGCAAGAGATGAAAATTGAGGAGGGAGAGGGAATAACAGAGAGGGCAGAGGAAGACAAAATTGTATATATAAATAAATATACATAGAGCTCTTTCACCTTAACTTCTGCCCTAAGTCTGACACTATCGTAGTCCCTCTTTTGGGCATCCTTATTCTCACAAATCCAGCTTCTGGCCCTTTGCCTTGAGTCAATGGCCATCAGGGATATCTCTGACCTGTCCTGCTGCTGTCTCAGAATGGAGTTTGCCCTAGTGAAATCATGCTGTTTATTTCCCCACCTAGGAATACCACTGAGACACATCCACCATAAGCTGAAACAATTGCTTTCTCACTCCCACCCAACAAGAGACCAGCAGGTCACTTGAGGAAGCAAGTCATGCATTTGCAATCATTGCTGTGGGCTCACCAGTGTTGCCTTACTGGGGTTTTCCCAACAATGTATTACACACAGCCAGGGTTCCTTTCCCTAGAATTATATTTCACAGAATAGGGAGAGGGGAAGGAGAGAGGCTGAATGAAATTGAGACTTGAAAGACTGATTTGTAGGATCATCAAATAAAGCCCTGGGATCTCTCTCTCTCTGCAGGTCTTTTCTTCCTCCCAGAAGCCCAGGTTTCAGTGTTGTACTTACACACCCACATTCTTTCAGAGCCACAGTCATAGCATAGAACACGATGACTGGAAAACAAATTGGATGTTTTTTTGTGATCATCAATCTTTCAGCAGGAGCCCAATAAGTCTTCATTTAAAACTTCCCTCCCTCTTGAGGATGGGTTGGGCTTGGGGGTAGGGGAGGAGAGGGGAGAGAAGAGGAGAAGGATGAGCCTGTATAGCTAATTTTCCTGCCACCTCTCTACTAGAAACTATACCAGCATTTACAGAGACCTCTGATAAGACTTAAAAAAAAAAGGTCTCCCACAACTTCTGGCTGAAATGAAGTTGTGGAAAGGTAAGGAAGCAGGATGGATTGCCCCTACCCTATACTTTTGCTGCCTTCTATATAATGGGTAATCCCTTAACTTAAAGCATCATGGGTTTGTGTGATTTAGTGCCAAGTGACCTCCTCGCATTTCAGAAATATGAAACAATTTGCCCAAGATTATGCAATAATAATAGTTAGCACTTTAAGGTTCACAAAGTGCTTTACCAATATTATCACAATTGATATTCACAACAATCCTGGGAGGTAGATGTTACTATTCTTATTGTATAGATAAGGAAACCAAGACAGACAGAAGTTGTGATCTGCAGTGGGTTCAGGGTCACACAGTATGTGTCAGGCTACATTTGAACTCAGGTCTTCCTGACTCCAGGTCCAACACTCTACCTATCCATTGTGCCATTTAGCTGAAGAGCACAGATTCAAACCTAGATTCTAAATCCCATTCCAATCATCCCACCAAGGTAACTTTTAGTCTTTAAAGAGTTGCACTTTTAAAATTCAATTCCTACTTTGACACTTTAATGAAAATTAGGTGACAGATTAGAATAAGAATAAGACACAATAGGCAACTGTAGGTAAGGACATAGCAGCAGTAGAGGAAGAAAAGCAGGAGGGCAAAATTAAAAACTGCTTCCACACATCCCTCAAAATCATGTTTCAGGTCACCTTTAGACATTCCATTCACTCGGTTTTAAAAATATACAGCTATGGCCCCTTCCAAACAGCATACATTCATCTTCCCCAGCCTCCATTTTCATATCTCTATAATGGGCAAGTTGGAACAGAGACCCTCTATGGCTCCTTCCATTTCTAATGATCTATCATTTTATGAATTATAGATACTGGTCTGAGCTAGTGGGTGGATTGAACTTAGGGAGGATTGACCTCCCTAAAAAGTCTAGATCTCTATACTGACGTTCAGAGGAAACTGTAAAACTCTGTCTTCTCTGGCTGCCAGTCCTTGTCCACCAAAGCTAAGTGGAGAGCATAAAGGAAGGACAGAGAGCAGGATCAAGGGCACCAATTCCACTTGCAGTTGCCTGAATGATTTTACTGCCCAATCCTTCCAAGTCTTAGTCTTGGTTTCGGCTGTGCAGGACTCTTACTCCATCTTCCCAAGTGTGAGAATCCCTGAACTTCTGTGTGACTTTTGATCCCAATCTGGGTCCCTGACACCTCTTGGATTCTTGCTTATTTAGTACTCTTTTACTTCCCCTTCCTTCCAGTGTAAACTCAGTTCCACAGCCTTAAATCTGAACTCCTTACTTGGATATATGTTATGCTGACTCCTTCCTGTCTACATTTCCCCCCTGGATCTTTCAATCCATCCCATCTTCCCCACCTATACTAGTCACACAGGTTTTGCAATGTGCTACCTCAACTGCACTTACCTATGTATCTATCAAATGTATTAACTGATCTCCTGGCCATGTGCAGTGTGAGCACTGAATTCGCAATCAGAGGACCGAATTAAAATTCCTGCTCTGCTGCTCACTACCTAAGTGACCTTGGGCAAATCATTTGACTTACTGGGCCACATTTTACTTTGTCTTAAAATAAGTAGATCTGAAATCCTATGATCATATAGCTCCTTGGGCCTATTTTCACCTCTCAGCCTGCCTAATTTTACTGTTTCCCCAAATTTAGCAAGAAAGCAGGCATGTGTTTGGATTGAGGTTATTGTTCTACCTTTTATTTGGGAAAGTCATGTCATTTCTGGGCATCAGTTTTCAGATCTGTGAAATAGCATCTCTCTACAATATCACTTCTCTAACTCCACACTCTGGACCTAGCCTGTTGTCAACATTCCATAATGACCTTTCTCTGGTTTGGTGTCACTGGCTCTGTGCTAAACACTCCCTCCCCCCAAAGTATCCTACATGTTCTTCCATATAGATTGAGGAGATGGCAGAAATAAATTAATAAACATTTCTTCCTTTACAAAACTGCCAAAGTGAATTTCGTAAAGCACAGGAATGACCATATTGCCACCCCCAATAAACTCTAGGGCTTCTTGTTACCTTGAGCTTCAAATATCAGCTCTTCTGCTTGATAGTTTAAATCTTTCACAAACTAGCTCCAACGAATCTTCTTACCATTACTCCTCATCTTGCATTCTATGATCCAAGGTAGCCTTCTCACTGTGACAGTTCATCCCCAGTTTCCATGCCTTTATATAGCCTGTCCCCAGTGCTTGAAATGTGCTTCCCCTTCATCTCTACATCTGAGAATCTAGTTTCCTTCAAATTTCAGCTCAGATGTTTCCTTCCATATGATGACTTTCTGGATGCTGCTAGTTGCTAACAATATCGAAAAATCATTGTTAAATGTTCAGTGTGAGTATTTAATCCTCAGAAATCAGCAATTGCAATAATTCAGGGCTTTATTGTTTTGTTGATTGTCCTAGACTTAAGAAAGTGCTAATAGTGTAGATTAAACTTAAAATTTACTTAAAAGTACTATGCATATAATTCTGTTTCCAGATTTACCATCAGATCCCTGCATTGCTCTATAAATACTGCTTGAGTTCAGCAGAAGCGCAGCAGAGTTTGGGATATGAAGTCATCACTGGATTGGAGGTCTCATGATGAAGAATAACAACAACAATAATAAATATAATAAAAATATCCTTTAAGGTTTTCAAAGTGCTCTGCATGTATTATCTGACTTGAGCTTCACACCGTTTTATTTACATATTTTTATATTGGGGGTGGGGTGGAGAAGTGTGTGCTTGTTAGAGAATTATTACACCAAGTTAGAACATCTTGACTGTGAACAATCCTTAGACACTAAATTAAATTCAATCAATCACCCAAGGTACAAAAAAGTCCTTGGTCAATTAATTTGTCTTTGAAAGTCATTGCATGAATGGCACCGTAGAAGAAAGATTGACTGAGGGACTTGGTCATGCCCTGTGGAGTCTATATAAAATCAGTAATTGGAATCGGACATTTGAGCATCTACTAGTTTAGTGAAGAAGCTTCCAGCAAGTCCCCTGAGAAGGAATCACTGGAGGAGGAAAGAAAGAGGAGGGAGAGAAGGGGAGGGAGTCGGGAGAAGGGGCAAGGGGAGGAGGGGGAGGAAAGGAGGGGAGCTCTTTAGTTCTAAAAATCTTATGAACTTCAGAGGGTGAGAGGATTTGGATTTTTCCCTCAAGGAGTTTAAGTTCAACAATAAATTAATAGCAACAAAATAACTGGAAGAAGGCTACCTGAAACTAAGAATGACAGACCAGCATAAGCCACAGGTCAGATTCTTTCCAGTGGAATTAAGATGGACAGATTGATGGGCACTGGGCCTAATTGTTCCTTTTCACATTCCCTTGTGTGCCAAGGTGGGCTGAGAACATTTGCCTCATATTTACCCCACCCAAATTATGCCACTATACTGAGGAACAGCTACATTGCAGTAAATTGTTAAGATTGAGAGGGGAAGATAGCATTTGGAGAGGTCTTTTAAAATAGATTAAGGAAGCTGGAAAAGGAAGGGCATTCCTGGAAAGAAGGGAAGGTAATACAGGAGAGGCCCAGAGGCAAAAGAATAATTAGGCACAAAAGTAGATCTGTCAGGCAAGAAATCTATAAGGAAGAAAAAGAGTAGTTAACTAATAAAGAATGTGTCTAAAGAAAGGTTAAAAGGGATTTTGATCCAATATTCACAGTGAGGTAAAATTATCACCTAAAATAGAGGTTTTTAACTTTTTATGTGTATCAAGGACCTCTTTGGAAGTCTCAGTACAATGTTTTGAATTAATTGAAGGACATGCTCAATTTGAGTGAGAGGCTAGGGAAAATAAAGACATAATTTTTCCCTTCTTCATAGACTCCTTGAAATCTATCCACATATCCCATCTTAAGAACCCAAGCGTTAATTAAAAAGAGAAATGGGGTGTGAATCAATCAATAAGAACTCAAGTGCTGGAGTTATAAGATAAGGCAATAAACAAAACCCAGTCCTTGACCTCCAGGAGTACAGTCTAATGAGGGAGAGAACATGCAAAAAATATACATAAACAAGATAAAACACATACACACAAACATGATAGATGGCTAAACTATAGATAATCAAATGAGGGAAATTTGTAGCATTAAGGGGGAATCAAGAAAGGCTTCTTAAAGAAGGTGAAATTTTAAGTAGGTATCCAGGGAAGCCAGGAAGTAAAGATGAAAAGGGGAGAGAAATAAAAAAACAAGGGAGAGCTGATAAAAGTGCCTGAAGTAGGGAGATATTGTATGTAGTATGAGAATAGCAAGGAGGTCAGGGTCACTGGATATATGTGGGGGTGAGGAAGGTGTAAGAAAATCAGAAAGGTAGGAGGAGCCTGGATTATTAAGGGCTTTGAACAGTAGATGATTTAACATTTGTGGTATAGTGGTTATAGGGAACCATTGGAGTTCACTGAGTAAGGGGGAGTGACCTGGCCAGACTTATTCTTTAAGATTAATTTGATGACTGGAGGATGGACTGAAAAAAAGGGACAGACAAGGCAGGGAGATCAATCAAAAGGCATGTATGTATGTATGAATGTATGTGTGTGTATATATACACACATATATACAAATATGTATGTACATATGTATATGTACAAAAGATAATTTTATTATATATTTTCAGTTTCTCAGTGAGTTTGACCATGTCTCCTAAGGATAGACCATCAAGTAACATGCTCAAACAGGGAAAATGGTTCTATTCAAGGGGCGTGGCTGGGTGTGGTTCTCTAGGATAAAGTCTGGTAAGGGGGATGTGTGAATCTGGGCTTTTTTTTTTCTTTGAAAACTTAGGGGATCTCTGTCCTCTTTGGGGTTGAGACACCTCCTGGGTGTTCCTCGAACCTTGGAATTTCTTTGTGGTGGTCATTTTTCTTGGTTTGCTCATAGGGGGGAAAGTAATGTTTATGTTTGGGTCAAACTCTGAAACTGAATCTTGTAGGGCAGGGTCTAACCAGTCCTAAGTATTGCTGACTAGCCTTGGTTCATCCTTCAAGGGACTTTGGGACTCTGCTATGGGCTTCTTGTTGTCAAGAGACTTTTGGTCTTCTTACTGTAGTCTTCACCTGGAGGCCCTTCCCCATTAGTGTTGGGGTCAGGAACTACTCTGGTATTGTGGGAAGCTATCCTCTTTAGAGTTTATCCCTTGAGCATCTTTCAAACCAAGGCATTTCCTCAAGGTATTCAGTTTTCTTTGGTTTGCTCATCTATAGGTCTGTAAGTTATAGAGGAGGTTGGAGCTATGCTTGGATCAAACTCCACAACTAAATGGCATGGGCAGGGTCCTTCTGGTCCCAAGTATAGAGGCCAAGAACAGATCCCTCCCTCTTTCAAGGAACTCCGGGGCTGCTCCAATCTCAGACTCTGCCTGGCAACTCCATCTTACCATAGTGTTCTAGGAGCTCTTCCTTCTTTAGGAGCTGTCTGAGGTCCTTCCCCACACTCCACTTTACCCATACATTGACTTCCTTGTCTCAGGGACTCTGCAGGATTCTGTGGCTACCTGGCCCAGGTAGAAAAGTCTATAGGTGATTCTTCTTTTTTCTTTTTAGGCTGGTGATTTATAAGCCCCACTGTGGTGTTTATATGAGATCTAGACTCCTCTGTGGGCCAGTACACTGTCATTTTCCCACCCAAAATTTTTCAAAGTATACAACAAGGGAAGACTTCTCCTCAGTTTGTGTAACAGAAAAGTAGATGTCACAAAGCAAGAGTTTTTAACCTTCTTTATATAATGGACCACTTTGGCAATCTAATAAAGCCTCTTCAGAATACTTTTTTTTAATGTATAACATGAAACACACAGGATTCATAAGAAATCTAATTTTATTGAAATATTATTATCAAACTATTTTTTTTTAAAGTTCATGACTTGGGGTGGCTAAGTGGCACAGTGAATGGAGCACTGGCCCCAGAGTCAGAAGGACCTAGTTCAAATCAGGCCTCAGACACTTAATACAAAAAACTAGACCTTGGGAAAGTCACTTAACCCCAATTGCCCTCCAAAAAAGGAGAAAAAAAAGTTCATGACTGCCCAAAGGGCTATAAAAATGTGCATACCTTTAGATACAGCAATACCACCTTCTTGGGTTGCATCCCAAAGAGATCATAAAAATGGGAAAAGGTCCCACATGTACAAAAATATTTATAGAAGCTCTTTTTGTGGTGGCCAAGAACTGGAAACTGAGGGGACGCCCATCAATTGAGGAATGCCTGAACAAGTTGTGGTATATAATATAATGGAATACTATTGTGCTATAAGAAATGATGAACAGGAAGACTTCAGAAAAACCTGGACTTATGTGAACTGATGCTGAGTGAAGTGAGCAGAACCAGGAGAACGTTGTACACAGTAACAGCCATAGCGTGTAATGACTGACTTTGATAGACTTAACCCTGCTCAGCAATGAAAGAACCTAAAACAATTTCCAAAGACTCATGATGGAAAATGCCATCCACATCCAGAGAAAGAACCATGGAGTCAGAATGTAGAGTGAAGCAGACTATTTTCATTTTGTTTTTTTCTTTCTCATGGTTCCTCCCATTTGTTCTAATTCTTCTATACAACATGACTAATATGAAAATATGTTTAACAGGAATGTATATGTAGAGCCTATAAAGATTGTATGCTGTCTCAGGGAGGGAGAAAGGGAGGGAGGGGGAGAAAATTTAAAACTTAAAGAAGTGAATGTTGAAAACTAAAAATAAATAAACTTAAAAAAAATTCATGGATCTCAGGTTAAGAGCCTCTGCCATGAAGGCAGGGTCATGTAAATAATCCCACAGTACCTCTACCTGCCTAGACCCTTGCCTGTTTTTGTATTGATTGATGGCCTTAGTTTTTATGATCCCAATTGGCCCAGGTATTATTACTCCCCACAAACAGGTTCAAGGAAGTAAAATAATAGAAACCTAGAGCTGGAAGGACCTAGATACCCATGTTGTCCAGCCCTTTCATTTTATAGTTAAAGAAACTGAGACAGAAAGAGTGGAAATGATTTGCCCAAGATCACACAGCAAAATAGAGGCAGCACCAGATCCCAAATCTCCTGACTCCAATTCCAATGTTCTTTCCATTGCTCAGAAGAGAGGAGACCAGCACAGGATGGCAAAACTTCTATTAAAGCAAGGATCTATACTTCTAACAGAATCATAGAATTCAGAGTTAAGCATCCTTAGGAGTCATTTAATCTAACTCTCTGTCCAGTGAATTATTCCTTTCTACACCTGCCCCAAATTTAATAAAGTCAGTAATTTATCAACAAGGGATTGGCTATAATTATTGCTCATTAAGAAACAACAGCTACTGATAGACAATGCAATGATGAATCAAATTCAGTGGTTCACCATTCCTTTTCTTGAAATTTTTCTTTCTTGGCTTCTTAGATATCTCTCTAACCTCTGGCCTTTGATCCCTGTGATGATTTCTTTAATGGCTAGTTTTATTTTTCCGTTGTTGTTTACTTATTTTTCAGTCATTTCTGATTCTTCATGACCCCATTTTGGATTTTCTTAACAAAGATAGTGAAGTGGTTTGCCAGCTCCTTCTCCAGCTAATTTTACAGACAAGGAACTAAGGCAAACAAGGTTAAGAGATTTGCCCAGTGGGGCAGCTAGGTGGCTTAGTGAATAGCACTAGCCCTGGAGTCAGGAGGACCTGAGTTCAAATGCGACCTCAGACACTTGACACACTTACTAGCCATGTGACCTTGGGCAAGTCACTTAACCCCAATTGCCCTCCAAAAAGCAAAAAGACAGAGAGAGAGAGAGAGAGAGATTTGCCCAGGGTCATACAGTTAGTAAAATACCTGAGGTTGTATTTGAACTCAGGTCTGCCACTTCAGGTCAGGCCTTATCTGTCTACTGGACCACCTAGCTGCTTAAATGTGTGTGTGATCCAAGGTTTAATCCTCAGTCCGTTATTCTTTTCTCTCTGCATTTTCTCCCAAGAGATTTCATCCCTCCTAGAGGTTTCATCAAATACTTCCTTGACTTCATACAAATTTCTCCCACCTGAAATGACTTCCTCTTTCACTTATTTACCTATTACACCCTTTAAAGGTCATTTCATATTCCATTCCCTCATAAAATCTTTCCTAATCAAAGTTCAAAGGGATTTCTCCATCCTAAAAACCTCAAATAACTTAAGCTTGTCCCAATATTTCAGCACTTATATATTGTCTTCTATTGGCAGCCATATTTTCATGTGCAACAATCTAATCTACTCTAGTCTTATCTCCTTAAGAGCACAGGGCCAGTGTTTTATGAATCACTATATCCCCTAGACTGGACAGCTAGGTGGTGTCAGAATATTGGGAGATATCCCATTTTCCAGAGCTAAGGCCTAACAAGCAGACTGTGCCCTGAGTTTGGCAAAACAACAATCTTTTGCACTCACCCTCTGGATGATCTCAGTCCCAGCAAAAATCCAGAATTGGGACTTATGATTTCCCTATTTCCCAGGGGATTCTGACCTGAGACTTGGAACTGCAGCTGACATACTGTAGCAGAAAGTGACACTCTGAACAATCCTTATGCTTATAACTGCTAAGTGAACTGAACCAGGTGCTGCAGTCCTGTTCCTACCACACTAACTCTGGTTCTGTACCCTGTTGAATGATCACAAAGCTCAATGATTCCAATAATTTGAGACTGTTCCCAGAGGACCCCAAAATGCCTGTATTGTCCCAAAAATGCTTGTGCGTGTGGGCCTGCTATGGAAATTCTTTACTCAAGACCTAAGAAAGACTGTGTTGTGTCCCACCTCTTTGTAGTTTTCATGCTCCAAAACCCTACCCCTGCCACAAATGAGCAAGCCCTCCTTCTCTGGAAGGTGGACTTCCATTTGCAAGCATTTTTGTCATTGAAATTAAACTACTATTTGACTTTTGACTCACCTGCCCCTAGCCTGCTTTGTTCAGCTCCAGCCCCCGACAGGTTAGAGACCAGTCCAGTCCACACTACATTTAGAACTCTTTTGTCAGTTGTACAACAGACAGAATTGTCAGGCAGGCCTGGAGTCCAGAGGACCTGAGTTAAAATCCAGCATGAGATACTAGCTGTGTGACCCTGGGCAAGTCTCTTAATCTCACTTGCCTTAGTTTCCTCATCTGTAAATGAGGTGGAGAAGGAAATAGCAAACCACTCCAGTATCTCTGCCAAGAAAAGCCCAAATGGGGTCACAAAGATTCAGACCCAGTTTATAGGCTAAACAACAACAGGCCAGATTAAGAGTTAAAAATGACTCAACAACAACAATAACTAAGGTGTGCAGGTCCATCAGATATGATCTGCCTGCTGGCTTAGAAATCTTGAGAGCCTCACCCTCATTCAGAGTTTTTTATGATCTTGTTTGCTTGAGACTCTAAGTGAGCCTACCTGCCCTGTTACTGGGTGAATGTGTAATTCCAGTAGGACTGTCCTTGTAATGGCAGGAATCTTTTGGGGAATATTTCAGATTTCCTTTGAAATAGGGACCCAGAAGAAATCCTCTAGAATATATAGCATACATTGTACATAGGATAGGCATACAACAAGCATTTGAAGGAATCATGGAGAAATGAAAAGAGCAGTGAATATTGGATCAGAAGAGCAATTTGAACCTCAGCTCTGTGTGCCTATGGGTAAGTCCCTTGACTTCAATCCCTGAACCTGTTTCCTCACATGCAACATGGAGATAATAACCATTTCAAATGAACACTAGAGAAGATCTGTGTTCAAATTCTAGCTCTGACACTTGCTACCTATGCAGCCATGGGCAAGTCATTCCTTGAAGAGTCAAATCTCAATTTCATTATTTGTAAAGTGAGAGGGACTCCATTAGATGGTTTCTAAGGTTCCTTGTGGCTCCAGATCAATCATTCTATAATTCCTGCAGAGCGTCCTCTTCATCTGCTTAAAAACAAGTGCACTGTGACTAACAGTTCTAAATCTAGTTATACAGTGATAAATGTAATCATTATTAAATGGAGAATGTTGCAGGAAGAGACCCCACATTTCAGCACGAGCTAGTTTCCAGAATGCCAAAAGACAGCCTTTTACAGTACGCTTTATTGCTATTCATGTCAGTCTGCCCCCTGCCCCAATTCCACCCCCACACACGTACACAGCAAAGAGATGGGTACACATGGACAAACGGCTCTGTCCTCACCATGGAAATGTATGCACCCATGTGATGCCATTCTGCAGAACCCTGCCTTACATCTTAAAGAGACTTCTTTCTGGTTTCTTGATACCTCTGCAGCAAACAGAATCATGAGAGAAAAACAATCAACAAGCCAGAGGAAAGAAAAAACTCTCAACATCAAGTGCAGGTAGGGTCAAGTCAAAGGCAACAAACGTTGGCCGTTAGAGTTTTAAAGCGGGATTATGGCACCCAGGCGAATTCAACAACCCATGAGGAAAGCAGTCGAGCAGCTAGTGCAAGTGAGGGAGCACGGAGATGACCTAGGGTGCAGTAAGGCATTGAGACCCCGTCTTATTCAGGGTGCAATGGCCTTCACATTCAGTGCAACCTTTGTGTAAAAAGATCTCAAACAATGCTCCCTGGCTAGATGACACTGTGCTAGGAAAGGGCGGCTGGTCCCCTGGAAAGTCTAGCCTATTTCCTCTGTGGCACAACTGATGATCTCCAGGCTCCCTAATTGGAGGGAGGTGAAGATGGGGTCAACGAGGGTGTTGGTCATGGCTCTCAATTCCAGCTCAGAGCTTTAATAAGATAGAATTGGTTGAGTTGTGACATGGTAAAGCCTATGGACTCTTTCTCAGGATAATGTTTTTAAAAGCATAAAATAAAATGTATAGGATTACAAAGAAAACCAATTTTATTAAAATACAATGATCAAGTTCATAGACTCTAGGTTAAGAGCCCTGTTAGTACTTCTACCTGCTTAGAGCCTGGAGATTCAGGGGACCATGATAATTCAAGAGGGTAGAACCATGAACCATGAGGAAGGAAGTATACTTCACACATTTCAGAGCCCTTGTGGCAAAACCTCAGTCACCCTCTCCTAGTTAAGGCTCTGCTGCTAGGCAACAAAAAGGCAACCCAACAAAACTGATTTTCCAGTTAATACACAAGTGCAAAATTCAGATACTTCTTATTCCTAATTCACGACTTCAATATGATCTCTTCTCCCTTCTGCCTCTAAACAAATGCAATCAATAAGCATTTATTAACTCCTTACTTGGTGGTGGGCACAATGCTCATTTGAAACTACAAAGAAAGGCAAAAAACACATAGGAGCAAGAACAGGGAAACTATTAGAAGAGAGACTTAGGCCTTTAGGAAGTGTGTGTGTGTGTGTGTGTGTGTGTGTGTGTGTGTGTGTGTGTGTGTGTGTGTAGAGGGGGTTAGTGAATTATATAGAAAGAATAGAAAAAGAAAACATCATCCAGAGTCCTTTCTATGCTTATCGGAAATCTACAACGACTAAACAGCTCCCTTAATAAGGAATGTAACACATCCGAGGACAAAAACAGCCAGCAAGAAGCAGAAAGACAACCTGTCTCAAATACCTTGGCAGAGAACTACTGCCTGAACTCAAGATGAACCACCCCAGCAATGGTCCAGGCAGGTTGTGACTCACCTCAACCCCACGGTCCCTTGTCATTGAAAGCTGACATACTGGCCATTTTCCTCCAGTTTTCACATACACTTGTTTCTTCAGGCAGCACAGCTAATTCACTGTGCAAAGCAGCATTTATATATAGAAAGTTGCAGCCACGCAGGTTAGCATTAAAATAGAGACTTGGTGTTGCTATGGCAACCAAACAAATGATATTCAAAATGAAACAGAGAAGTATTCCACAAAGAGGAAAGCATTTCCAACTCTTTCCAACACAGCTGAGCCCACTGCCCCATGGAGTAGATACTGTTGTCCCTGAGTGGACCCTTGTCTTGCTCAGCTTCCTGGTTTTAGTTTCTTTCACTGCTGCCCCCAGAAAGACTAGACTTCCCCACTGCAACGCTGAAGGCCACTTCTCATCCAAAGGCTAGGTTTCTTCTTCATGTAGGAACAAGAAGACAAGATTTTTTCTTTAGACAGAGCCAACATTGAACATTCAATAAGCATTTATTATAAACATAGCACTGTATTAGGGACTGAAGATACAAAAGGAAAAAAAATTAAAAATCAAAATCTTGGCTTTCAAGGAAGCTATATTCTATTGGAAGATGAAATTCATACACAGATAACTAAACACAACAACTGGAGGTGGGGAAGGGAAGGGGTGGAAAATGGTACCCAAATTGAGCCATAAAGGAAGTGAAGGATTATAAGAGACAAAGGTCAAAAAAATTGATGTCTAGGCATGGGGAACAACCTGTATGAATGTGCCATAAGTATTATTGTACCATAAGAAATATGAAGAATTCAGAGAAATGTGGAAACACAAATGAGCTGATGCAGAATAAAGTAAGCAAAAAAGAAAAATAATCTAACACGGTGGCTACAAATAATCATCATGACCAAAGTTCACACCTCTTTCCCTTTTCTGCCGAATATGGAACATTGAATATAATGTGAGACTTAGCTGATGAATTAGTTTGTTTTACTGAACTGCATTTCCCACCCACCCCTGCCTTTCTTATCCATTTTTTTTGCTATAAAAGATGCAGAAGGGAAAGCGATGTATTTACAAATGAAGGTGAAATAAAATGAATGGAGGCAGGAGGGAGAATTTTGAGTTTTGGGGAACAGCTAAAAGGGAACTATGACCATAATATAGATTGTGTGAATGGGAAGGGAAGTAATATGAAATAAATCTAGAAAATTAAGTTGGAGTCTGCTTAAATTCTAGGTTGAATAATTTGTATTTTATCCTAGAGGCAATAGAAAAGAGCGGAAAATTTTTGAGAGAACAATAGAGTATAAATGCTTCTGCTTTAGGAAAATAATTCTGGCAGTTCTATAAAAGAGGGATTTGAGCCTGGAGAAATGAATTAGAATGCTAATGCAGTACTTTAGATGATAAGGGTCTGAACAAGAGTGATGGCCATATCAGTGGATTGAGTGGGTGTGGATATGAGAGATGTTATAGATACAGCTTCAACAAAATGTGATGGGTGTTGGGATATGGGGTAGGGGGTGAGAAAGGGAAGAGGCAAGGATGAATCTCAAAAACAAGTGAGTGAAACTGGATTGAATAATGAACTTGGAGTCAAGAACTGTGTTCAAATCCTGCCAGAGATATTAATTAGTTGTGTAACCACTGGCAAGTAATTTAACCCCTCTGTAATTTAGTTTACTTATAAGTAAAATTAAGGGTTTGGACTATAACCTTAAAGGTTTGACCTTCTAGCTCATAGCTCTCTAACTTTGTAGTTCTAAATGAGGTCATGAACCTGAGTAGTTGGGAAAATAGTGATGCCTTCAACAGAGATAGAGAAGATGAAGGAGAGGTATATTAGGGGAATATAGGTATATAAAGGGGAAGGTTTAAATAATTAATTCTCCTTTGATCATTTTAGCTTGAAATTCATATGGGACATTCAGATAGAGATGACTAATAGGAAGGTGGTGGAACTCAGGAGAAAGATTCGAGATAGAGATTTGAATAGGTTCATAGGTCTGGAAGTCATTTGCAAAGACATGTTCATTGAACCTTGGGAGGTGAGAGTTCACCAAGGGAAAGAGAGAAGAGAAGGGGGCCCGGGAGAACACTGACATGTAGTAGAAGAGAGCTGGATGATGGTTCAGCAAGAGTCACTTTTAGAGGGGCGGCTAGATGGCACAGTGAATAGAGCACCGGCCCTGGAGTCAGGAGGACCTGAATTCAAATCTGGCCTCAGACACTTAACACAAAAACTAGCTGTGTGACCTGGGGCAAGTCACTTAACCCCAATTGCCCCCCAAAAAGCAAAAAAAAATTTAAAAAAATTTTTAAAAAATGAGCAGCTAGGTGGCACAGTGAGTAAAGCGCCAGCCCCGGAGTCAGGAGGACCCGAGTTCCGTTCCGGCCTCAGACACTTAACAACCACACACAAAAACTAGCCATGTAACCTTGGGCAAGTTACTTAACCCCAATTGCCCTCCAAAAAGGCAAAAAAAAAATCACTTTAAAAGAGATGGGAGGAAATGGTTTCACAGAAGCCAAGAGTATTAGGCTTTTAAAATTTCAGTGTTCTTGGTTATAATTCTTCCTTACAACTTTACTAATGTTTGGCATGAAGGTATTTGTAGAACCTATATTGAATTGCATGCTGCCATAGGGAAGGGGTGGAAAGGAGAGGGAGAAAATTTGGAACTCAAGGGATCATAGAACTGAATGTTATAAACTAAAAGTAAATAAATTTAATGTGAAAAAAATGAAAATTAAAAAAAATAAAATCTCAATGTTCAATTAAAATAAGGATTGAGAAGAGGCCTTTGAATTTAGTAATTAGGAGACTGATGGTAATCCTGGAGAGAATATTTTCATCTGAGTGGTGGTGTTTTCAAAGAAAATAATCATAGAGGGAGGAGACAATACTTTATAGCAATAGAATGATTACCAGGTATCATAAGAGACTATTATTTCATATCCCCCCGCTCTTTTGTGGCAAAACTCCCTTAAGAAAGCCATCTACAATCAATGCCTCCACTTCCTTTCCTCTTATTCTCTTAATTCTCTCACTTCTGACCTCACTCACCTGAAACTGCTCTCTCCAAACTTAACAATGATTTCTTAATTGTCAAATCTATTAGGCTTTTCTTAGTCCTAATGTATCTTGATCTCTGAAAACTCTGACACTGATCACACTTTTCTCATGACACTCTCTTCTCTCTAGCTTTTCAAGATAGTATATCCTGGCTTTCTTCCTACCTGTCTCACTCCTCAGTCTCCTTTGCTGGTTCTGCATCTAGAAAATGCCCACTAACTGTGTGTGTTCTCATCCCCTCCTTCTGTCCTGGGTCTTTTTTTTAATTCCCTCTATGTCATTTCATGTACTGATCTCATGACCTCCCAAAGATTCAGCTATCATCTTTCAGATGTACTGATGCAACCCTTACCTCCCTGCTGGTGGGTGTTTTTAACCAATTATTCCCTCTCCCTCTCCCTCTCCCTCTCCCTCTCCCTCTCTCTCTCCCCTCCCCCAACCCCCAAACTAGCCCCAGGTAACTGACCAGGGACAGAGACATTTTAGGTACTTCTGGACTTCTCAAACATCACAAATCCACTCTGCTCCAAGTAATTTTTTATCCTATACCAAAACCAAGCACAAAACACCAAAGTTACACAAGCAGCAAATGGTAGTGTCAAGATTCTAAGTTGTTTCATTCATTCCCTCATTTACTCATTTCCTCTTCTAACCTCCCTCTCTTTTTCACAACTCCACGGAACACTCCTCAACCCTAAATACTCCTTTGTAACTTCCACTAATTACTCTTAATGAAAATCACTTGATCTCATGGTTGAATGGGAACTCATCAGTCCAACCCCATGAACAAGAATCCAGATGCAAATAATCATCCAGCCTTTGTCTGAAGACCTCTAGTGAAAACAAACCTACTACCTTTTAAGGCAGTTCATTCCTTTTAGAAATCTCCTAGAAAGGTCTTCCTTATATCAAGGCTAAATTTACTTCTTTGAAACTTCTATCCAATATTCCTCATCCAGCCCTCTGAGCTGAATAGAACAAGACTATATCCCTATTTAATGTGACATTACGATACTAGAATACAACTATTTCTGTCCCCCTTCTCTTTTCCACCTCAGTTACTTTAACCAAATTTCATTCATTATTCCTTGCAGCTTATATCTTTCCTCAAATAAGACACCCAAATTTAAACACAATAACATTTTACATGTGATCCAAGGAGGGCAAAGTGAAGGATAATTATTTCCCTTAGGACACTAAGATTCTTGATGTAGTCAATGATTTAATTAGTGTTTTTCCCCCTTCTTCTGTAACATCATCCTAATAGGTCTTTTTCATGTGAACTTTTGCCCTGGTACACTTCTCCCATCCTATACTTGTGTATTGACTTTCTGAACCTGCCTAGTGCTTTACAATTTATGCCTGTTAAATTTCATAATTGAAGACCCTACAGAGAGTCCTCACAGTCAGTCTTATTTCAGGTTAATAAATATTTATTAAGTGCCAGGCATTGTGCTAGACACTGGATATACCAAAAGAAAAAAGATTGTTTGACCTAAAGGAGTTTGCAGTCTAATAGAAGAAGACAACCCACAAAAGAGAGCTGAAAGGAGATGGATTTCCCCCATGGAGGGACATGATGGAGGAGTCCAGAAGGATTCAGACAGATGGGAAACAAAGAGATAGTTGGCCTGAAGCACGTTCTTAAAGGAGATTTTGGGTGGAAACCAATAGCCTTTAATCAGAGAGACAGACCTCAGAGGCAGAAGGTTCTTAGGAAGGGTGAACTCCTGTGTTGAAAGGATAATGAGGTTCTTGAGAAGTCCAACAGGAAGCAGATGGTGGGAAATGTCCCTCCATGTATTTTAAATCCCAGTCAAATAGTATAACTTGTTAGCCTCTACATGGGATGTGTACTTTGCTAGCTCTGCCTAGAGATGTGCTTTCTTGCCCATTCCCCACTTTTGCCTGTTGAATCTCCATTCTTCCTGTCAAGTCCAACTAAAAAAAAAACAAACAAACTCTTCTCCAAAAAGAGCTTCCTGATTCCTCCCAGTGGGTAAATATGTTTTTTCTTCTTGATTTCATGTAGCACTTTAATTTGGCATTTGGTGTTTATAATTTTTGTGTATTTGTCCTATCTCTATGCTAAAACTGGGGGCAGTGACATTTTTGTCTCTAAAATTTCAGTTCAATAAGCATTTATTATGCACCTTTATGTGCTCGGCAATGTGCTAGGTACAAGAGGAACAAAAGTAAAAATGGAAACTTTTCTTATCCTGAAAAAATTAAATATTCTTCACACAGCAGGTTGATTTCTATTTGCTGAACTGAATTACCAAGTAGGATATCAAGGCAAAGATAGAAAAAAGACAGAAATGGTCAAGGAATTATGCAAATAAAGTGACTGAAGTGACAATAACCTTGGACTCATATATTTCACTACTGGATTTATACCCCAAGGATGTCATTACTAAGAAAGTTTCTAGGGGCGGACAGGTAGCACAGCAAGTAAGAGCACCAGCTCCAGTGTTGAGAAGACCTGGAGATTGAATCCCGGGCTCAGACACTTAGCACCCACCCAGAAACACCTGGCTGTGTAACCTTGAGCAAGTTACTTAACCCTGATTGCTTAAAAATAAAAAAAAAAACAATTAAAAAAGAAAAAGAAAGTTTCTATATACATTAAAATATTTATAACATCACTTTTTGTTGTAGCAAAGAACTGGAAACAAAGTAACTGACCATCAGTTGGGAAAGGGAATGGAACCATGTAAAAAACAAGGAATAAAAAACTGATAAGTATGGAAAGCTAACATGATTTAATACAAAATGAAGTAAGCAGAACCAAGAAATAATAACTAGAGTAATGTAAATGAAAAGAACAACTACCACAAAAATCATTGTGACTGTTACAGAATTACAAAGAGAGAGTATGACCCCAAAGAGACCAACACCTTCATCCTTTCCTTTGCAGAACTGAGAGGTCCATGGATGTGAAAGATTGCATTTATTTTCAGACTTAAACAGATTGATTGGTTTTGCTGAAACTTCCCTCTTTTTTCTTTTTTTCCTGAAAAGTATTATATTATTTATCATATGGAACAGTTCTGGGGGAGGGGATCATAGGAGAAATCCAGGAGAAGAAAAAAAAGTTATCAACAAAAACATTTAAAAATTAAAATATGGGGTTACAGTTTCCAATTAAATTTGCACCTACAGAACCCATAGAAAGCACAACTTCATCCTGATTCAAAAATAACTACAAAGAGGCTTTTACATGATATCTGAATGCCAAAGAGTTTCCCCAAAGGCACACAGACACATGGAGATGGTGGATTAGGGGTTAGTGATCAGAACCATAAATAAACAGATTTACTATTTGAGAGCTTAGTCCCTAAGGAAAAGTCAGAAGGCTTTTGGAAAGAATCATATATTCACCATTCCCCTAACATAGACAGGGTTCCTCTGCTTTGACAACAAGCCCTCATCTCCAGACAGACCTCCCAGAAAGAATATTTAAGGGCTGGTGTTACATTCCATCCATCATTATATCAATCTCTCTCTGCTTTGCTTGGCTTTTTAGCATTATTATATTGTTTTACAATTCAACTGATGATAATTCAGTTTATTTTCTAGTTATATACAAATGTATACAGGCACCAAGAGGATTACTGATTCATAAATGGAAGAGTTCTACTTCTAGGGCAGGGTATTAGAGGAAACAAAAGTAACCTTCCTTCCTAACTGTCCCTTCTCCCTTTTTAATTCAATTGGTTGGCTTCTCTCAGACTATCAATTTACACTACACTATAACTGAGAGTACCTCTTTGGCCTGAGAAGTTTTGGACTTTTCTAGGCTTGCTTTTGTGATTATCTTTCTACCTTCAAATAGCAAAATTAACCAGTATGTCTTCTGGCTATTAAAATCTTCATTAAACTGCTAGAAATCATGAGGATACCCAGAAAGACTGAATTATTGATATACTTTTCTCATTTTTGCATAGTGTTAAAATTTTTTGTTATATACAGGACATTATTCACATATTGTCCCAAGATTATATTTGTATTGGTAAATGCATAGAAATGTGAGTGAAATATATATATGTAAACACACATATTGTTGTTTGTCCTTCATTTTCAAAGAGGATCAATGATATCATGGGTGATGTCTTGACTCATGTGTGAATTGGATTTAAGTGTGGCAGCATTGCACAAAGTAGTCAACCTCACTCTCTCTTCCTGGCTCACTGAAGTCCAATGGCAAGACAAAAGTCAGGACAACTGGGATGCAGTGTCTTCCCAAGCTCTAAGCACTCCACAGGAATTGCTTCAGCTACCTTACCTGTCTTTGGAACAAATTGTTTTCATCCACCCATTCTGCCTGGGGAAGTCTTAATACGCTGGGGACAAAAATCCCCTTAATTCTCCAATGGGTTTGTGAAACATTGATTACCTTCAGCCTGGTTTAGCCCATCTGCTAAGACAGTTTAACTGGATGTGGCTGCCATGCACTCTATAGCTTCTTGGAGCTAAAGGTGATAATTTAGTGCTAGGTAGACACAAAAGGTGGATAAGCAGCCCTGAAAAGGGCTCAGAAAGCCCTCACATCAGAGGTGCCCATTTTCCTTGAATACACACATAAAATTACATGTATGTGTATAAATAAAATATTAATTGCCAATACTGCACTTTGTTGTTATGCATTGGTTAAGTCTCTTAATCTCTGAGATAATTGTAGCTCCTTTTCACACATAGATTGACTGTTGTTGACCATAATTGCCCCACCTCTGCCTGAAACTATGGCATTTCACGCCATTCCAATGTAATCTATGTGTAAATTGGGTTCTAGTTCCTAACATAACATGATAGAGTGGCTTTATTTTGGGGAACTCTCTTGATAACTTCTATAATTCACCCAAGATTTCCCTGAGAATATCACAATTTAGTGTCTTTCTTAAGATCCTCTGCTTTCTAGCAACCATCAGACTAACATGTCACTGGATAGAGCAAAGGTTTAATCTAACCTCACCAAAACTATATAGATGGTTGAACAAAGCCATTAAAGAATTAGGGAAGAGGCATCTAGGTGGTACAGTGAATAGAGCACCGACCCTGGAGTCAGAAGGACCTAAGTTCAAATCTGGCCTCAGACATTTAACATTAAAAAAAAAAAAAAAACTAGTCATGTGACCTTGGGCAAGTCACTCAACCCCAATTGCCCTAAAAAAAAAGCAAGAAAGAAAGAAAGAAAGAAAGAATGAAAGAAAGAAAGAAAGAAAGAAAGAAAGAAAGAAAGAAGGAAAGAAAGAAAGAAAGAAAGAAAGAAAGAAAGAAAGAAAGAAAGAAAGAAAGAAAGAAAGAAAGAAAGAAAGAAAGAAAGAAAGAAAGAAAGAAAGAAAGAAAGGATTTTGGGGTGGCCAGGTAGCACAGCGAGTAGGAGCACCAGCCCCAGTGTTGGGATGACCTGGGGATGAATCCGGGCTCAGATACTTAGCACCACACCCAGAAACACCTGGCTGTGTAACCTTGAGCAAGTTACTTAACCCCAATTGCTTAAAAAAAAAAAGAATTAAAGAATCAGGGAAGATCCATCTTTACAGGTGTCAACAAGCAATCTTCCCTCTGGACCTACATGGCTCACAGTAGCAGAAAAGACTTAGTTCCACATTGCTCTTCAATCAATGTGGTACCTTTCTGTCCTGGTGGGCTAAACAAATGATGTGGCCTATTGTTTTCTCCTTGGGTCTGAGAAAAGCTGGGCATCTCTCTTCTCTCCTACATTCTTTACTGAGGCTCTGAATCCCTTTCCTCTCTCTCTCATCTTTTCTTTCATATCTTCATCTGGCACCAACCTCCTAGAAACACATGGCACCCTTCAGAGGCTGCACAAACATCCAAGATATGCAACCCTAAGTCCTCATGTCTTCTTTTGGCATGAATCTCTTATGTAGTTCCCTGTGGTGGGTATCCAGTTTCATGTCTTTGGGCTACATCTCCCTTGTCTGTAAAACAAGGAGCTTGAACCATATCATCTTTAAGTCCTACAAAGACTCCCCCTCCCCGTGTAATGTAAAAGAAATTTGAATATCTTTCCTGCCCCTTAAGAGGCCCATGGGATCATGTGGAGACCATGGTGGGAGGAGCTTGCCAAACAGGTAGAGAAGGAAGAGGTGGGAGTAGGAAGTGTGGGTGAGGCAGAGTTGAGAGGGAGTGAGACAGGACTGGGAGAGAAAGAGCAGGCAGAGCAAAGCAGAGCACCTAGCATAAGTGAGAGAGGATCACTCCCTCTCTCACTTATGCTAAGAGAACTTGTTTAGTGGGGAGGCCTAACAGAGAGAAGGCTTGGGATGTTGGTGCTCTCTGGATGGATGATGTGTATTGACTTTGTCTTAAAAAGAATGCTTCGGATGTCAGTCCTCCCTGCATTGGCAATAGACTGCTTTGTTACTATGATGGATTTGGTTTTCTGGTATATGAATAAATATCTTGGTTTTGTCTACAAAGAAGACAGTCTGTTATATGTTGTGATTCAAACCTGGAAATATGCCTGCATATTTATAGCAGCTGCTATGGGTATCACATTGGTGATATACCGGACCCTCCCCCTTCATCCCCCAAAGAAAAGCCAAACCCAATGCAAGCTTAATTATGTGACTTCAGTCATCAATGTTATATCAACTCAGTGATTCAAATCACTCTTTAAATTACCGCTTTCTTGGTTCCTACCCTTCCTGGGGAATTTTCACCTTGTTCAGTAGATAGAAAAAGAAAAAAAAAACAGCTTACTTGACACAAACTTCATAATTATCTGAGGCTCCAAAACTCCTTTCTATTGCCCTTGTTGGTACTCTACATAATTGAAGACAGCCAAAAATGGCAAGCTTCGTAGGCCTCTAAACCTCAGTCTTCTAGGCAGAAAAAGCAGAGTAGATTGACTTATTAAAAGAATCATTCACAAAAGCTCATATTTCTCTAGATATGTTAATTAATAAACATTTCATTTGGCAGAAGAAAATTCCATCTTAAAGGTAGACAAAGTATCTTCAATGCATATATCAAAATCATAGAAGATTTCTTGAAAGCTATAATGGAAAATTTGTTAAAATACCTTCTAATTATTGGTTCACCAGAGGAACCAATTTAGCTCTACACTGTCTTCCTGTTTTGAATGCTGATCCCCTTTATCACCAACTACAACCTGCCAAGTCTCAGCTTTGGATCACTTCCACCATTCTCTGAAACCATTCTCTGCTCCTACACACATAACTGCTGAATGAAAGTGGAGAAAATCATGCAACCTTTCTGACTGGGTCCACTAAAAATTTATGTCACAAAAACTCAACTGTGTCCTCACTGTTGCTAGACAATTCCTCTATACCTGCCTCAACTCATTATCCCATTCTCCATAGCAGCTCTTCCAAACCTTTTCATCCTTCAAACTTCCAATGACTCCCCCTCCCACCAACCTCCCAGCTAATAACCTGGCCTCATATTTTACAGAAAAAAATTGATATCATTAACTATAAGCTCCCTCTGTTTCTTCATCTTCATCCATCACTCAGATGCCTTCTGCCAGTATCTCCTCCTTCACTCCTGTCTCACATGATGAGACTAACCCCTCTATCTGTTCAAGCAATTCCACTCCATCCTGTCTCCTCCAATAGATTACCCCTTCTACTCTATTATTTTCAATCTTTCTCTAACTACTGGCTTATTCCCTACTGCCCACAAATATACCTATGTTTCCCCCATTCTGAAAAAACTCTTATTTGATCCTTCCATTTCTGCTATCATCCTATATCTTCTGGTCTTTGTAGCTACACTCCTTTAAAAGGCCATCTACAATAGTTGCCTCAACTTTCTCTCTTCTCACTCTCTTCTTAACCCCTTATAATCTGGCTTAAAACTATTATTCTGCTGAAGTCACTCTGCAAAGTAAACAATAAACTCTTAGTTGGTCATTAGTCATTCCTCAATTCTCATTCTTCCTGACCTTTCTCAGCCTTTGACACATGTGATCACCCTCTCCCCTTGATACTCTTCTCTTTCTAGATTTCTGGAGTACCACTTTTTCCTGGTTCACATCCTACCTATCTGACTGCCTCTTCTCAGTCTCATTTGCTGAATTCTCATCCAGATCACTCCCTCTAACCATGGGTATTCTTCAGGATTCTGTCCTGGGTCCTCTTCTCTCCTCCCTCCATAATACTTAACAAGGTGTTCTCAATAGCTCCATGAATTAAATTACCATCTCTCCACTGACTGATTCTCAAATCTGCCTATCTTGCCCCAATCTTTCTGTGGACCACCAATCTCACTTTTCCAAATGTCTCTAGGTTATCTTGAACTAGAAAGTCCAGTAGACATCTTGAACTCAACATATCCAAAACAAAATTCATTATCCTTCCTCCTCAATCCTTTGCTTCTCCTACCTCTCCTATTACAGCAGAGCACAAAACCATCCTCTCAGACCCTCAGGATCTCAAACCAAGAGTCATCCTGGTCTCCTCACTATCTCTCAAATCCCACATCCAATCTATGGCCAAAGTCTATTGATTTCACCTTTGCAACACCTTTCAAATATGTCCCTTTCTCTCCTCTGACACTGTTACCATTCTGGTAGCATTAACATTACATTATAGTAGGACCATTGCAATTTGCTTGCTGCCTGATCTGCCTGTCTCAAATCTCTCCCCATTCCAATTCCTCTTCCATTCAGCTCCTAAAATGATTTAGGTACAAAAACATCATCTTACTATTCAATAAATTCCAATGGCTCCCTATCACCTCTGGCATCAAAAGCAAAATCCTCTGGCATTCAAAACCCTTCAAAACCTAGCCTCCTACCTTTCCAGTCTTCTTACATTTATTCTGCCCTCGCCCAACCAAATACTCTTTGACTCTGGCCTCCAGATTGTTCTACCAACAAGATACATCTCTCAGCTCTGAGCATTTTCCTGATTGTCCAATGTCAGGAATGCTGTCCCTCCTGAACTCTGACGACTAACTTCCCTGACAACCTTTAAATCTCTACTAAAATCTCCTCTTTTACAGGTAGCCTTTCCTAACTCCTCTTAAATCTGGTATTTTCTATTATTTCCTATTTATCCTGTATGTAACTTGTTTGTATATATTTCTTTGCATGTTGTCTCCCCTGTTAGGCTGTGAGTTCCTTGAGGGCATGGACTGTCTTTTGTCTTCTTAAGAAACCATAGTGAATAGCACAGTCCCTAGCACATGTTAGACACTTAAGAAATGTTTACGGATTGATATTAATATCAAGCTATATTTAGATGTATACTTGACAGAGATGACATTAAAGATGTCTAGTGCAGAGTACTGACTGAATTAATCAATCAACAAGCATGTAGTGTTCCCTCTACATGCCACATACTATGCCAGGTCCTGGGGATACAAAAACAAAAATGAAAAACTCCCTATTTTCAAGGAACTTAAATTCCTTCAGAGGAGAGAATATACACAAAAAGTTAGGACACAAAATAATTACAAAAATAAAATGGGGGTTTAGGAAAGATTTCAGGAAGCAGTTAAGTGCTGGACTTGGGGTCAGGAAGACCTGTGTTCAAACCTTGTCTCAGATACTTGTTTAGTTATGTGACATGGGGTAAGTCATTTAAACTTTCTCAGTCTCAGTTTCCTTATCTGGCCTTACAGGGTTGTTGTAAGTCTCAAATGAGATCACATATGTAAAGCACTTTACAAATCTTACTATTCTTTTCACGCTAAAAATGAAAATTCTTCCATGCTTCAAAGAGAAGTCAGTTGTTGGGAGGTCAAAGTTAGAAATCATTGCATTACAAGTATGGAGGTGGAAAATGGAGTGTCCTGTATGAGGAACAGTAAGAAAGATAGCTTGAGAGAGGGGGAATAATGTGTAATAAGACTGGAAAGGTAAATTGGGGTCATATTGTAAAGGGCTTTAAAGGTCAAACAGGAATTTCTAGAAGTGATAAGGAGTCATTAGAAGTAGGAGAATGATTTATGCTTTAGGAAAATCACTTTGGCAGTGTGATACAAAGATGTCAAACACTTGGGTGCATGAAACACTCCATAGTCTAACCAGATTGAATGTTATTAGGAAATGTTTAGCAAAATAAAAATACAATAGAACATAGATAATGTTAATATGTATTTTTCTCTGACAGAATTTTCCCTCATTTCTATTTGAGATTGACACCACTGGTATAGAGGACAGCCTGGAGTGAGGGAAGACCTAAGGTAGGGAGAATAATTAGGCTGTTGCTAATAGTTCACAAAAGAGGTGGTAGAGATCTGAAAGAGGGTGGTACATCTGTTGGAAAGATGGGGACAAATGTAGCATCTCATTGTATATGTAGGCTGAGTAAGCATGGAGTTAATGATGGCTCTCAGATTACAAACTTGGATGACAAAGGATGGTGATCCTCTACACAAAAATAAAGATGTTTAGAAGAGGGGTGAGTTTAGGGATAAAGATAATGACTGTTGTTTTTGGACATGTTCTGTTAGAGATGTCTCTAAGCCATCAAAATGTCCAGTAAGCAGTTGATGACATAGGACTGTGCCACAGGAGACAAACAAGGGCTATATGTATAAATCTGTGCATGTATAATGTATAAAAATAATCCTATAGTAGTAGGCGATGAAGTCACCAAGTGAGAAAGTTCAGAAAAGAAAAGAAGGTGCCCAGACTTGGGGTAAATTTATAGTTTGTTGGTAGGTGGTGATTCAGCAAAGAATACTGAAAAAGATTGGTCAGAGAGAAAAGAGAACTATATAAGAGCAAAGCCTCTAGTTATATATAAACACCCTAACTAACCTATCCAGGTTAGTTATTTATTATCTATTAAATAAATTAATAACTTAATTAAATAATTATTTATTTTGATAAATAATTTATTATTGTATATTATTATGTAATGTATATATAATAGATTATATAATAAATATATAAATAATAATTAATGATGATTATTTAATAATAAAAATAATCATTAAAATTATTTAATTACATAATTAAATCTAATAAATAATATCTATTATTAAACCACCTATCTAACCTAATCCGGAGTCTCATCACCTCTCACCTGAAATACTACAGTAGCCTCTAACTGGTCTCTTTCCATTCAGTCTTTATCCTTTCCAGTCTGCATTCTGCACAACACTCATACTGATACTCTTGAAAGTCCAGGCTCAGCTCAAAAGACTTCAATTGCTTCTAACAGAAATCAAAAACTCTGTGTGGCATTTAAAGTTCTTTATGATCTTCTCTAACCTATATTTCTAGACTTGTTACACATTCTTCTTCTTCATGTATTCAACATTCCAGCCAAACTGGTCTACTTGTTTCTACCCAGACATGGCATTCCATCTCCAATCTTTGTCCCCACTACCTTCTCACTCTGTACAGTCCCTCATTTCCTCAAAGATGGCTCAGGTCAGGTGCAGCTTCTTAAAGGAGATCTTTCCTTATCCTTTCATCAGTGTTCTGCTTCACCAGTCCTCAAATTACTCTGTGTTTATCTGCTTTTTTTTTTTTTGTATATACTTATCGTGTACTTGTCAATTCTGACTATAAGCTCCTTGAGAGCTTTTTTTGGTTAGACTGTATTTCAACCTTTCTTTGTATCCTCAGTACTTAGCACAGTAGTTGGCACAAAGAAGGGCTTAATAAATGTTTGTTGATTGGTAGATTTAAGCAATACCCACACTTTAGTTCTCATTTTTGCTACTCAGTGATTTCAAAGAGATAAAGACAACAATATTCCATTATGAATATTGAGGAAATTTTTATCAGAAGACTTAGGACTACCTGCATTAAGACTACTATGTGTGGCTCATTTATTTTGTGAAAAAATAAGCTTCCTGACCCTAGAAATTATTGACAGCTGGGTCCTCTCCCTAATCAAACACATCCCTCCACTAGAAAAAATGAACAGCACTCTAATTCTTGGAGAGTGGGGAGGGGATGACAGAGCAGAGGACAGTATTTCCCCATATGACCACATTTCCTTTCTTTCTGCAATACTATGTGATTCACCCTCTGACGTGGGGTATTGCTACAAAAGGTCCTGTCAAATTTCTGTGATCATTCCCATTTCTCTTTTATATTGCCCAGATATATACAGTATTATATACAGTATTCATTGCATTGGAGTACACACTACACTGGAATACACTAGTGTACTAAACAATGAAAGTCTAAAGACTCTTTTAACACATGATTTTCAGATGCAAAGCAGCAGAAATATCAGAAGTATTTCTAAATCACTCTCTTTTGAGGTTTCACTAAACAGTTCCATAGTCTCTTGGGACCACAGGCTATGTGGTAGGTATGGGTTTAGTTTTCAATATTTGGGATTTTGGTAGTAGATGCTAGAGCAAAGGAAATACTACTGTAATGAAGCATCCTAGATAGCTAAATGAAGAATGCCTGAAAAAAAAAACGCATATTGATACAATAGGATATAATAATATTGTAAAATTGTAATATAATAATATTGTAACAAGTGCAATAAGAAAAAGCAAGGGACAGCTAGGTGGCGCAGTGAATAGAGCACTGGCCCTGGAATCAGGAAGACCTGAGCTCAAATATGGCCTCAGACACTTAACACAAAAACTAGCCATGTGACCTTGGGCAAGTCATTTAACCCCAATTGCCCTACCTTCCCCCCTCCAAAAAGAAAAAAAAAATAAATAAGAAAAGGCAAACATGAAGAATTTGGAGAAAGACTAAGAAGATTTCTACAATCTGATGCAAATTGAAACAAATAAGACCCCAAAAGAATAAGTGACTATAGCATTTTAAATGCAAAAATCACTAAAAGGAAGTCATACTGTGAGCAGTAGAAAAACTAATAATTGTCTTGGGAAAACAAAATGAAACATGTCTCCTTTGTATAAAGGTGGTCCATTTCTATCATGATCAGGGGCATGCTGCTAAATGTTTTACAAACATCTATTTAAAAAATGTACTCACACTTTTAAGTTTGAACTCTTTTATTAACATCTCCATCACTTTATTAATGTTGGACATTCAACAAAACAATAATGCAATCCTGGTTTCTTAGCATTTACTGATTTTCTGAAGTGGAAATGCCCACAGTGAAAATTTAACAATTCTCACTGGTTTGAGTCAACTCCAGCACACCTCTGACATGGCTCTTTTCATAATAATGATTGATGGAGGGTCAAGGAGATAGACATTTATTGGGTGACTTTTTTGTGGTCAGAAATGCTGAGTTGTGAAACAAGTCCACTCATTTTATACTTTTTCTCTTGGGCTTCCTAACTAGAGTGAAGTGAGTAGAAGAAGGGGAGATTTCCCTATGGGATCAAACTGCCTATATATACCCAGGATGCATGAAGTTTCTGAATTTTCAATTCCTGGCTGCCTTCTTCTGCCTTTCTGATTTCAGAGGTCAAAGGCAAGAAATTCTGAATATGGAGGCTCCCACCTTGAGGATTACCCAATGGCTGTCCCTCAAGTGCGGCAACAGTTTTCCAGTGTGAGTTTCCTTAATAGCATACTTCTTAGTAGGGAAGAAGGATACTGCACCTGGAGGGCCAAAGGTATGCCATGAAGGGCTGGGACTTTGCCAAGCCTCCATGATACTCTTGTAGTATCAGTGAAACTATTGTAGTACTACCAATGGTACAAGTATAAGGTAACTATTGAGTAGGTAGTTTTTCTGCAGTAAAAGATATCTTCTTCAAGAGTCTAATGAAGTAATGGACTCAGCATGGATAGAGAGCTGTCTCTGGAGCTTGGAAGCTCAGGTTTTAAGTCCACCTCTGAAATGGCCTGTGTCACCATGAGCAAAATATGAGACTTATCTAAACTTTTAGAGTTTTCCCTGAAATTCTACTGAGATAGAAACAGAATCAAAGAAAGAAAATTATCCCTCTGGGGTTTATGCTCCACCCAGGATCAAACTCAATTGTTTTGGGCTCAAAGATCCTTTAAGGCCCACCTCACCCCCCTCCGGTAGCCTGGCATGATATTACTCAAGGTTCAGCTAAGATATTACCTCTTCTGTTATCTTCCCTGACCTCCTAATTATTAGTGCTCTCTTCTCTTCAGATATCCCAAGAACATTTTGTCTGATCTTTCCTTTACCCTCTTTAGTCCCTAGCTGTATTTTACTTTTCTCTGTTTGTATTGTGTCCTCTTAGTAAATGCAAGTCCTTCAGTGCAGGTCAATATTTTCTTTGTATCTGACACCCTCACTAGTATCTTATACATAGAGGGGGCTTAATACATATTCACTGTATTAAATTTACAACTATGGGTAGAAAAAATTTGTAAATATTTAAGGGAAAGAGGAGACCCTAAAAGATAAAACATCATTTTGATTACACAGAATTAAAAGACTTTTTCCCATAAACAAATTCAGTGAAGCTGGGATAAGAAGGGAAACCACTGATTAGAAAAAATCTTTGACTCAAATATCTCCCATCAGAAATTTGTAGATTTATATAAATATATAAAGATAAGAATCTTTATCCAATTGATAAGTGAACAAATAATATGCTTAAACAGTTCCCAAAGAAAAACTTTTCAGTGACTTCCAGGTCATACAACTAATGAGAGTAAAAACTAGACATTTTTTTCTGACTCATACCCACCTCTCAAAACTCCCCAAAATGAGAATTATCACTAAGAAGTAAAGTAATTGCAGCTGTTTCTAAAGGCTAAGATATAAAAACCATGACAAGTTAATAACTGATGAGCTATCAGCAGAGAAGCCTAACTGATACCAAGTTCATTCACCAATACTTCCTGCACTAGCACACATGCTAGGATTGCATAATAGGACCCTCTGAGATCCACTCAACTATTGCTGAGATTCCCTCCCCTTGCTGTTGCAATCTCACCCTCATGCACACTCCCACAAACCTCTTATCACCCTATCATTCTGTGGCAACAAGCAACAGAACTAAGCTTTGCCCACCTGACTTTTGTATGGAGAAGGAAGAGGGATAGAAAAGCCAAAATGTGCTCTGCTTTGAGTGGCATCACACTTCAATGAAGCTCTGCTATGCCAGAGAACTAAAAAAGAGGGAATTAGAGCAGGGTGCCAATTGAAATCTAGTTATACAAATCCTGAAGGAAAGGGGACTAGTAGCCATCTGGGGCCATTTGAATAATCAAAGAAATTATTTGGGACAGGGACTGAGGCTGGTGAAAAGTGAATTCCCAAGTACTGTAGAAGGCTGAGACAGCTTTGAAGTCTAATACTTGAGAGATCTGCCACCAAAGGGGAATGCGTAAAAAAAATGAGCAATGAGGGACTCTGAGGAAAAGGACTGAAAGAAAAAAAAAAAGAAGAAACCCAAAGATCTCAGAAGGTAGAAAACTAATTTAAAATCTTGAGTCACAAGCATAGAAATCAACAGGAAGGACATTGATACAGAAGAGAAGATGTCCTCTGACATATCTGAATAAATATTACAAGAGAAATAAACCAACACCTAATAAGCCAGTCAAGAAAACTCTGTGGGTTCCAAAAAGCACATAAAACCACATTGGGATGTTATCAGATGATTCAAGAGGGAAATAAAAATCATGAAATCTGAATTTAAGGCCTGCAAAATAGAAATAATTGGAAGAATAGAAAAACTTAATCTAAAGTGGAGAATAGGTACAAAGAATCAAAAAAGAGAACAAATGATGGGCAATACAAATACATGGAATTGAAGGAAAATCTGCAAGAAGTAGAAAGTAATAACATTAATCATTACTAATTATTGCTAGCTATTCTTGGAAGAAAAGAGGAAGAAAGTAATAACATTTAGTTATTCAGTCAATAATATTAATTAAGTGCCTCCTAAGTGCTAGTGATTGTGCTAAGAATGAGGGATATAAATGCAAAAAAGAAAGATAGTCCTTGTCTTCAAAGAGTTTACAGTCTAATAAGGGAAGGCAATGCAACACAACACGTGCGTGTACACACACACACACACACACACACACACACACACACACACACACACATGAAGAGGAGTTGAAAAGGGAGGTAAAGGTATCCATGGCTAAGGCATGACAGATTAGTCCATAAGAATATATCTGGGTGAGAAATGAAGACATGGTATGGGTGGTTTCCTTAAATAGAGGTTTTGAGAGGTGCTCTTTGACCCATCCTCCAATCAGAGGGCAGAGGGCCCTGATGAGATCTGATTACCAAAGGTAATAATCACCCATAATGATGAGGTTCATGGAGGCATGATGGAGAAACCCAAAGGAGTAGAGTTAAAAGAACATATAACTTCTATTCATCTTGAAGACAGGATGCACAGAAACAATTTAAAGATCACTGGTCTCCTAGAAATAGATAATGAAATTTTATAAAAAGAACATTTTAAGGCAAGTGATACAAGAAAATTTCCCAGAACTTCTGAACAAAGAAAATAAAATACTAATGTGATCTTGAAAAGCAAAGAAATTCAAGATGCTACCCAAGGTGACATATATCATGGTATGTCAATTAATATCAATTAATCATTAATGAAAAATGATGCACATTCAATAAGAAAAGCATTGGAAGCATTCCTACCAAAAACAAAGCATGTGAACAATTTTTTCACTTTGTCAAAAACTCATACAACATAAACATGAGAAAGGTAAAAAAAAATGGAACAAAAAAAATAGGAAAAGGAAAAATAATTAGTAAGAGAAAGAGAGCTAAAATTAAATACAACATCAGCAACAAAATAACAACAAAGGAATGAATAAGAGATTTCTTTCTTAAAAACATAAGAAGAAAAGGGGGAAAATAAAACTTCTGTAAATGTAGATGATGATCTTATAATGGTTATAACTTGCAGGGATCTGGTGTTCAGGAAAACCTCTACCTCTAAGAGAGCATGGAGTCTCCAAGGACAACAATCTGCCTCAGATTAAGGGTAATAGGAAGTCCTGGTAGCACCCAGAATCTAGATGGTGGAAAAGATCTCCCAGAAAGGAGATTTCATTGAAAATGTGAAATGACCATGGGAAGGGAAGAGGTAGTGATGACTTGTGCAATCAAGTACAAATGAAAATTTCTACCATGGGGCAATAATTCTACCCTTTTTTAATTACCTGAAGGAAGTGATATTTCAAAGACTGAAACACAACAGAAAAAAAGGCGTGGAATATAGAGTAATATCTATAAGGTAATAACACAAAAACTATTTAGATCAGGGCACTAAAAATCTGTATCTTAAAAACTTAGTTTCCATGAGGAACAGAGACTAAAAAAGGAATAACAAAGTACAAGGACCATGAATCAGAGTAAAAGTTTATACTTAGAGAGCAATGGGAGCAAATTAATAAAGGAAAAGAGGTAAAGAAATTCTTTTTAGAAAAAGGTGAATTGAAAATTTGAAATGGAATTTTATTAAACTAAGAGGGAAAAAGTAGGTAAAAATTAGATAGCTAGGTAAAAGAAGAAAATAAAGAATTAGTTTTTTAGACAGAAGTGAGAGGCATCAGGGTGAAGGAAAAAGATCTTATGGAAACAGAAAAAAAAATGACTTGAAGTAGTGTCTTTACAAAAGAAGTGGACTAAAAAACAAATCTTAATTCAGAAAAAAGACAACATTAATGATACATGGAGTTAAATATGAACCTAACTCTAATAATTTTAAATATGAATCAAATTAAGTTAAAGATTTAATTTAATCAAAAGATTAAATTAAAAAATAAAAAAGAGCAACAAATTTGAAAGCAATATCCTATAGGCTGTTACTTTCAGGACAGATATTTTAAAAACAAAGATACACAGAATAAATATGAGGAGCTGGAACAAAATTTACTACATATCAGGTAAATCCAAAAAGAACAGGAGCTTCAATCATTCCATCAAACAAAGCAAATATATTCACAACATAAAAAGAAATAAATAAGGAAACTACATATGATGAAAGCAACCACAGACAACAAATCAATATCAATATTAAACTTATATGCTCCAAAGGCTTTAGCATCTGGATTCATAACAGAAAATTTAAATTAATTACTAGAATACATGGACAATGATAGCAGGAAACATAAATGTCCCTCTCCCAGTTTTAGACAAATCTAAAAGAGAGATAGACGAAAGATGAAAATATAGAACTGAACAAACTGCTGGGTAGGATGACTTAACATAATAAAAAGTAGGAATGAGCAGAGACCTAAGCAGAACTACACCATAAATCATGTTTCATAACTTTGCCCCCTCCCATATTTCTTGATTTCTTATATATTATTCCCCACCACATACTCTTCAACCTACTCACAATAGTCCTTGCTATTCCACAAACAAGATACTCCATCTCTCTCTTGATTTTCATAGCTGCCCCTCATGCCTAGAATGTTCTCCCTCCTCATGCCTTCCTCCTGGTTTCCCTGGTTTCTCTTAAAAACCAACAAAAATCCCCTCTTTCCCAATGCAGTTTAATGCTAGGGCCTTCCTTGTTTCAAATTATTTTCTATTTATGCTGTATATAATTTGATTATATATATTTGTTTTTTTGTTGTTGTCTCCTCCATTTGATTATGAACTCCTTGAGGGCAGGAACTGCCTTTTGCCTCTTTTTGTATCCCCAGCAAGTGACACCAAGTGGCATAGAGTAGGTGCTTAATAAATGTTTACTGACTGACAAAGCAGTAATTATCAAAACAATTTAGCACTGGTTCAAAAATAGATTAATCAGGGACAGATTTCCAGGAACCAAGATGGAAGAAAGTAAGAAATAAGTTGCTTTCACTCTCCCTTACTGACCTCCAAAAACCCAGAAAATATCACCCCAAGAAAAATCCTGGAACAGCTGAGGCAGCAGAAAGAAGGATACAGAAGTCTTTTAGCCTGGGAGGCATGGGGATTGATTAATGGGAAAGGTCCCTCTCATTCTGGTGGAAGAGGAGCAGTACAGGACAGAAGGAGTCCTGGTAAGTCAGTGGCAAACCCCACCTCAGCAAACCAGCAAGAGATCTTAAGCTCCGGGGTGGTAGAGTGACAAGACGAGGACTCCCCCTTCCCTTAACCCCAGTGCCTTGGCACAGGCAGGGGAATCGGTACACTCCAGTTTAGCAAACTACCATGTGAACCAGCTGGAAGGTGTCCTCCAGCGGCCAAACCTTCCAGTGCTTCAAAATAGCCAGGGTAAACAGGTATCCCCCAGGGGCCAAACCCTCCCCTCTACCCTGAAAGGTTCAATATTGCTGATCCAAGTTCATCACCTGGTAAGGAGCCAGACTCCTACAGCCTCCAGCTGGTAGCACCTGAGTCCCTAGCACACAAAGTCAGGCCCCAGCACAAGAAGTTTCAGACAGTGATCCTGTGATCCAGCAGGAGAGCTCAACTTTAAATGCTAGGAAATAGGCAAACATCATAAGCAAAAAGCAGAGATGGACATCGACCTCAGATTCTCTCTATGGGTCCAGGGAAGATCAAAACACAAATTCAGAAGGACAACACTGTCAATACAACCACATCTGAAACCTCAAAGGGGAATATGAACTGGTCTCAAGTCAAAAAGCCTTCTTGAAAGAGCTAAAGAAAGATTTTAAAAGTCAGATAGAAGAAAAATTGGGAAAAGAAATGAGAGATATGCAAGAGAAAGCCAATAACTTGGAAAAGCAAGGACAAAAATTGACTGCAGAAAACACTTCCTTAAAAAAATACAATTGGTCAAATGGGGGGAAAAAGTACACTGAAGAAAACAGCTCCTTAAAAAAGTAGACTGGCCAAATGGAAAATGAAGCACAAAAACTCACTGAAGAGAACTCCTTAAAAAGCAAAATGGGCCAAGTCAGAAAGGAGATACGAAAACTAATTGAAGGAAACAATTTGTTAAAAATTAGGACTGGGCAAGTGGAAGTTAATGACTCTATGAGACATCAAGAATCAATCAAACAGGCGGCTAGGTGGAGCAGTGGGTAAAAGCACTGGCCCTGGAGTCAGGAGGACCTGAGTTCAGTTCTGGCCTAAGACACTTAACACAAAAAAACTAGCCGTGTAACCCTGGGCAAGTTACTTAGCCCCAAATGCCCTCCAAAAAGGCAAAAGAAAAAAAAAAAAAAAGAATCAGTCAAACGTGGTGTGGCTAGGTGGTGAAGTGAGTAAAGCACTGGCCCCGGAGTCAGGAGGACCCAAGTTGGGTTCCAGCCTCAGACACTTAACACCCACACAAAAAAAAATAGCCATGTAACCTTGGGCAAGTTACTTAACCCCAATTGTCCTCCAAAAGACAAAAAAAAAAAAAATCAGTCAAACAAAATCAAAAGGATGAAAAAATAGAAGAAAACAAAATTCCTCATTGGAAAAACAGCTGATCTGGCAAATGGATCCAGGAGAGATAATTTAGGAATTATTGGTCCACCTGAAAGCCATTATGAAAAAAAAGAGCCTGTTCAGCATCCTTCAAGAAATCATCAAGGAAAACTACCCTGAGGTCTTAGAATCAGAAGGTAAAATAGTCATTGAAAGAATCCACTCCTGAAAGAGGTCCCAAATTGAGCAGCCATAAAGAAACACTTAAAATATCGTGGAACCAAAGTCAGGATCATGCAGGACCTTGCATTAAAATATCAGAGAGCTTGGAATATGATATTCCATAAGGCAAAGGAGCTTGGATTATAACCAAGGATCAACTACCCAGCAAAATTAAATATAATTTTTTAGGGGAGGAGATGGATATTCAATGAAATAGGGGACATCCAAACCTTCCTGATGAAAAAACCTGATGAAAAGACCAAAGTTTAAACACAAAACTTGACCTTTAAATACAAGCCTCAAGAGAGACATGAAAAGGAAAACATGAAAGAAAAAAAAACCCAACATTTTATTCAATAAGAATAAACTGTTTACATCCCTAAATGGGAAAATGATACTTGTAATTCTTGAGAATTGTATCTTTATTATGACATTTTAAAGTGGTATACATAAACAGAGGACATGGATATAAGTTGACTTTGATGTGATAATAAAACATCTAATTAAGAGGTGAAAAGGGATTGGGGGGCGGCCAGGTAGCACAGCGAGTAAGAGCACTGGCTCCAGTGTTGAGAAGACCTGGAGATCGAATCCCGGGCTCAGACACTTAGCACCCACCCAGAAACACCTGGCCATGTAACCTTGAGCAAGTTACTTAACCCCAATTGCTTAGGGGCGGCCAGGTGGCTCAGCGAGTAAGAGCACTGGCTCCAGTGTTGGGACGACCTGGAGATCAAATCCCGGGCTTGGACACTCAGCACCACACCCAGAAACCACACCCAGAAATAACTGGCCTTGTAACCTTGAGCAAGTTACTTAACCCCGATTGCTTAATTAAAAAAAAAGAAAAAAAGAAAAGAAAAGGGATTGGGAGAAGAGGAAAGGAAGAGGCAGAAAAGAATAATTACAACACATGAGAAGGCACCTATTACAGTAGAG
Source organism: Petaurus breviceps papuanus (assembly GCF_028583685.1). NCBI lineage: Eukaryota > Metazoa > Chordata > Mammalia > Diprotodontia > Petauridae > Petaurus > Petaurus breviceps. The sequence goes on from NW_027187380.1 coordinate 33,939,105, forward strand.
GGAAAGAAGGGAGGGAGATGAGCATTGTTGAACCTTATTCATCAGATTTGGCTCAAAGAGGGAATAACATATTCAGTTAGGTATAGAAATCTAAAGTACCCTATAGGAAGCAGGAGCAGAAGGGGAAAGAAAAGGGAGGGGACTGGTAGAAGGGAGGGCATATTGAAGGAGGAAGTGCTCAAAAGCAAAACTCTAGAGAGGAGGGAAAGGGAGAAAGGAGAGAGAAAAGCATAAACAAGGGAAAATAGGATAGAGAGAGAAAGACACTGATAGTACTCATAACTGAATGTGAATGGGAAGAACTCTCCCATAAAATAGAAGCAGATAGCAGAGTGGATTAAAAACCCTAATCCTTCAGTATGTTGTTTACAAGAAACACATTTGAAGCAGATGGATACATACAAAGTAAATGCAAAAGGCTGGAGTAGAATATATTATGCCTCAGCTGAAGTAAAATAAAAAAAAGCAGGAGTAGCAATCCAGATATCAGACAAAGCAAAAGGTAAAATAGATCTTCTTAAAAGAGATAAGGAAGGAAACTACATTCTGTTAAAAGGTATCATAGACAAAGGAGTTCCCTATTTAACAAAAAACTGGAATATAACTAGAAAAACTGGAAATAATATGGCAGAAACGAAACATAGAACAACATCTTATACCCTATACCAAGATAAAGTCAAAATGGGTACATGATTTAGATATTATAAGTAACCTAGGAGAGCAAGGAATAGTTTATCTGTCAGATCTATGGAGAAGGGAAGAATTTATGACCAAATGAGAGATAAGGAACATTATGAAATTCAGAATGAACAATTTTGATTACATTAAATTAAAAAGGTTTTATACAAACAAAACCAATGTAACCAAGATTAGAAGGGAAGCAGGAAGCTGAAAACATTTTTTTCAACCACTATCTCTGACGAAGGCCTTATTTCTAAAATATGTAGAGAAGTGTGTCAAATTTATAAGAATACAAGTCATTCCCCAATTGGTAAATGGTCAAAAGATATGAACAGGTAGTTTTCAGAGGAAGGAACTGAAGTTATCTATAATCATATGGAAAAAATGCTCTAAATCACTATTGATCAATGAAATGAAAATCAAAAAAACTCTAAGGTACCACATCACACCTATCAGACTGGCTAACATGAAAGAACAGGAAAATGATAAATGTTGGAGAACATATGGGAAAACTGTAATACTAATGTATTCCTGGTGGAGTTGTAAATGGATCTTGGCTCAGTTAGACCCATTTTGGAAAGCAATTTGGAACTATGCCCAAAGAACTATAAAACTGTGCATACACTTTTACCCAGTAATACTTCTAGGACTTTACCCCAAAGAGATCATAAAAACTGGAAAAAGACCCACATGTACAAAAATATTTACAGTAGCTCTTTGTGTGGTGGCAAAGAATTGGAAACTGAGGGGATATCCATCAATTGGGGAATGGCTGAAAAAGTTGTGGTATATGAATGTAATGGAATAATATTGTTCTACAAGAAATGAACAGGTGAACTTCAGAAAAACCTGGAAAGACTTACATGAACTGAAGCTGAGTGAAGTGAGCAGAACCAGGAGAACACTGTATACAGTAACAGCAACATTGTATGATGATTAACTTTGAAAGACTTAGCTCTTCTAAGCAATGCAAGATCTAAGACAACTCCAAGACTCATGATGGAAAATACTATCCACATCCAGAAAAAGAACTATGGAGTCTTAATGCAGATTGAAGCATACTATTTGCGCTCTCTCTCTGATTTCTTCTTTCTCCTGGCTCCTCCCATTGGTTCTCAGTCTTCTTCACAATATGATTAATGTGAAAATATGTTTAAAATGAATAAGTATGTAGAACCAATATCAGATTGCAAATGGTCTTCAGGAGGTGGGTAGAGGGAGAGCAAGAAAATTGAAAGCTCAAAATCCTATGGAAGTAAATGTGGAAAAATAAAAATAAATTAATTTTTAAAAATAGATTAATCAGGGGTAGCCAGGTGGCACAATGAGTAAGAGTGCTGGCCCCAGAGTTGGGAAACCTGGGATAGAATCTGGGCTCAGATACTTAGCACCCACCCAGAAACACCTGGCCGTGTAACCTTGAGCAAGTTACTTAACCCCAATTGCTTAGGGGGGCCAGGTGGCGCAGTGAGTAAGAGCTCTGGCCCTAGAGTCGGGAGACCTGAGATCGAATCCAGGCTCAGATACTTAGCACCACACCCAGAAATAACTAGCCATGTAACCTTGAGCAAGTTACTTAACCCCAATTGCTTCTAAAAAAAAAAATAGATTAATCAATGGACAGAATTGGTACATAATATACAGAAGCAAGCAAACCTTATATTTAAAATTGAATAAACACAAAGATTCTAGCTACTGGAATGAGGTCTCACTATTAGATAAAAGCTGCTAGGAAAATAAACTTCCAGCAATATGGAGGAAATTAGACTTAGACCAACAACTCACACCTTATATTGAGGTATAAGTCTTGTTGTATTTTTTTGTTGGAGGGCAATTGGGGTTAAGTGACTTGCCCAAGGTCACACGGCTAGCAAGTGTCAATTGTCTAAGGCCAAATTTGAACTCAGGTCCTCCTGGCTCCAGGGTCAGTGCTCTATTCACTGCACCACCTAGCCACCCCTGAGGTATAAGTCTTAAATGGACACATTAACTATATACATAAACTCATATCATAAACAAAGTATACATATGGAAAAAATTACCTAGTAGATTTACAGATAGAAGAAAAGTTCATGGCCAAATAAAGGAGTGAAGCAGATCATAGAAAATAAAATGGGTAATTTTGATTATGTAAGATAAAAAGGGTTTGTACAAATAATACCAATAAATCTGAAATTAAAAGGGAAACAACTGGGGGGGGGGACCTCTATAAAGCAAATTTCCGATAAAAATCTTCCAAGATAATAAAGAACTGATTCAAATTAAAAATAAGGTCCATTCTCTAATTGATAAATGGTCTAAGAATATGAATGAGTAATTCTTAAGGGAAAAAACCCAGGCTATCTATAGCCATATGAAAAACTGCTCCAAATCATTGCTAATTAGAGAAACGCAAATTATAGCAATTCCCAGACTCCATCTCACATCCATCAGAGTGACAAAGATGACAAAAACAAAAGAGAGAGATGTTGGAAGGGCTACAGGAAAATAGGAAATTGATGCATTGTTGATAGACCTGTGAATACATACAATGACTGGTATAACGATTCTGAAAAGTAGTAAATTTGTCCCAGCTAATACATTTCTAGAGATCAAAGATTTAGGGAAAAGTCCTATATGTATGAAAATATTTAGAACAGCTCTATTTTGTTGTGGCAAAAACTAGAAAGTAAGGGGATGGCTATCCACTGGGGAATGGCTGAACAAATTGTGGCATACAAATGTAATCCAATTCAATTGCTTTATAAAAAATGAGGAAATAGATGACTTCGAAGAGATATAGAAAAATTGGCACAAATTAATAGTGAGTGAAGTGAACAGAACTACAAGAACACTTCATACTATGTTATAAAAGATGATATTTATTATAAGCTATATTTATATTTAAAATTCTATTTATTATATTAGAAAATTTTTAAAATTTATACTATATCATGAGATTTTATAGGCTTGTGTAAACTGATGGAACGTTTAAAATGAGAAGAACCTAGAGAACAAACAACACTGTAAAGACAAACTTTGAAAATTTTAATAACACTGATCAATGCAGTAACAATCTTTAATTACAGAGAACAGATGATGAAGCATGCTATCCACCTCCTGACTTGGATCCAGGGTACAGTTGTTATCGTTCAATCATTTTTCAGTTGTCTGAGTCTTCGTGACCCTACTTGGGGTTTGGTAATTTCTTTCTACAGCTCATTTACAGATGGGGAAACTGAGGCAAATATTATTAGGTGACTTAGTCTGGGTCACACAGTTACTAAGTGTTTGAGGTCAAATTTGAGGTCAAATCACAAAATGAGTCTTTCTGACTCTAGGCCTGAAACTCTTCAGTGTACCACCTCACTTCTGTCAGAGTACACACATAACCAATAAGGGATTGTTTTTTTCTTTTCTCACAAGATTAGATCTCAGGGGCTCTCTGATTCATTTTACAGAGGCGCAGGGAAGGGATGATTTGCTTTCATGGGTATTAAAGTCATGATTCAAACTGGGATCCTCTGATTGCAAAGTCAGTAATCTTGACTGAATTAAGTGACCATATTTGTAGATGTTAATCTTGTCACCAATAAAAGCCCTTCCATGGGGGTGGCCAGGTAGCACATCGAGTAAGAGCACCAGCTCCAGTGTCAGGATGACATGGGGATTGAATCCGAGCTCAGACACTTATTACCCACCCAGAAACACCTGGCCGTGTAACCTTGAGCAAGTTACTTAACCCCAATTGCTTAAAAAAAAAAAAAAGCCCTTCCATGGCTCCCTACAGTCTCCCAAATAAGGTTCAGACTTCTTAGACTCAACACTATGAGGCCAACTTATCTTTCCTGTCTTAATTCTCTCCATGTAGTCCATATACTGTCTGTGCTACAGCGAGCCATATATAGCTTCCCTAACTCTTTATGATACAGGCACTGGAGTAGATCTTATCTAAGGTTCCTTTCAGTTCTAAATACATTAAATAGCAATAATTTTCTCATTTAAAGCTGAATTCAGGCATTCATTCATTCAACAGATATTTATCAAATACCCACAATACTTTACCTTGGGGTACCTAGCTGGTACAATGGATAGAGTGCTGGACCTGGAATCAGTAAGACCTATCTTACTGAGATCAAATTTGGCTTCAAACACTTACTAGCTGTGTGACCCTGGGCAAGTCAATTAACCTTCTTTGCCTCAGTTTCCTCATCTGTAAAATGAGTTGGAGAAGGAAATGGCAAACCATCCCAGTATCTTTCTCAAGAAAACTACAAATAGTCAGGAAGAATCAGAAATTACTGAAACTGACCAACAATGAACTTTACCTTCTTCCTCCCCTTTGTATATTATTTTGCATTATAGTTATTTGTATGTATGTCCTGTCTCCCTACTATGCTGAGTTCCGTTAGGATTATAGTTCCCTTAGTATCTAGTAAAAGGATCTGCACGCAAGTTTTACTTTAAAAACTGTTAAATTGGACTGAATTGAAGGGACTCTGTCTTTCCAAGATTAAGGACATTTGGATCACAAACCCAAAGAATCACAGATCTAGAGTTGGAAGTAATATCGGAGGTCATCTAGTCCAATTCTATCATTGCATAGATTACAAATCTGAGGCCAAGGAAGAGTAGGTGATTTGCCCAAGGTCAGACGGGTTATAAACCTTAGAAGCAGCATGGACATTATCCACAACAGCTCCTCGTAAGTCCTCTTCACGGTGCCATGAGAGCAGCTGACATACATACAACCTAATGTAGCATACCTCAGAGTGCACAATTCCCACTTGATTTTAATGGCAATTTCTCTCACAGTGGCAGCCCTTATTTGCACAGTGGGAAGACAAGGCAACTTGCTGCTCTGAGTCTGGGAGATCCAGGTCAGAGGCAAGGTATGCCTAGTCCTTTGGAAGGGTTTCTTTGGAAGATCTAGTCTGAAGCTAGCCTGTTGTGGGTTTATCTAAACTGGAGGAAAAGACCTGGGACCTTAGCAGTTATCTAACCCAACTCCCTTCACAGTAAAGGAATAGTCTCTCTATAAGCAAGGTTTCTTAAACTTTTTCATCACAGACCTTTTTGACAGTCTCATGAAGCTGATGGACTGCTCAGAATGTTTTTCAATAAACAAAATATATAGAATTTTAAAAGAAATTAGATTGAAATAGTTAATAAAATATATTTTTTAACTTCATGAATTTTAGATTAACAGATTATTTTACAGTTTTCTTGATGAATGGTAATCTAACCTCCAATTGAACACTCCTGGCAATAGGGAAGCAGGCCATTTTAATCAGTGGGGAACTCAGACTGGTAGAAAGTTCCTTATATTGAGTTAAAATCTGCCTTTCCGTCACTTCCACCTCTTGGTACTAATTAATAGCTTTAAAGTAAAAGCACTGCCTCTGTGGGATTTTGAGTGTGCCACCCATAAGTATCTGACCTCTAGATCTGCAAGATTAGTAGAGCTCAGCCCTGAACCTAGTTCTTATAATCATTTCCCATCCTATCCTTCACCAGAATTCTGACACAGCAGTGGGATGAATATGTCCACCCTCAAACCTGATCTAAGCTGCATTGGAAAAGTTGAATGACCACACATTATTATCTCCCATCCTAATATCTGTCCTTAACCTAGCCCAGTCCAACAGTTTCTGCTGTTACCACCAATAATCCTACTCCCTCTGACATAACCCATTACAGGATCCCTTCCTGGGCTGTTTCAATAATCTTACACTACTACCTATTTATTCTAGCACTGCTAAGGTTCTTCTGGGGAACCACAAAACCTTTAAGCATCTTGGCAATTGTGCTGACCTTGATGTAAACTATTAGGGTTGGAGGAAACAAGGTGAGGCTGGGAAATGAGTGAGAGAATCCAAATGAAAATTAACATAATTGGGAATACAAAGGGAACATGGTAGGAAGTTTGAGTAGGTGTAAGAATAATCACTCTACTATGAAGCCTTATCCAATTGTAAATCTTACTCCTTGATCCGGTCCTGCCAAGAAACATGAGGAGGTTGTCCAAATTGAAAAGATAGTCTTAACAGTGGTGTGTTGGTAAATATTTAACTACCGTTCTCCCATTTTAAAAAATGTATGCACAATGCATTTTTTAAGTTTAATTGTCATGAAGATATATCCTCTCCCTAATCCAGGAGTTGAGAAGAGGGGAAAGAGTTATAGGATATGTGATTATGAGTATGCATAAGCGTGTGAGAGCAAGAGTACATATACATGTGTGTGTGGATTCGTGTGTATGAATGAGTGTGAGTATGTGAGAGAAGAAAAAGAAGACCAAACATGCTCTCTCTCCTCATTGACTGTCATTAACCTAGATTACATGTCATAGAGAAAATAAAACTCTAATAATTAATAATAATAGCTGATATTTACATACCACCTTTTGGTTAAAAAGCACTCTTATATGCAATCAGGCAGAAGACAGGAAAAAAATGATGCCTGTCCTTGAGGAACTTGTTAGCCTTGTGATATGTTTGAACAAAACAAGATTAAGAACCTGTCTTTTGGGGGTGGCTAGGTGGCGCAGTGAGTAAAGTGCCGGCCCTGGAGTCGGGAGGACCCAAGTTTGGTTCCGGCCTAAGACACTTAACACCCACACAAAAAACTAGCCCTGTAACCTTGGGCAAGTTACTTAACCCCAATTGCCCTCCAAATGGCCAAAAAAAAAAAAAAAGAACGTGTCTTTTCAACATTATACTAGTTTCTGTTTTATCTTTGTGTCTCTTGTACCAGGCATGGTGTCTGGCATGGAATGAGAGCTTAAAAAATGTTTGCTTCTAATACAGAAACCTATTTCACTTTTTGTGACATTGATAGGAAATTTTATCTATGTGATCATCCATGTGATAGGATTTCAAATACCCAAAGATGCCTATAATGTCTGCACTGAGTTGTTTTCTAATCCCTTTTTTGGGGGGTGGGGTAAACCTGTGATTTTACAAATTAAAGCAAACCTAGTGAAGAAATTCCCTTTATCAATACAGAGCAATAACCAGAATTATGCTTCCACATTGTAGGGATTGGGTACACTGGGCCCCCACAACCTAGAAAATTTGCATAAAAATTTTTGGTCCTCCCTTCATCCCAGAAAAGAAGTCTGAATCTTTTCTTTATTCTATTATGGGGTATTTATAGTATGTTATTGTAAAATCTAGGTTAAGTATTTGGTTATAGGCCCTGTGTTGTCTGCTGGCCTTCCCATGTCAGCTGCAGCTTCTGCAAAACTCCCCCTAAATTCCCATTTAATTTCTCACGCCCACTCAAAATGGGAAACTAACAATGTGGAAGGGTTACTGGATTTTGCAACATTCTGTCCTGGAGAGTTGCATAGTGTGATGAGACATTAATTAACATAACTGGCATTACACACACAGCCAGTATGCATCAGAGGTGAGATGGGAACCCAAGTTTTCCTGGCATGGAGGCTAACTCTCTAACTACTACACCTCATTGCCTCACTGCCTTTTTTCCTCAAGCTAAATATCCCCATTATCTTCAGTTAATCTTCATATGCTTTAAATTCTCTCAACTCAACTCCATGTCACCATGCTATTAGAAATTAACAGACAAAACCTTCAGGAGTATATGCCCATAGATGGCTCTCTTCTCCAGTGTCTGTCTGAGAATTGTAACTGAAAAGGGACACTTGCTCCAATATCCTAGGGAAGCTCTGTAGAAAGCTGACAGCAAAGTCAAAGACTCTGGAGTCCTACTATCATCAGAGGGAGGAACCAAATTGAAAGGGAGACAGTGTTGACTCCATACCCACAGCTGAAGCATCAACAGGGAACTGGTCTCAAGCACACAAAGCTTTCCTAGATGAGCTCAAAAGGAACTTTGAAAATGAAATGAGAGAGATAGAGGACAAAATGAATAATTCTTTTAAAATCAAAATTGCAAAGTTAGAAAAACATTGCAATGAAGAAAACAGCTCCTTAAAAAGAAAAATGTGTAATGTGGAAAAGGAGCTCCAAAAACTAACCAAGGAAAATAATTTTCTAAAAACTAGAATCAACCAAATTGAAGCAAATAACTCTATGAGAAACCAAGAATTAGTCAAACAAAACATCAAAAATGAAAAATTAGAAAAAGAGGTAAAATATCTCAATGGAAAAATAACTGACCTGGAAAACAGATCCAGGAGAGACAATCTGAGAATCATAGGCCTACCAGAAAATCATGGTGAAAAAATGAGTCTGGACAACATTCTCCAAGAGCTCATCAAGTAAAACTGCCCTAAGACTAGAACCAGAGGGTAAAATAGAAATTGAGAGAATCCACCGGACACCTGCTGAAAGAGACCCCAAACTGAAAAGTCCTCAAAATGTTGTGGCCAAACTCCAGAACTACCAGGTAAAAGAGAAAATACTTCAAGTGGCCAGAAAGAAAAAATTCAAATTTTGAGGGACCACAGTGAGGATTGCACATGACTTGGCAGCCTCTACACTGAAAGATCAGAGGCAGTGAAATACAATTTTCCAGAAGGCAAAAGATCTTGGGTTACAACTAAGGATTACCTACCCAGAAAAACTGAACATATTCTTCCAGGCAAGGAGATGGTCATTCAACAATATAATAGATTTCCAGAACTTCCTGATGAAAAAGCCAGAGCTCAATGGAAAATTCAACCTCCAATTATGAGACACAAGAAAGACATGGAAAGGTAAGCAAGGAAAACATACACACATACACACACCCTGTTATTTAATAAAAGCAAAGTGCTTACACACAAATAGAGGGTATGAGTATAAATTACACAAAATGACGATTAAGAAAAATCTTATTAAGGGCTACAAAAGGGCTGCAATGGAAATAGAGGAATGAATGAAGGGGAAAAGGGTAAATTATGCCACACAAAGAGGCATAAAAACAATATAGCAGAGGAAAAGAAGGGAGGGAGATGAGTATTATAGGAGCTTTTCCCTCATTGTTTCTGGTACAAGGAGGAAATAAAACAACCAGTTAAGCATAGGACTCTATGGAGGAGAGGCACAAAACATATCATAATAGAGGGAAAGAGGGGAGGGAGAGGAGGTTTGCATGAGATTTGTTCCTGTCATGCTTGGTGTGAAGAAGAAATAACATACTACATTAAGTATAAAAATATCCTACAGGTAGTGGGGGGAGGGGGAGTGGTTAGAAGGGAGGGAAGAAGTAAGGGTGAGAGGAGGAAAAGGGAGGGGGGCTGATAAGAAGGGACTGAGGGAGGTGGTGGTCAAAAGGAAAACTATTAAGGAGGGGAAGGGAAAAGGGGAGAAAAAATATAAACATAAACAAGGGAGGGAATAGGACAGAGGGAAAGAAATAGATAGTAATCATAACTGTGAACATAAATGGAATGAACTCTTCTATAAAATGGAGGTGGATAGCAGAATGGATTAAAAACCACAATCCTACAATATGCTGTTTACAAGAAACACATCTGAAATAAAGGGATACACACAGGGTAAAGGTAAAAAGCTGGAGTAAAATATATCATGCCTCAGCTAAAGTAGAAAAAAAAAGCAGGGGTAGCAATACTTATCTCAGATAAAGCAAAAGCAAACATTGATCTAATTAAAAGAGATAAGGAAGGAAACTATATCCTGCTAAAAGGCACTATCAAGAATGAAGCAATATCATTACTTAACAAATATGCACCAAGTGGTATAGCATCCAAATTCCTACAGGAGAAGGTAAGGGAATTAGAGGAAGAAATGTATAGCAAAACCTTACCAGTGGGGGACCTTTATCTCCCCCTCTCTGAACTTGATAAATCCAACCTCAAAATAAACAAGAAAGAAGTTAAGGAGATGAATAGAATTTTAGAGAGGGTAGGTATGATAGATCTCAGGAGAAAACTGAATGGGGATAAAAAGGAACATACCGTCTTCTCAGTGGTACATGGCACATGCACAAAAATTGACCATGTACTTGGACATAAAACCCTCACAATTCAGTGCAGAATGGCAGAAATATTAAATGCATGATTCTCAGATCATGATGCAATAAAAATCATATGTAATAAAGGGCCATGGAAAGACAGACTGAAAACTAATTGGAAACTAAACAATTTAATCCTAAAAAATGAGTGGGTCAAACAAGAAAAAATAGAAACAATCAGTAACTTCATCCAAGAGAATGACAATAATGAGACAACATACCAAAATTTGTGGGATGCATTGAAGGCAGTTCTTAGAGGAAGTTTTATATCCCTGAGTGCATACATGAATAAATTAGAGAAAAGGGAGGTCAATGAATTGGGCATGCAATTGAAAAACCTAGAAAAAGAACAAATTCAAAATCTCCAATTAAATACCAAATTAGAAATACTGAAAACCAAAGGCGAGATTAATAAAATTGAAATTAAGAAAACTACTGAATTAATAAATAAAACTAAGAGCTGGCTTTATGAAAAAAAAACAATAAAATTGATAGAACCTTAGTCAATATGATAAAAAAAAAGAAAGAAAACCAAATTACGAGTATCAAAAATGAAAAGGGTGAATCTGCCACCAATGAAGAGGAAATTAAAACAATAATTAGGAATTATTTTGCCCAACTATATGCACATAAATTTGACAATGTTAGTGAAATGGATAAATATTTACAAAAATATAAGTTGCCCAGATTAACTGAAGAGGAAGTAAATTACTTAAATAACCCCATCTCAAAAAAAAAAAAATTGAACAAGTCATCAGTGAACTCCCTAGAAAAAAAATCTCCAGGGCCAGATGGATTTACTAGTGAATTCTATCAAACATTTAAAGATCAATTGATTCTAATACTCTACAAACTATTTGGGAAAATTAGTGAAGAAGGAGTCCTACCAAATTCTTTTTTATGACACAAATATGGTACTGATACCTAAATCAGGAAGAGATAAAACAGAGAAAGAAAATTATAGACCAATTTCCCTCATGAATATAGATGCAAAAATTTTAAAGAAAATATTAGAAAAAGACTACAGCAACTTACCACAAGAATTAAACACTTTGATCAGAAAGGATTTATTCCAGGAATGCAAGGATGGTTTAATATTAGGAAAACCATCAGTATAACATATAATCAACAATAAACCTAGCAGAAACCACATGATTATCTCAATAGATGCAGAAAAGTCTTTTGACAAAATACAATATTCATTCCTATTAAAAACACTAGAAAGTATAGGAATAAATGGAGCCTTCCTTAAAATAATAGGTAGCATTTATTTAAAGCCATCAGCAAGTATTACATGTAATGGGGAGAAGCTAGAAGCATTTCCAATAAGATCAGGGATGAAACAAGGATGTCCACTATCACTCCTCTTATTCAGTCTGGTACTAGAAATGTTAGCAGTAGCAATTAGAGAAGAAAAAGAAATCAAAGGAAATCAAATTAGGCAAAGAAGAGACTAAGCTATCACTCTTTGCAGATATATGATGATATACTCAGAGAACCCTAGAGAATCAAGTAAAAAACTACTTGAGACAATAAATAAATTTGGCAAAGTTTCAGGGTATAAAATAAACCTACATAAATCCTTGCCATTCCGGTATATTTCTAATGAAATTCAACAGCAAGAGATAGAAAGAGAAATCCCATTTAAAGTTACTGTAGACATAATAAAATATTTGAGGATCTACCTCCCAAAACAAACCCAGGACCTATATGAATACAACTACAAAACACTTTTCACACAAATAAAGTCAGATCTAACTAATTAGAAAGACATCAATTGCTCGTGGCTAGGTCGAGCTAATATAATAAAAATGACAATTTTACCTAAATTAAATTATATATTTAGTACCATACCAATCAATTTACCAAAAAACTACTTCATAGTCCTAGAAAAAATAGTAACAAAATTCATTCGGAAGAACAAAGGAGGGGAATATCAAGGGAATTAATGAAAAGAAATGCTAGGGATGGTGGACTAGCTATACCAGATTTTAAGCAGCAGTCCTCAAAATTACTTGGTAGTGGCTGAGGAATAGAGTAGTGGATCAATGGAATAGACTGGGTACAGGAGACTCAGTAGTCAATGACTATAGTAATCTACTGTTTTATAAACCCAAAGACGCCAGCTTTTGGGATAAGAATTCACTATTTGACAAAAACTGCTGGGAAAACTGGAATATAGTATTGCAGAAACTGGGCATAGACCACTATCTAACACCATATACCAAAATCAAGTTTAAATGGGTGCATGATCTAGGTATAAAGGCTGATACTGTAAGCAATCTGGGAAAGTGAGAAATAGTTTACTTGTCAGATTTGTGGAGAGGGGAAGACTTTATAACTAAATAAGAATTAGAGAGCATTAAAAAATGCAAAATGGATAATTTTGATTACATTAAATTGTACAAATAAAGCCAATGTAACCAGGATTAGGAGGAAAGTGGAAAATTAGGAAATAATTTTTACAACCTATGTCTCTGATAAAGGACTCATTTCTAAAATATACAGAAATTGAGTCAAATCTATAAGAGTACAAGTCATTCCCCAATTGATAAATGGTCAAAGGTTATAAACAGGCAGTTTTCAGGGGAAGAAATTAAAGATATCTATAAGCATATGAAAAAATGCTCTAAATCACTGTTGATTAGAGAAATGAAAATCAAAACAACTCTGAGGTACCACGTCTCACAAGTCAGATTGGCTAAGATGACAAAACAGGAAAATGACAAATGCTGAAGAAGATGTGGAAAAATTGGAACACTAATGCATTGCTGGTGGAATTGTAAACTGATCCAACCATTCTGGAGAGCAATCTAGAATTATGCCCAAAGGGCTATAAATAATTTCATACCCTTTGACCCAGCAATACCACTTCTAGGGTTGTATCTCAAAGAGACCATAGAAGTGGGAGGAAGACCCATATGTACAAAAATATTTATAGCAGCTCTTTTTGTGGTAGCAAAGAATTGGAAATTAAGGGGGTGCCCATCAACTGGGGAATGGCTGAACAAGTTATGGTATATGCATGTAATGGAATACTATTTGGTATAAGATAATATAATATATTATGGAATATAATAATGGAATACTATTGTGGTATAAGAAAAGAGGAGAAAATGGACTTCATATTTACCTGGAGAGGCTTTTACAAACTGATGCTGAGTGAGAAGAGTAGAGCCAGGAGAAATTTGTACACAATTACAGACACAATGTATGTGTGATGACCAACTTTGATAGACTAGATTCATCTCAGCAATGTAGGGTTATAAGTCAACCCCAAAAGACTCATGATGGAGAGAGATGTCTACATCCAGAGAAAGAACTGAGTTTGAATCCAGATTGAAGCAAACTTTTCTTTTTTCCTGTTTGGTTTTATTTCCTCTTTCCCATTGTTCATTCCATCTGATACAATCCTTCTTTATAACCTGACTAATGTCTAATGTCAAAGTATTTTCAGATACTCTACTTGATTGTATGCCACCATTGGGGGGGGGGGGGCAGGAGGGGAGGGAAGGTAGAGAAAATTTGAAACTCAATTAATTGTGGAAATGAATCTTGCAAACTAAAAGTAAATAAATTAATAAAGACCCAAAAAAATAAAAAATAAAAAAGGTACCCTCCAAAGCTAAGGTGGATGTGGAAGATTAGATACATAGTGTTCTTATTTCAGAAATGGTGTGTTAGCGGCCCTTTTCCTTAATTTGATATTTCTTCCTACTTGCCATTTCGATAAAGATTTTGAATCTAAAAAATAGAACAGAATAGATGTCATGAAGTCATCGAGCTCTGTGCCCATTTCATAATTCAAAGTGTATAAAGTGTCTAGCGGTTCTCTAAGGAAAGGCATCATAATAGATACATGAAAGGCTGTGCTTTCTCCTCTGTGGGAGACAGAGTGACAGCTTAGGCCCCAGCTGGTGCTAGATGGAAAAAAGACAGGAAATGGAATTTTTATTGCACGGATAAAAGTGTGTAGGAACAGGAAGAAGTGTCAGGTGAAACAAGCAGATGTTTTTCAAGAATGTTACTCGACCAAAAAAAAAAAGTTTAAGGAAGTAAGAGTAGAAATTAGAAATATCTATTATCATTAAGGTGTTCTGTTTTTTTTGGTTTTATTTTCCCAAATTGAGCCCTCATTTTGATAACTCTCTGTGGTTCCTCTTCCATCCAGGGATAGACATACTCTGTCAACTTGGTTTTCCAGTGGATTAGTGAATCTAGTGTTCAGGTGGCTCCAAGTCCATCCATTCAACAAATGTTTCACAGAACCATAGAACTGCAGAGTTGAAAGGAAACTCACAAGTCATTGATTCTCATCCATACATGAATAAGAATTTTCTTGCTAACATTAACAACAAAAGGTCATCCAGCCTTTTCTAGAAAACCTCCAGTGAGAAGGATCTCATGACTTCTCATGGCAGCCAATTATTCTTTTGGATAGCTCTAATCATTAGGAAGTATTTTTTTATTTTTGTTTTTACTTGTATCAAGCTTTTAACAGTTAGCTGGCCAATTAGCAAACAGATAACCGTGAATGCTCCCAGGACTGGGACCTCACTGGCAATTTCCTTCCCCCAACCTCTTACAAGCCTTACAAGTCACAAAAAATGTTATTTTCTTTGCAACTTACATTGTTCTAGTTCTACCCCTGGGACCAAGAAGAACAAATCTAATCCCTCTTTCACATATCACTTCACATATTTGAAAACAACTATCTTATCTACCACCACCCCTCTTCTCCAGGCTAAACACCCCTGATTCCTTCAAGTAATCATTAAACAACACAAATTCCATGGCTCTTCATCATCCTGGTTGCCCTCCTTTAGATACTCTCTAGTTTATCAATATCCTTCCTAAAAGGCAGCAACCTGAGCAAAACACAATTTATACATGCAATGGGTAATTGCATAAGAGCCCTAATATTTACACAGCAAAGTACTTTACATATGTTATCTCATTTGGTTTTGATAATAATGTTGAAAGGTAGGTATTGGGTACTGTTATCTTTATTTTGGAGACAAGGAAACTGAAGCCAAAAGAGGTTAAGTGATTTGTCCAGGGTTACACAGTTAATAAGTGTCTGAAGCAGGATTTGAACTTAGCTCTTCCTGACTCCAAGTCTGGCAATCTTTTTACTAAACTACCTAGCTTCCACAATGGGGAGCCAGTACTTTTGAGCATACATATATTCTCTGCCCATTTCCAATCTAATTACATAGGAACTTTGGGGAGCTGGTTTCTGGCCTGGGTTAGTGGTTCAGGGATTAGTGGAGGTGAGGGGTTGGAGGAAAACGACAGATACTAACAACTTCAGAAAACAGGAAAATGTCTGAAAAAGGTAGCATTTAACCTGAGCTTAAAAAGGACCACAGCACAGCCCTGAAGTCAGGAGGACCAGAGTTCAAATCTGATCTCAAACACTTGCTAGTTGTGTGATCCTGGGCAAGTCACTTAACCACTACTGCCTCAAAAATAAGAAATAAAATTAAAAATAAAAACATTAGCAATTCTAAAAGGCAGAAGTAAAAAGGGAAAGCATTTGCATGAGTGAGAACCTCAAACATGAAGAATAAAATATAAGCCAGTTTGACTCAAGTGTATAATGTCTAAGGGGAAGTAATCATTCTGGAAAAGCAGATTATAAAGAGTGTCAAATGCTAATTAGGAGATGAATTTCACTTTAAAGATAACAGGGAGTCACAAAAGTTTCTTGAGCAAGGGAATGTCATTCAGAACTGTGATTAGGCATACGTGTGGTGCAGAAATAGGACTGAAATGGGAGGGTTAGATTAGGAGATCAATTAGGAGGCTATTGCAATAGTGGAAGTAAGATGTGATAAGGGCCTCAACTGAGCAGCTGTAGTGTGACAGTTAGATTCCAGAGGATGAGAACAAGACTTGATAACTGACTGTGCCCAGGGCAGGGCAGGGAGAGAGTTAGTGAAAGTGGAGAGTCAAGTGTCATAAATAGATTGAACTTGGATGACTGGAAGAATGAGGGTACCCTTAACAGAAAAAGGGGAGTTGGGAGGTGTGAGCTAAGGTGGAAAGATAAGGAGTTTTGTTTTTATCACGCTGAGTTAGAGGTACTTATTGGACAGAGGTGTTGTGAGACTGAAATGAGATAAAGCACTTTGCAAATACATTAAGTGCTATATAAATACCAGGTGTTGTATTCCTGTATCATCATCATCATCATCATCATCATTATGTCTCCAATCTGGTGAAAACTTCATTCTCTGAGACTTCTACTGTACTTCTACTAGGCTCAAGAAATGTTTGTAGAGAGCCAAGATGGTGGAGTAAAAGCAGGGAGTTGCTTGAGGTCTCCCCCAAACCCTTCCAAATACCTGTAAAAAATGACTTTAAAAAAATTATAGAGCAGCATAACCCACAAAATGAAAAAATAAAACAAATTTCCAGCCCAAAATAACCTGGAAGGTCAACAGGAAAGGTCTGTTGCACCAGACTCCGAGAAGAGTGCAGTCCAGTCTGAGCCATGCCAGCATAGACCAGGACCCAGCAAACCCTGAGCAGTCTGTAGGGGACTGAATCACTGGCAGCTGTGGTGGTTTCCAGACTTCTCAACCCATAAACTCCAAAGACAACTTAGATGGAGAGTAGGAAAGGTCTATTGGACCTGGGTGAAAAGAAGAGCTTGGTCCAGGTCTGGGCCCAGGGCAGAGACAGAAGTATGGTCTAGCCCTAGTCTAGGGGTGGTGGCTCAGCTCCAGTAGCTGCTTCTAGATCTCTTGGCCTCCCTTTTATCTGTTAAGGGTACCAAGAGTGTGAGGGGAAATCGAGCAGCTGATCAGAGGGGGATTGGAGGGATCTCTTTGCTGGCTCTATGGCAGGATTCTCTTGCTTTGCCCATGCCTGGATCTGGGTCACAGTCTTGTCTATAATTTTCTTTCTTTATTTTAACACTTCCTGGTTTAAGTATCAGCATCACATTTAAATCACAAAAAGAATTTGATAGGACTACTTCTTTGCCTTTTTTTCCTAAATAGTTTATATAGTATGGGAATTAATTGTTCTTTTAATGTTGATAGAATTAACTTGTAAATCCATCTGGCCCTGGAGATTTTTTTCTTAGGAAGCTCACTGATGACTTGTTCAATTTTTTTTTTCCTGAAATGGGGTTAAGTATTTTATTTCCTCTTCTGTTAATCTGGGCAATTTATATTTTTGTAAATATTCATCCATTTCACTAAGACTGTCAAATTTATTGGCATACAATTGAGCAAAATAGCCCCTAATTATTTTAATTTCCTCTTTATTGGTGATTAATTCACCCTTTTCATTTTTGATACTGGTAATTTTGTTTTCTTCTTTCTTTTTTTTAAACTGAATTAACCAAAGATTTATCCATTTTCTTGGTTTTTTCATAGAACCAGTACTTCATTTTATTAGTTTGATAGTTTTCTTAATTTCAATTTTATAAATTTCTCCTTTGGTTTTCAGAATTTCTAATTTGTTATTTAACTAGGCATTTTTAATTAGTTCTTTTCCTAGCTTTTTTAGTTGCATGCCCAATTCATTGATCTCTACTTTCTCTATTTTATTCATGTAAGCATTGAGATATATAAAACTTCCCCTGAGAACTGCTTTGGCTGCATCTCATAAGTTTTGGTATATTGTTTCATTATTGTTATTCTCTTGGATGAAGTTATTGATTATTTCTATGATTTGTTGTTTGACCCACATATTCTTTAGGATTAGATTATTTAGTTTACAATTAATTTTTAATCTATCTTTCCATGGAAATTTATTATAAGTAACTTTTATTGTATCATAATCTAAAAAGAATGCATTTAAAATTTCTGCCTTTCTTCACTGGGTTGTGAGATTTTTATGCTTTAATACTTGGTCAAATTTTGTGTAGGTGCCATATACTTCTGAGAAAAAGGTATATTCCTATGTCCATTCAGTTTTCTCCAGAGAGCTACTATAGCTGACTTTTCTAAAATTCTATTCACCTCCTTAACTTCTTTCTTGCTTATTTTGTGGTCAGATTTATCTAGTTCTGAGAGGGGAGGTTTAAGTCCCCCACTAGTATAGATTTATTGTCTATTTCTTCATGTAACTCCCTTAACTTCTCTAAGAATTTGTATATAACTAATTTGTATAAGTGGTATACCACTTAGTGAATATATATTTAGGAATGACATTATTTGTCTATGGTACTTTCAGCAGAATGCAGTTTCCTTCCTTATCTCTTTTAATTAGATCTATTTTTCCTTTGGCTTTGTCTGAGATCCAGATTGCTACTCTTGCTTTTCTTACTTCAGATAAGGCATAATATATTCTACTCTGGCCTTATACCTTTACTCTATGTGCATCCCTCTGCTTCAAATGTTTTTCTTGTAAACAACATATTGTTTTTAATCCACTCTGCTATCTGCTTCCATTTTAAGGGAGAGTTCATCCCATTCACATTCACAGTTATCATTACTATTTGTATCTTTCTCTCTCCATCCTATTTCCCCGATTATGCTTTTCTCACTTCTTTCTCCCTTTCCCTCTTCACTTGAATTTTGTTTTTGACCACCAACTCCCTCAATCTGCCTTCCATGCAATCAGCCCCCTCCCTTTTTTCTTCTCCTTTTCCCTTACTACTTGTTCTCTCTCTTCTATCTTCCCCCTCCATTAGTTTTCCTCTTTCCCCTCCTACTTCCTATAGGGTAAGTTAGATTTCTATACCTATCAGATTATGTTATTCCCTCTTTGAGCCAAATCTGATGAAAGTAAGGTTCAAACAATGCTGATCTCCCTCCTTTCTTTCCTTCTAGTGTAATAAGTCTTTGTGCCTCTTCATATGATATAATTTACTCTTCTGCCTCCTTCTTTCCTCTTCTCCTAAGACAATCCTTTTCACTACTTGATTAGATTTTTTTATGATCACATCAAAGTCAATTTATACCCATGCCTTCTGTTTATGTGTATCCCTTTAAATACAAGGATCTAAGACAACTCCAAAAGACTCATGACGGAAAATGCTGTCCATATCTAGAGAAAGAACTATATTTGCTCTCTTTTTTTGCTGTTGTTTTTTTTTGTTTCTTCTTTCTCATGGTTCCTCCCATGGGCCATAATTCTTCTTTGCAAGATGACTAATATGAAAATATGTTGAATATGAATGTATATTTAGGGTCTATATCAGATAGCATGCTGTCTTAGGGAGGACAGAGGGGAGGGGAGAAAACTTAAACTCAAAAGCTTATGGAAGTGAATGTTGAAAACTAAAAATAAATTAATTTTAAAAAATAAAATAAAATTCTCTGTTTGACATTCAAAGCCCTTCCTAACCTGTGCTTCAGCCCACCTTTCTAGTTTTCTTATATCCCCACCCCCTCTCTACCCCAAGTGACTCTGGCCTCCTTGTTTTCTCCAGTCTCAGGATATTTTTTATTTCCTGTCCCCCCTGTGCCTGGGAGTATTTTCTCTCCTCATCTCTGCCTCCTAGCTTCCCTGATTTCCTTTAAGTCTCAGCTAAAATCCCATCTTCTACAAGGGGTCTTTCACAATCCCCTTTAATTCTAGTGCCTTCCCTCTATTAATTATTTCCAATTTATCCTATATATAGCTTGTTTGTACATAACTATATGCTTGATGTCTCCCCCATTAGACTGTGAGCTTCTGAAGGGTAGGGGCTCTCTTCTACATTTCTTTGCACTTAGCACTTAGACACTAACACATAGTTGGTGCCTAAAAAATGTTTATTAATTGATTAACACTCAGCATTCCCTCTGAAGATCAAGATGTTCTTTGGTGAAGTGGGCAGCTAGGTCACACAATGCATAGAGTGCTTGGCCTGGTATCAGGAAGACCTTTCTTCCTGAGTTCAAATCTGGCCTCAGACTCTTTCTAGCTAGGTGACCCTGAGCCAATCACTTAACCCTCTTTGCCTCAGTTTCCTCACTTGTAAAATGAGCTTGAGAAGGAAATGCCAAATCACTCCAGTCTTTGCCAAGAAAACCCCAAAGGGGGTGACAATGAGTGGGACACAACTGAACAATAACAACAATAACAGCAGAATAATGATCCAAACAAGCTGGAACAGAGTAATGACTGATTCTCTAGAGGGCTGGTGGAAGACACAAATTTGCCAGAAATATCAGATCTGTGCCCAATATCCTTCCAATTGGAAATGATCTTTGCTGCCCGAACATTACTGTAACATTACTTTATAGTACTGGTGTTGTAGTTTTATTTACGTCTATGTTCTATCCTTCCCTAACTAAATTATAAGCTCCTAGAGGATGGGTACTTTTTATCACCCACAGCATCTATCGCAGTAATTTATGCACAAAGGACTATCAATAAACCTTTGCTTGGTGAGTATTAAATATGTGAATGAAATCATCCTCTTAAACAGATTCATTTATCTATGCCACTTAAGAGCCCTTGTTATGACTGGGCAAATTCAAGAATTATGGGGTTTTAAAATGTAGCTAGTTACCTGGAATTCAGGCCTCATTTGAATTTACAATGCTTTGTATATCTATGATGCACTTATCATATACTAATATTTATTATAGATATCTAACTATGTACTACAACTCCTACTACATTATAAGCACTCTTGAATTGCTGTTGGTGCTTAGCACAATAACTTGAATGTAGCAGATGATTACTAACTGAACTACTGGGGGGCAAAAAAGGGTGAATGAATTTTATGAACAATATGCCATGACATTATTGTTTTTTAGCCATGTTTGACTCTCTGGGACCCCACTGGGTATTTTTTTCTTTTTGGACGGGGGAAGGCAGGGCAATTGGGTTTAAGTAACTTACCCAAGGTCACACGACTAGTAAGTGTTAAGTGTCCAAGGCCAGATTTGAACTCAGTCCTCCTGACTCCAGGGTTGGTGCTCTATTCACTGCACCACCTAGCCACTCCTATTTGGGGTTTTCTTGGCAAAGATGCTGGAGTGGTGGTTTGCCATTTCCTTCTCTGGCTCATTTTACAAATAAAAGACTGAGGTAAATAGGGTTAAGTGACCTCCCCAGGATCACTTCTAGTAAGTGTCTGACAGCAGATTTGAACTTAGGAAGATGATTCTTCCTGACTCCAGACTTGGCACTCTATTTGTCCAGCCATCGAGCTCATTACTTCTCTAGCTCATCCCATGATAGGAAATCTCTATCTTTTTCACTCCCAAGTACAGGAGCATTGATAATTCCAAAATTCTGTACCTGTCTGTACTCAACACAGTTACCACCCTAATTCAGCCTTTTACACACACACACACACACACACACACACACACACACTTGTTTTCAGGTCACTTAACAACTCAAAAAAAAAAAAAACTGCTTTCATCTTAACTGCTTTCATCCTTTTTCTTCCTCTCCATTTTCTGCTAATCATCTCTGATGGAGACCTGGCTCCCTCCTGATGACATGTCATTGCTGTCTTGGTTGTAAGGAAACATTTTTTGTTCTCATGCCAATTATCCTATGTGGAGGCAGTGTATACCCTCCCAATAGACCACTCAGGTACATTGTAAAGGTTATACTTGTTCAGGTAAGGGTCAGACTAGACGATGTCTTGGATATCTTTCAATTTTGAGATTCTGTAAATTCTGTTGAAGATTCAGATTGCATTACTCTCCATGAATGATATTTTGTATTTGTTATTCTTTGTTCATGAGCCCCAGAAAAATCCAGGGACCCTTGATAGCTGTACTGTGTTTTTTATTTTTCTGAGTTTAGAAAAACAGAAACAGAAGCTTTATTTCAGTGTCTACAACAGCATTGGGAGCATGCTCTCATGTGTTTTCCCCCTCAAATTTGAGCTGCATTCTTATATTGAATAACTATCACAATAAGAATGCCTGACATTTATATTTTATTACATATTTACTATGTGCCAGGCACTGTGCTAAGTGCTTTACAATTATTATCTCATTTGATTCTCACAACTACCTGTAGCAGCAAGCACCCCAAGCATCCTCAGGGTTTGCAGCTACCACAGGTTCTTGGATCTGCTTTGTTAAAGGAAAGCAACTTAAAATGGGTTAACAAGCTTACTTTAATCAGTCAGACATATATCGTTTACCTTGTTCAGGAGAAAAGGTCAGCACCCTGAACCTCAAAGTATACAGGCATAATTATCAAGACAGAAACATCAAGTAGACAGATTTCCAAACTGTCCAACCATTACATCCATACCCAGTCAACATCTGGGTTTCCACATTCTGGGTTTTTCAAAGCGGGGGGACTCTCAACAACGGCTTCCCAGAATTCAGATCAAATCACAGAACATTTCTCAAAGTGAGTCCCAAAACAAAGCTACACATCAGGGCTTATATAGCCTTCTCCTGGCTCAGAGAATGTAACAACCTTATTGACCCACTGGCCAATCAAAAAGTATCTACTGAAAAACAAGCCTCCCTCCCCAGGCTTCTGCTGCACTTTAGCCTAGGGGCAGGGAAGATCTTTAAA
The DNA here is from genome assembly GCF_028583685.1 of Petaurus breviceps papuanus. Classification (NCBI taxonomy): domain Eukaryota; kingdom Metazoa; phylum Chordata; class Mammalia; order Diprotodontia; family Petauridae; genus Petaurus; species Petaurus breviceps. The sequence continues at coordinate 33,962,160 of NW_027187380.1, forward strand.
ATTTACATTCGCATTACACTACCCCAGAAGACAGCACAACCTTAGAAGATAGATGCTATCATTATCCCCATTTTACAGATGAAGAAAACTCAGGCAAACAGAAATTGCCTGAGGTCACAAGCTTGTAAGTGCCTGAGGTCAAATTAAAACTTAAGTCTTCCTTACTTTAGGCCACCCAGCCATCACCTAGCAGGGGAGGTATATTGGGATAACTAGGCATTTAGTGTGGGGAGGGAAAGTTTTACTTGCCTAATGACATGTGTCATTCTGGATGATTTGCTTGAACTGCAATGTTTATCAAAACAAAGCAAATTATGTATAGATCAAAGTCTAAAAACTTGAATAGCTAAGGAAAATTAGAAACAAATGAAGAGAAAGTGTTTGCAAACAGCTTTCTGTCCAGAATAGGGAAACATGTCCTCGAACCAAAAATGACTCAATAAAATGTGACAAGGCTGAGAAACCTCCTAGTTATGGCAGAGCTTTGAATGCAGAAGATATAATGTTACCTCTAGTTTTCAAGAGGGTAAAGCTGGGGGACCTAGTTTAGAGGGTAGAGCTGGGGGGAGGCTAGGTGGTGCAGTGAGTAAAGCGCTGGCCCGAGAGTCAGGAGGACCTGAGTTCGGTTCCGGCCTCAGACACTTGACACACACACACACACACACACACACACACACACACACACACACACA
>NW_027187380.1:33962861-33964462 GCF_028583685.1 Petaurus breviceps papuanus
ACACACACACACACACACACACACACACACACACACACACACACACAAACTAGCTGTGTAACCTTGAGCAAGTTACTTAACCCCAATTGCCCTCCAAAAGGCAAAAAAAAAAAAGAGGGTAGAGCTGATCATGCCTGGATATTAGCATATGAGTCAATGAGTTGATGGAATTAACAATGCTTGAAGGCCTTGGTTCACTCTCCTCTCTTCCTGGACAATAGGAGAGTAGAAGTCTTTTGGTTCTTCTTTCTCAGTCTCCTCTATTCAGGAAGACCAAGCAGTAGAGAGAACAGTGTGGTTTCTCACCTTCTCTGGGGGCAGTGACAGATAATAGGCTTCTTGGATGGCAGGAAGGAGTGACCAATACTATTTTCCTTTCATTTTGCTAGAAGTTGGGGTATTATCATGACCTTGTATCAAGGTAGCTAAAGCACCTCTGAGATCATCTGAGTCATCCCCTTCACCTATCAAATGAAAAAACCAAGACCCTGAGAAACTAGGCAACTCATCCAAGATAACATCTATAGTGAATAGTAAGGAAAAGCTATGCCTCTGACTCCAAATACAATGCTCTTTTCACTATACAACATGGAAATTATTATTATTGCTTCTCTCTAGCTATTAGACAGAGTCCCTTCACCTGACACTTCCAAGAAAGAAATCACAAATAAAGTGACTTTCTCAGAAATCTGAATTTTCCAAAGATTTTGAGTCTGATTTCGAATGTAGTAACCCTCCAGATGCATCTCTATTTTCACCAGTTAAGGAAAAAGAATCAGGTCCTCCTAAAAAAAAAAAAAGGGAATTCCCTAAATGCTAGGACAACAATAAACTCTAAGGTAATGTTATCACTATCAAGAAAACCAAGGGCAAAGATAAGGAACCTCTCTTCTTTATACAAATGATATGTTAAAAGAATTTTCTGATGGGGGTACAGAGGAGAGGATGGAGAGATAAAATGAGGAAGGCACTGACTTCTTGTTGGTTACTGAGCTAAGGGAGATAGGTATGGTGTGTGGTCCTTACCTCCTTGTTAGTAAGGAAAGAGTATTTCACTATTCACTCTGTCATTGCCTATTCATATTCTTCCTCAAGTAGTGAGGAAGGAGATATAGCAAAAATAACCTTTCCATACATCCCTGAAAATCAGTCTAGGTCACATAGATTGCCAATCTCTAGCTTATTAAACCACATACAATCATCAGATTTCAATCTAGAAAGAACCTAAAAGATGACAATCATACATATTTGGAAAAATGATTTTTTCAAAGTCACACAGAGAATTAAGGTGTTTCTGGGACTAGAACCCAGGTCTCCTGATTCCCATTCCAATTTTCTTTCTACAACTCTGTGTTATTTCTAGTTACATGAAAACATTTTATTTAGGCCTAAAACTTTGAGGGAAGAAAACAACTACTTTCAAGGAGGTATTCTTTCTCCCCTAAAGAAAGTGTTTAGAAAACTAGAGAAGGTGTGGCATACTCAGGAGGGAAGTGATATAGGAACATCAAGGAGCAAGAGATGTAATTAATTAAACTGAATGCCAACAAAAACTGGAGCAGCGTTGCCATTTCCTTAAATCCTTCCCAGTCAATAATCAG
>NW_027187380.1:33964472-34017327 GCF_028583685.1 Petaurus breviceps papuanus
ATTATTGTCATAGTCATCATAGTGGGAGGAGGAGGAGGAGGAAGAGGAAAAGAAAGAGAAGGAAGAGGACTTGAAGTTGACACTGAAGTTTTGAATGCCATGTGATATCTATGGTTAATAGGCATGATATGGATGAAGCTCCAATAAAAGAAGAATTAGACAAGAAGGAGAACCAGGATAGAAGAATGCTACCAAAATAGAGAAAAGAAAGCGTCAGAGGAGACAGTGATCAAAAGTGTCAAAGACTGCAGAAAGATCAAGGAGGATGAAAATCAAGAAAAGCCCATTAGATGTGGCAATTAAGAGACTTGGTAATTTGGGGAAGGGCAATTGCAGCTGACTGGTGAGGTCAGAAAGTCAGATGGTCAAAAATTTAGAAGCTAGTGAGAGGAGAAGAAGTAGAAGCCACAAAGGAGTTTAGCCACAAAGGGGAACAGAGTCCGTAGATAGGGGGAAAATGAAGATAGAGAATGAAGAAGAGATAGAAAATGAAGTGGAGAGAGAGAGAGAGAGAGAGAGAGAGAGAGAGAGAGAGAGAGAGAGAGAATCTTCTCCTGCTCTACCTTCTGTGCAATAGGCTGGCCCAGGCCCATCAAAAGCTAACCCTTTTCCCTCCCCTCCTTTACTGAAAAGTAGTACAAAGGTGCTTAGGACCACAATATAAAAGGGGGTTTACTACAGGTAAATATGAGAATTTAAAGTTTAAAGAATAGAAATATAACTTATACCTTTGCTACTTTTAAAAAAAATAGTTGAAATATAAAAGATTAAGATGAAATTTATTCCTTCCATGAAACATCAAGAATAAAAAAAGAGAGAAAATAAACCAAATTCATTATTTAAAACAAAAGTGTGAATGGTATAAATTCTTTCATTAAAAGAAAAAAGTTGAGCATAATACTTCAGGGGAAAAAATGGACATTCAATTAAATGGAGGACTTTCAAGCACTCTTGATGAAAAGACCAGAGCTGAACAGAAAATCTGACTTTCAAATACAAGAATCAAGAGAAGTATGAAAAGGTAAGTAGGGAAAAAGATATCATCAGTGACATATTAAAGTAAACTATTTATATTCCTACATGGAAAGACAATATTTGTAACTCATGAGACTCTTCTCGGTTTTAGGATAGTTGAAGGGAATATGTGTGCGTGTGTGTGTGTGTGTGTGTGTGTGTGTGTATACATACACACCCACACATATAGACAGAGGGCAAAGGTTGAGTTGAATATGAAGGGATGATACCTAAAAAATAAAATAAAATAAAATTATGGGGTGAGAGGAATATATTAGGAGGAGAAAGGGAGAGATAGAATAGGGTAAATTATCTCACATAAAAGAAGCAAGAGAAAGCGGTTACAATGGGGGGAAGAGCAGAGAGGTGAACGGGAATGAGTCAACCTTATTCTTATATTGGCTTAAGAAGGGAAGGGAATAACATACATACTCAATTGAGTATCTTACCCTACAGGATGAGAAGGGGGGATGATAGAAGGGAGGATAAAGTGGGGGAGGGGATAGTCAGAAACAAACACTTTTGAAAAGGAACAAGGTCAAAGGAGAAAATGGAAAAGCAGAATAGGATGGGAAGCGGGATAGAATGGAGGGAAATATAGTCTTTCACACGATGACACTATGGACATGTTTTGTATAACTACACATGTATAATTGTATGAATTGCTTGTCTTCTCAATGGGAGTGGGTGAGAAGAAGGGAGAAAATCTAGAACTCAAAATTTTAAAAACAAATGTTAGCTCTATAAATTATTATCTCTATGCAGATGATTCTCAGATGTATTTGTCTAGCTGTAAACTCTCTCCTGACCCTAGTTTCACATCTCCATCTGCCTAATGAACATTTCAAACTAGATATCTCATAAGAATCTTAAATGCCACATGTCCAAAATTGAACTCATTGTTTCCCCCCGTGTAGCAGCAAGCACCCCAGCATACCCAGGGTGGCTGCTAACATAAGTTCTTAGATCTGCTTTTCTAAAGGAAAGCAACTCAAAATGGGTTAACAATCTTACTTTAATCAATCAAATAGATCATTTACCTTGTGCAGAGAAAAAAGTCGGCACCTCAAACTTCAGAGTATACAGACAGAAGTTATAAGAAAACAGAAAAACATATCAAGCAGACAGGCCTCCAACTGTCCAACCATTACATCTATACCTAGTCAGTTACCAGAGAGGGAAGCATCAAGATCTGGGTTTTCAAAGCCGGTGGGCTCTCAACGGCTGTCCAGAGTCTCATCTGGTCAAATCACACAACACTTCTCAAAGTGAGCCCCAAAACAAAGCCTCACATCAGGGATTATATAGCCTTCTCCTGGGTCAGAGAGTATAACAACCCTCTTGACCCACTGCCCAATCACATAGCACCGAAGTGTGGGCATTCCTGAAAAACAAGCCTCCCACCACAGGTTCCAGGTACACTTAACCTAGGGGCAGGGAAGATCTTAAAAATTTACATTCCTATAACACCCTGCCACCCCCAAATCTTCCCTTCTTCCTAACTTCCCTCTTACTATCAAGGGCACCACCATCCTCCCAGTAATGCAGGCTTGAAATCTAGGTGTTATCTTTGTTCACTTTTGATCAGCCATTTCTAATCTACTGCCAAGTCCTATCATTTCCAACTAGAATCTCTCTTATAAGATTATTCTCTCCCTTGGCATTGAAACCACCTTGTGTCTAGGGCTCTTATCACCTCATGCCTAGACTACTGCAATTGCCTTCTAATTGGTCTCCCTGCCTTAAGTCCCCTCAGCTGTCAAACTGATCTTCCTAAAGTGAAGGACTGACCATGTCACCTTACTATTCAATAAGTTCCAGTGGATCTCTAACACCTCCTGGATACACTGGCTTCTAAAGCCATTTATAACTTGATATCTTCCTACCTTTCAATCTTTTTATTCCTTATTCCTCCCTCCAAGTATACTGAGATCCAGTGATATTGACCCTCTTGCTGTTACAAAACACTCCAGCTTTCAACTCTGGGCATTTTCAATGGTTGTCCCTCACACCTGATATCTGCTCCCTCATTATCTCCATCTCTGGACTCTACCTTTTCATTGATTGTCACCCATGCCTAGAACTCTTTTTCCCCCTCATCTCTGCCTCCTAGATTCCCTACTTTCCTTGAAGTCTGAGCGAAAGGAGTCTTTCCCAGTCTTCCTTAATCTTAATCTTAAGTATTTAACCTCTGAAATGTGTGTGTACACACACACACACACACACATACACACAAATATATACATACGTGGATGTAACTTTTTTGTACATAGTTATTTGTCTCCTCTGTAAGAGTGTGAGCTACTCAAGAGCAGGGATTATTTTTTGCCTTTCTTTGTGTTACCAGAGGTTAGCACAGTTACTAGCACATAGTATGTGTTTAATAAATACTTGTTCACTTGACATGGCCAAACAATTCAACAGTGAAATTCACAAATGTACAGTTAAAACAGAATGCAAATAGAAAAAGAGAAAAACAATGAGGACAATAATATTCCATTTTCAGAACACAACAAACCAAAGTAAGTTTTGAAGTACAATATCTGAATCACTTATTTAATAAATTGTAATTAATAGGTATATGTCAAGAACCAAATAAATGGGGGTCATGGTTAATGCACGTTATTTTAAAATATACAAGGAATACCGTGTTTCCCCGATAATAAGACCTATCCTGAAAATAAGCCCTCCCCTTACTGTGTAAGATTCCTCTAAAATAAGCCCTCCCCCAAAAATAAGCCCTATTGAGATTGCTACTGTGGTGAAGGTGATCCCCTGCGCTACATGCTACATTACGGTACCCTCTGTATGCACCATCCCCCCACCCCCCCAGTGAAACTCACGCCTCGCTCCGAGCTGCATCCAATCAGAGCTGCAGCAGTGAGGGTGTCATCCTGTTCTTCCCCAGTGATTTGCTTGCTGGCGCCATTGAGAGCAGTGCCTCGGAGGAGAGCTGAGGCAGGACAACATAAGCCCTCCCCTGAAAATAAGCCCTCTGGTGTTTTTCTTTCCAAAAAAAATAATAAGACAGTGTCTTATTATTGTGGAAACAGGGTATTGACAATAACTGGTCACAGTATTTGACAGAAGCCCTACATAAATTTTAAAAGGCAAAAATTATGAATATTGTATTTTCAAAAACAATGTAATAAAAGTAAAACTAAAACAAGAATAAGAACAATTTTGAAAACTTTATGTGAAAATTGAACAACAATAATAAAATTGAGTCTTTCTGTGTGATGCTGGGCAAGTCACTTAACTCTGATTGCCTAAAAAAAAATTACAATAAAATAGAGTTAGAGAAGAAATCTGAAAAATACCAAATTATTTTAAAACAATGGCAATGTCATGTATGAAATACAGCCAAAGATATACTTATGGAAAAATATATATTTCTGAGTCTCTACAATAATAAGAGAAAAAAAGAGAAAATTAATGACATGCTTGTACCTAAAGGCTCTAGAAAAGAAGCAAAATAATAATCTCAAATTAAGTTTGATAAATGAGCTTTTTAACATTAAAAAAGAAGTAAATAGGATAGAAAGTAAATACTTGAACTGATATATATATATGTAATGAATTCCTTTTGGCATTGCCTCAATCAAAATGAGACCTGGGAAAGACCTTAACTTAAAAAACCACGGTCTCCCACTGTATCTAAGGTCATTTCCAGTTGTCCTGATCTATATCTTGCCACTGGAACCAGGTGGCTCCAGAGGATAAAGTGAGGCTGGGGACCTTACACAGCCCTCCATCACTTAAATCCAATTCCCTTTCAAGTCATGGCATCACCTTCCTGATGTCATGGTCTTCTTCAAGAATGAAGGACAAGCCTAGTCCCAAAGTCCATTGGTATGGGACACTCTCCTCACTGATGAGGGTTGGGGTAAATTCAGTAAAAGTGGGAGGAAGGTGAATTTTAGTCTCTTCAGTCTCCTTGCTTCAGATGCCTCTGGCTTCTAGCTTTGAGAGAGAAGATAGAGAAAGCCTACTTCACTTCAAGTTACTGAAGGTAAAATAAGACTCTCTGAAGAAGCTGATGTAGGAGGAATCAGCAACATCCCACATTTTCTTATCTTTAGCTTGTTACACTAGAGACTTCAGGGAATTTCCCCATTGAGATCTGGGACACTCTCTTGGTTGAATTACTTTGCTCCTCCCTTTGTATTATCTGGTATATAGCATGCCCTGTATACTTCCTCTCATTTCTTTTGTTCTATTGACTTAGATAAATGGGTTTCTTTGCTACTTGCTATGTGTGTTCACTGTGAAATTGGTATTTAGTGGGAAGGGAATAAAGTCTTGAATTTAAAGCTTGGATTCTCCTTTCCCCATTAATGAACAGATATCAGAAATTTGCCTTGAAGCTGAAAACTACATCCACTAGACTAATAATACTTTAAGGAAGTTGGCAGATAGATATAATTCTAATCCAGTACCCCCTCTCACTAAGGAGAATAAAGTAGTCAATCTCTACCCTTCACCTCCTGCCACCCCTCCCGGCTGAAATTAAAGTCACCCTTGAAGAAGGATGGAGGGAGTAAAAAAAGGCTAGGGATGTCTATTTTGCCTCCCTTTGAGTTACCCAGTGATACCTCCATGACACATGTGGGAGACTGCCTTCATCACACATAAAACTAAGCCATGCATTAAAAAAAAACAGTGATAAACCAAATTTAATCATAAAAGGAGAAAAATAAATTGGTAAAAAATTTTTAAATGAAAAAACAAATCAATAAATTTTAAAACCATTCTAGGGTGTAATATATAGCAATATTCCAAAAACTTCAAAAATTTAAAAGAAATAAATGACTTATTTACAACTGAGACAATAGAGATAGGCAATTGAAACAGACCAGCCTTGAGGGAAGAAATAAAATAAAATTTTTTTAAATATGCAAAAAAAACTGCACCCACTCCAGATGAATTGACAGTTAAATTCTTTCAAAGCTACCAAGAAAAGTTTCTCTTCACAAAGACAACCTCTAAACACACACACACACACACACACACACACACACACACATACACACACACACACACACACACACATCCAGTTGACCAACTGAACTATTTACTATCATCTACCCCCTGAATGTTGTGCTCCTACTTTGCCAAATCCCAATTCCAGGTTACTCCCACTCTTGCATTCTCAATTTCCAACTTCATGGAGTTTAATATTGTTGCAGAAAGTCAACAACTGTCCTAACTGGTTTGGCAGTAAGTTTATTATTTAATTTAACTAGGTCCTCACTACTGCATGGCAATCCTTCTCTAACTGATTACCTATTCTCGATCACATTCTCTTAAGTAGGTTTTCCAAATGTTTTCTTCTCTTCTAGGTTCCTATTATCACTTCCTCCCACTTTTCTCTCAGAATACAACCCCTATCTCCCCCTTCACTGAGACAGAGTCACCCAGGCAGCTTCTAAAGATTACATGCACCTATCTCTTCAATAAGAAAGTAAATTCTTTGAGGACAGTCAATGAATTTTTAAATTTGGATAATGCCACTCAGTTGAGGAACAACTTGATTATACGTCCACAGCATCCCTTAATCTGTCTCCTTTTCTCTGCTTACATTGTCACTATCCTAGTGCAAGCTCATAATCTCTCACATGGATTATTACAATAGCTTCATATTAGTTTCCTTCCGATCCATGTCTCCCTTCTCTAATTCATCTTCTCCCTTGCTGCCAAACTATAATTCATAGGTCCTAATCATTATTCCATTCAACACTATTCTCTCTTGACTTTAGGATAAAATGCCACACTTCAGTCTTGCCTCTAAAGCCCTTCACTGTCTTGATTCCCACTTACCTTACTGCTCCCTTCATTTAACCTTTCTGGTCCTCATTTCCTCAACCATAGAATGAGGGGATTGGAATCCTTGGGAAGAAGATTCTTTCCATTCAAATCTATGATCAAGAGATGGAAAGAACTTTATTCACCATCTAGTCCAATACCCCCCATTTTGTAGATGAGGAAACTGAAGCCCAGATATGGGAAATGATTTATCCAAGGCAAGGGCAATATACAAATTTAAGTGATTCTGAGAAAAGGAAAATGAGAGAGGTTATATTGTATAATGTATAGAGAACTGGGGACAAATCAAGGAGATCTAGATTCAACTTCCATCTCTGACTTGAGTTAGGCAAGTTACTTAACCTCTCCATTCTCTAGGGAATTACACTGGTAGAGAGAATTCCCTCATCTGGAAATTCCCTACACTGGTGAAAACATAAGCCCTATCTCTATATGTCCTATCTCCACTCATGTGCTATATTCTAGACAAACTGACCTCTTTTCTGTTTCTAAAACTTGACATTCTAAAACTTGAAACTCTCTCTCACTCTCTATACCACCACCTCCAAGAAGTCCTAGCTTCTTTCAAGGCTTAGCTCAGACTCCATTTATTAGGGAGGTCAGCTTCATCCATTCCATCCCTCACTGCTAGTGCTCTCTAATTTCTTAAATTAGCTTCACCTCATTTATCTATGTATATGTTACCCCTCTCCAACAACAAGATCCATAAAAGACTCTTAGCTTAAATTTCCCAGCAACCCACACAAACGTTTTTGTCTCAGGACCCCTTTACAACAACTTTGAAGAAGAGTGACTTCTGTAAGAAATTTAGAACCATTTTCAGTAAAGAACAATAGACAGTATGGTTTCATTTGGTCCAGGAATCCTCAAAGGAAGGAAAAGGAAAGGAAATTAACAAAGGTCACTAAGACCTTTGGGGCAGCAAGATGGCCAGTGTATAGAGTACCAGGCCTGGAGGCAGGAAGACTTGAGTTCAAATTCAGCCTCCAATCCTTACTAGCTGTGTAACTCTGGGAAGTCACTTAACCTTGTATGCATCTTATCTTGTCTGTGAAATGAGCTGGAGAAGGAAAGGGCAAACTGCAGAGGTTTGGTTCTTTGACAAGAAAACCCCATAAAGAGTTAGACACAACTAAAACAACTTAACAGCAGCAACAACAATACTACAACCTAAAACCAACTTGACAAAACCTCTTTGAGTCTGCATACGTAGGGTAAGGATCAGAGAGGACAAACTGAATAATGATGGTTATATAAAATTTGAAAGTTTTTGAATAAATATATCTAATACAATTAAAATTAGAATGGAATCAGGTAGCTGGGGGGAAAGTTTTGCAGCAAGTGTCTCTGATAAAGGTCTCATATTCAAGATAAAAGAGACTGAATAAGAATAAGATTTATTTTTAATAAAAACAGTACATAAATGTCAATTTTCAAAGGAAAAATACAAATTATCAACAATCACATGAAAAATGCCCCAAATCACTAATAATTAGAGAAATGCAAACTAAACTCTGAGGTTGTACCTCAAACACATCAGATTGTTGAAGATGATGAAAGAGGAAAATGACAAAGGTTGGAGGGGCTGTGGAAAAATAGGCACACTAGTACGGTGCTGACAGAGCTGTAAACTGGTCTAGCCATTCTGGAAAGCAATTTGAAACTATGTGTACCACGTAATCCAGCTATACCTAAACCTTAAGCCTATACCTCAAAGAGATCAAAGAAAGAGGAAAAGGATCTATATATACAAAAATATTTCCAGCAGTTCTTTTCATGCTTTCTAAAACTTGAAAACTAAGTTTTCACCTGTTGAGTGAAATTCACTTATTAGGGAATAACTAAACAAATGTTGACATATGAATGTAACAAAATATTATTGTGCCATAAGGAACATCAAAATGAAGTTTCAGGGGGAACTAGGAAGACATCTATGAAGTGATGTAGAATAAGATGACAAAAATTATGAGAAAAAAATTATACAGTTACAGCAACATAGTAGGAAAAAGCATCTTTGAAACACTAGTTGATCAGTGCAATGATAAACCAAGGGTTGAGAAGACAAAGTAGCACAGTAGATAGAGTGCCAGGCCAAGAATCAGGAAGAATCATCCTCCTGAGTTCAAATGTGACCTCAGACACCAGCTGTGTGACCCTGGGCAAGTCACTTAACCCTGTTTGTCTCAGTTCCTCATCTGTAAAATGAGCTGGAGACAGAAATGGCAAACCACTCCAGTATCTCTGCCATGAATACCCCAAATGGAGTCATAGAGAATCCAACATCACTGAACAATAATAACAATGAAGTAATTTGTTTTGCTGGACTGTGCACATTTGTTATGAGGGCTTTCTTTTTTTTCTCTTCTTTTTTTCTTTTTGATTCACTGTGGGGGAGTACAGCGGCAGAGAAATAATGGATGCATATAAAAATAAATTACTAGCTAGATAGTGGAGGGATATATTGGGAAATAAGTGACTTTAAAACAATATCAATAAAACAAACAAAAATGCAGGTGCTTTATAGCCAATTCCAGTGCTGTTTTCAATACATCTAGAAAAAAATGTTGGATCCAGGATATCCCCACTTGCTCCTCTCTTCATCATATTGCAACATTTTTCATAGCATCATAGCATGTCCGAGATCATCACATACAATAAAACTGAGGCCCAGAGGAGGGAAGTCACAACATTTCACAGTAAGATAGAATTGATACCTATCAGTGCTCTATTCACATCATACTTACTTGTATCTATGGTAAATCAGGCAGGGAATATAGCTCCCATTTATATAATGCTTTATAGTTACAACATCTCAGCTCCATTTTAGCACCAGCTGGCATAGCTCTTTCTCCCCCAGCCTCTTGCCTTTCTCAATCATTTCCTGAGTTACTGTCTAGCCCCAGCTCTACAGGCTAGCACATATCCATTTTTCTTCCCTATTCCTGGAGAGCAGATAACTTGTCTACATTGCCTGAATTTCCATGGGAATGATGTAATTCTGATATTAGTGTTTTTCATTGCTAAACTCTAGCCATTAAGGAATTTCCTGCTGGAACCAAGCTGGGTGAATGGATTGGAAGGAGACCACTGAGGCAACAGAGATGAAAGCAAAGAGTTCGTTGGATCCAGTATTTTTTTTTTTCTGTCTGACTAGTTACTCCCCCCAGAATGGTGGCAGGTTAAATTTTTGGTCCATTTAAGTTTTTTCTTCCTTGAGTAAGAGAAACAAGCAGTGCTAGCAATTTCATTGATATGAACACTGATCTACTGTCTACTAGAAAATTTCTCCAAACTCAGTCCTGTCCTTAGGTCAGGTGCTGGTTATTTTATTCAACCTTCATTTATTATAGCACATGGACAGGGGGCTAAAAGAAATCAGGCACTGGAGACTAACAATTGTTCCATCTTTTAATTCCTTCTAGGTTTGGTTATTGTCGCCATAGTTGTGTTGGAGTTTAAGGAGGAGGACAGGATTTTTAATTATGCTTGCTGCAGATAGACATTGGAGGTACTTGCCCCGAGCCAGGGACCGGAAGAGAGAGATTATTAGCAAATGAAAATTAGGAGGCCCTGGGAAAGATCTGCTAGATGGCAGAAGAAAATGGTGAGATTTTCTCTGATTCCACTTGTACCATCACTCCCTCTAAACCATGCCTTTTTTTTAAAACTCCCAGAAATAGACTTTTTCTATCAATGAAGATGCACCTTCTCTGCAGAGCCTCACAGAGTTATCTGGGACACTGAAATCATAAGTGACTTACCCAAGTTCATACTACCAGCTTCTGAAAGTAGGGTCTTGAATCCAGATCTTCTTGATTTTGAGGCTAGCTCTTTATCCATTACACACACTGCTTCTCACACCCTTCTCACAGGATCATGTAACTTCTCCTGTAACCTTGGATAAATTCCCTTTCCTTCTCTGGCCCTCAGTATTCTAATCTGTAAAACAAGGGGGTTGGGCTCTAAATCTGAATATCAGAGGACAAATAGTCCCTTGTTTTACAGGTGATGAATAAGCAACTTGATCAAGATCAGAGCTATTAGGTGAGAGGAAGCATGGTGAAATGGATATAGGGCACTGGACTTGGAATCAGGAAGAGCTGGGTTCCAACTCCTAAGCTACTTATTAGCTATGTCACCCTAAGAAAGTCATTTAACCTATCTATGCCTCAGTTTCCTCACCTCTAAAATGAAGGGGATTGGGCTTGAATGGCCTCTAAGATCCCTGACAACTCCAGAACTTATGACCCTATTATCTTATCTCAAGTGGTAGGGGTAGGATTCAACCCAGGTCCTCTGATTACAAATCCAGCACACTTTCCATTATCCAGGAGCTACTTTCTTGACTTCCCCTCTGCCTTCCCTTCCCTGCTTTCTTACCTACTTTCTTCTGAAAGGACTCTTTAGAATGTAAGGATTAAGATAAAGAACTGAGAAGGTGTGAGTATGTCTACTTGGGAGGGAGGTAATTAGGTAGAAAGGTGGCTCTATGTTTCTTTCTTGAACTCAATTATCTGGGCCTGAATTTGAACATATGTCTATAGAGTCTCTTATCAGGACACTACTCAATCATGTTTTTGCTAGAGTTTTAGGCCTCTGGTTTCTCTTATCAGAGGCTGAGATTCCTTGATCCACTTTGGGGTTATTGTGTAAGGTCCAGCCACGAGGGGATGGCTGGAGCTGACAGCCAGCATGAGGAACCCTCTCTGCTACACACTGAGTCTCTTTTTTCTCCTCTGCCTGTGCGTGTAGCTCTCATTCACTATAAGAAGAGTCACACATTCCCCCTTGAGACAAGAATAGAGCCCCAACTGTGCCCCAGGACAGAGCTGAGCTTCTTCAGCTGGAGACTGAGGCTGGGGCAGCCCTCTCAGATGGCATTAGCACAAGCTATTACTGGTTCCCTGCCCCCAGGCTGGCTCTTGTGTATTGTGCTCTTTGAGACACTGAGCTCTGTGTACATTCTCTGAACCCTTCTGCAAACTAGTCAGTCCTGAGAGCCTCTGATTCCTGGTTGAGCTTATATCCTCATTTCACTATCCCCAAGGTTACTTTCATTATACTTTTTTTGCTGTGGCTTCTCAGCTTTGATTCAAAGTATGACTTTCTCTTGCTGCCCAAAGAAGGAACATGGGCAAATTTGCTGGGAAAGCAGAAAGGGAATGATTCCATCAAGGTTAAGAAGATTCTCCTAGAATGGCCACACTCCCAGGGACCAATCTGGAGTTTAGGGATGGTAGTGGTGATGGTGGTGACCATGACATCTATCAATGATTCCATTAGCAGAATCTCTTTCTCCTTGTGACCACCGTTACATAGACTCATACAATTTTAAAGTTAGAAAAGATGTCCAAGCTGGAAATGACCTTACAGTTGATCTGGTCCAACCCCTCTCCAATTACAGGTGATGTAATTACAGGCCTTGAAAGGCAAATGGTTTGCCTGTCACACAGAGAATAAATGACAAGCAGTGCTAATATTCAAACATTGATTTTCTGATTCTAATCAGTGCTTTCTCCATTCCACTTAAGATCATCTCTAGAATTAGAAAACAAGATTGAACATCTTTTCTATTGTATGATTGAACATCAAGACTATTATCGTGTATTTATATAAGGGATAGACTTCTTGAGACTCAAGACTCATAAATGCTAGAGCCATTGAAATTTGTTTTTCTTATTCTTCAACTAATAAAAACAAACTCCAAGCTTGTAAAGAAGAGTTGTAAAGGGGTTTAAAAGGACAGAAACCTTCACAGTCTCTTAAAACTTTAACAAATAAGAATTATGCCCAAGAAGCAAAATAGTTATATGTGTCTCTACAATCTAAGAAACAAAGAACCCCAACTAGATTCATCAATAGTAGGAAAGGCTAATTTTCCTAATCCTCAAAATGCTTACTCCTCCAACCTTATCCAGTTAACAAGCATTTGTTAAGTACCTAGTAAGTACCAGGCTAGGGATTCAAAGAAGGGCAAAAAGTAGTCCCTTCTCTTGTGGATCTAATGGGGGGAGATAGCACACAAACAACTACTTACAAACAAAATATGCACAGAATAAATCAGAGATAATCAAGTGAAGAAAGGTGCTAACATTAAGGGGGATCTGGAAAGATGGCTTGTAGAAGGTTGAATTGCAGCCAGAATTTGAAGGAAGCCAGCGAGGCCAGGAAGTAGGAATGAAGAGAGAAAAGTATGGGCATGAGGGACAACCAACAGAAATGTTCAGTGAGGAGATGGAGGGTCTTGTGGGAGCAACAGCAAGGATACCAATGTCACTGACTCTCAGAGTCCCCTGAGGGTAAAGTACAAGAATACAGAACAGGGATTAAATAATAAACAGAGGGTTTTCTATTTGTCCCTTGAGATGAAAGAAAACCACTAAGATTTAGTGAACAGAGAGAAGTCATGGTGAGAGCTGGGCTTCAGGAAGACCACTATGATCGCTGAGAGACTTGAGGCGGGGTGACCAACCAGCAGGCGAGTGGCCAAGGTACAAGGTGACAGAAGCCTGCACCAGCATGGTGGCAATGCAAGGAAAGAAAAAGACATATCTGAAACATGTTACAAAGGTAGAACTGACAGGACTTGGCCACAAATTAGACTAGGGTAATAAGAGAGTGGGAAGTTGAGGAAGACACTTAGGTTGTAAACCTGGGTGGATGGAAGGATGGTAGTACCTTGAAGAAGGAAAATCAGGAGAGCAGAGGGTTTGGAGAACAATGGTGGTCACTGGCTTGTGCTCTGAGATCCACCTAGAAATTCCCTTGATGCAATTTCTAGCTTCTGCCAACACACCCTGCCATTGCCATATCCCATCATTCCATGGCAACAAGCAACAGAATTCAATTATGCCCCACCCCTACCCCAACTCCTACCTGTCGGGAATATAAGGTATAAGAAACTGAAAGTGTGCTCTACCTGGGTTGGCAGTAGCACTGCACTGTATTCCTGCTATGCCAGAGAACAAAAGAAACATGCGAACTGGGACATAGGACCAGCCTATTAGGAGGGCTGCTCAAAGCCTGAAGGAAAAGGGACTGGCATTCAAGTGGGGCCAATTATGTCCCCCTAAAGCCACCTGGGGCAGGGCTTAGGCCTATGAAATGATCCAGTCCTCAGTGAATACACCACAGTAGGGAAAGGAGTCAGAAAGTAAGAAACAGGGGAATATAAAGGAAAAAGTCTGAAATTACTTAAAGATGGTAGGTGGAAGAAAATTCAGTTACCTTGAGCATAGGCATAGGCAGATAAATCAACATGGAGGATATAAATAACCAAGTGGATGATGACCCTCTGGATAACTACATGAATCAAAAGATCACTGAATAAATATTGTAAGACAAAAGAAAATGGAGACAGGAACAAGTTGGTAGAGTATAGGCAGCAACCCAACCAAATTCTCTCAACATTCCCTTCTAAACAACTTTAAATATAAATACTCCTCAAATTGAATTCTGGCATAGCACAGCCAACAAAAGGTTTGGGGCGAGACATTTTCTCAGTCTAAGACACCTTAGAAGTTGGTAGGAGGGGCGGCCAGGTAGCACAGCAAGTAAGAGCACCGGCTCCAGTGTTGAGAAGACCTGGAGATCGAATCCTGGGCTCAGACACTTAGCACCCACCCAGAAACACCTGGCCGTGTAACCTTGAGCAAGTTACTTAACCCCAATTGCTTAGGGGTGGCCAGGTGGCTCAGCAAGTAAGAGCACCGGCTCCAGTGTTGGGAAGACCTGGAGATCAAATCCCGGGCTCAGACACTCAGCACCACATCCAGAAATAACTGGCCGTGTAACCTTGAGCAAGTTACTTAACCCTGATTGCTTTAAAAAAAAAAAAAAAAGAAGTTGGTAGGAGAGATCTCTATCACTAAGCTGAAGGCTGGCCCAGAGAGCAGTGCTAGTAGTGGGCCTTGTAAGCACAGCAACAGCTTCAGAAACTCTCAGTTCAGAGACTAAGAAGGTGTCAGACAACTGGTCAGAAAGAGATTCTAGGGGACTCTGAGCCGACGCTGAGAGTGGGACTAGGAGTTATTTGGCAATTTTATTGCCCATATGCTGCTCTTGCTCTCAGTTCCAGAATCTGAATCCATAGTTGGGAGTCTCTCCAAAGGAAAAAAAAATAGAAAAACAACTGATTGAGAATACAAATATTATACACTGAAGTGGATCAGAAAGAAAACTATATTAAAGAAATAAAGTTAAAAGAATGTATAATTTATAGACAATTTAAAATACCATACTTTGATCTTAAAGATAGAATGAATGGATATGTCTCTCATAAGAACATGGCAAGTGAAAAAACCTGAATACCTCAATGCAAGAAAAAGTACAAGAAAAACTACCCAGATGTTCTAAACCAAGAAAATAAAGTGCCAATCAAAAGAATCCACAGATTGCCTCCAGGAAAACAAAACAAAACCAACCAACCAACCAACAAACAAACTCTATGTTGTGAACTACAAGGCAAATCCTATGAAACTGAACAATTCCAATGACAAAAAAAGTTCAGCAAACGACCATGAGAAAGACCCTCAGATATAAAGGAAAGGAAATTTTAATAGCATAAGACTATTCTATACCCTCCCGCCCAGAAATTGCAGAAAGAAATGGAATGGATTAATGTGTTCCAAAGAGCAAAGAAAACTCAAGTTGAAACTCCAAGTGATATGCCCTGACAACCTGAGTCTAAGAATCGATGAAAAAAGATGCATTTGAAGCAAAATAAAAATAAGCAAAGTGAGCAAATTATTTGCTTTAAAAATACAGGAAAGATTACCAAATACAACTTTTCTAAGTATGAGGATAATTGAAGGGAATATAAATATATATGTAAACATATATATACATGTCTATATAGGTAGGTATATGTATGTATGAATGCATATGATGTGAGTGTGTGTATATATGTGTACAGGTATACACAGACAGAGGGCATGGGATCAATTGAATAGGAAGGGATAATATCTAAAAAATAAAATTAATAGTTGAGAGAGGAATATAATGAGAAGAGATAGGGAGAAACAGAATAGGGTTAATTATCTCATATAAAAGAGGCAAGGGAAAACTGTGACAATGGAGAGGAAGAACAGGAAGGCAAAAGTGAATGGGTTGACCTTACTCTCATTGAATTTGGCTTAAGGAGGGAATAATATACACACTCAATTAGGTATCTTACCCAACAGGAAAGCAGGGGGGAAGATAGAAGGGAGGGAAGATGGGGGAGGAGGAAGGTAGTTAGAAAAGCACACATTTTGAAAAGGGACAGGATCAAAGTAGAGAATAGAACAAGTAGGGGGTGGGATAGGATGGAGGGGAATATAGTCAAGTCTTTCACAATATATCCACTATGGAAATGTTTTGTGTAACTATACATGTATAACCTCTATTGAATTGCTTATCTTCCCAGTAAGGGTGGGTGACAAGGGAAGAAGGGAAAGAATCTGGAATTCAGAGTTTTAAAATCAAATGTTTAAAAAATTATTATTATTTTTTTTTCTTTTACATACAACTGGGAAATAAGATATACAGGCACTGGGGTATAGAGATCCATCCTGCCCTACCAGAAGTCTGAGGGGGGGGGTGGGGATGTTTGATGTACCCTCATCAAATCAAACAATGATAGGAAAATTACTTTTGTAGAAGGGATAAAGGAGAATTCATGAGATGGAAAATGGAGAGATTGAAAAAGAAGAAAGGAAGGAAGAAAGAAAAGAATTCAGATTCATCAGTGGGAGGGGTAGCATCCCATGGAACAATGAATCCTCCTGTGGGGGAAGAGAGGGGAGATAATCTGTAGGGATTTTGTGCCTCCTAGGATAGCATCCTGCCTCAGGAAAAGGGGAACTAGAGCTCCTGGATGCAACCAGCATCCAGAAGAATGGGACAGCATAAACCCAGAAGAGATTTCAAGGTAAATTCTTTGATTTTTAAAGGTAACTCACTGGAAACCACAGATGTAGTCACATTATTTCCTTTAAATATCTTCCCCCTTTTCCTTCTTGTTTGGGATAATCTATCATTTTATTGTCAGAATTTTGTTTTGGGAAGTCTATTGTTCCTCTTGAGCAGTATCACCTTTTATAATCCCTGTCTATATGGTCATGTCTATGATGTTTTGGGATAGTGGATAATCTTGAATTTGGAGACTGTGGACAAATCACTTAACCTTTCTGGGTCATAGTTACCTTATCTATAAGAAGTGGGGGAAGGGTTGCATATTAGATGACCTCTTCTTCTAACTTTACACATAATCAGATTCATTGTTTTTTAATAGCTTGAGTCTCCTAGTGAATGGAGTGTGTGTGTGTGTGTGTGTGTGTGTGTGTGTGTGTGTGTGTGGGTGTGGGTGGGTGTGGGTGTGAGGGAGAGAGAGACAGACAGAGAAGAGAATGTGTCTATATCACTTCTACTTCAATTTTTGAGGATCTAAAAGATGTTTGGTTTGTACCAACTATTTCCATGGGGGTGGAGGATGGGGCAAGAAACCAATTTTAAATATTTTCCTTAAGAGGCAGCAGGGCAGGGGTGGCCAGGTAGCACAGCGAGTAAGAGCACCGGCTCCAGTGTTGAGAAGACCTGGAGATCGAATCCCGGGCTCAGACACTTAGAAACACCTGGCCGTGTAACCTTGAGCAAGTTACTTAACCCCAATTGCTTAGGGGTGGCCAGGTGGCTCAGTGAGTAAGAGCACCGGCTCCAGTGTCAGGATGACCTGGATCAAATCTGGCTTCAGATACTCAGCACCACACCCAGAAATAACTGGCTGTGTAACCTTGAGCAAGTTACTTAACCCCCGATTGCTTTAAAAAAAAAAAAAAAAAAGAGGCAGCAAGGCAGACAGAATGAGAAAAGCATTAGATTTAGAGTCAGAAGACTTCAGTTTGAATCTTGCCTCTGCTATTTGCCACCTTTCTCATTTTGCACAAATCACTTAGCTTCTTAGGACTTCAGTTTCCTCATATGTAAAATTAAGAACTCAGATCGACTGAATTGATCCATCACAACTTCAGAGAAGACATCACGAAGTAAGCCTCCTCACAGAAATGCAGTAGACTCAAGGCACAGAAAAAGACTTACATTTTTTTTACATGGCCAACATGGGAATTTGTTTTACTTTCTTTTTTCACTGGGGGGAAGGTGGAAGGGAGACAAAAAAATATTAATTGAAAACAAATTTTTTAATGAAGGACTGATAAAATAACTTCTAAGGTCTTTTCTAGCTCTAAATTTTTAAAACTTTGCTAGGTACTGCTTCTGTTTCCCCTATTTTGAGGGGTGGGTCTAAAGCTGTTTAAGTATAAGGAAAACAAGCTTAAAACTTTCCCACTGTTTTTAGCTGTTTTCTTGATACCCTTGCCCTTTTAAAGATGTCATAGTTTAATGGGATGTTCCATTTCTGGCACTTTAGACCAGGAAAGCTGGGAGCTCCCATAGTTTCAAGCTGGTGATTTTATTTAGGTAGTCTAAAAACTCTATGACCTTATATTTATAAAAACTATCTATAAACATTAATTTACTATTGATACTTGAAATGTAAGAACCTTGTCTGACAAATTTATACTTTTTATCACCCAAATTTATACTTTTTATCTATTCCAACTCCTCAAAAATAGACAGCATTTTCTTTGGTTTGTGAAATACTCCGGAGATATGTTAAGAATTCAGACACACATTTAACCTCAACAAAGGAAAGAATTTTCAAGCTACTAAAAATGTCTGCAAATAAAATATATTGCTTTGCAAAACAATGAATTGCCTGTAATGATCTTCCAACAGGCTTTTATTCAATAAGTTCCATTCAATCAATTCCAACAGATCTATTAAATATCTATCATGCCCTAAACACTGGAAATAAAAGACATAAAACTTTACATAGACCCTGCTCACAAGGAAGTTCTAATACATACACATACACACACACACAAACACACACACACAGTGATATATGTGTGAGAGCAGTTATTTTGTATCCAATAACCCCAATTAATTTAACTAACTAGATGCCAAGCTTTAGACTTTGATAATATCAGGTGAGAATGTCTCTCTGATTAAGTTAAAGAGTTAATTAAATGTGTAAACTAGGTGTGAACATTGCAAGTACCTCTACTAAATCAATCACTCAAAAGTGTAAATTAGATTTTAAGTGTGAAGTTCTTAGAGTCATCTAATGAAATCAAATAAGAAATGTTTTAAGACTGGTTGAAAGAATTAGACCAAAGATTCTTAACCTTATTTGTACCCTGGATCCCTTTGGCAGTCTAGTGAAGCCTATGGATCCCTTCTCAGAATGTTTTTAAATGCATAAAAGAAACTACATAGGATTATAAGGAAAACTAAATAATTTAAATACAGTTATCAAAAGATTTTTTAAACCAAGTTTACAGACTCCAGAATGAGAAGCCTTGAATTAGACAAACCTCTGGATTTATGTATATTAGAGAAGATTTCAGTGGGATATTCAGATGACTACTTTTAGAGTCAAGTTTTGGGAGTATTTTGAGAAGGCAGATCCCTTCTACCAGTACCAGAGGGCAGTAAAGCAAAGGATAGAGGGAGTGATCCCAAAGGAAGTAACACACTTACCATCCCAGTAATTAGGTCATTGGAGACAACAGACAAGCAATAAATAATATACCCAACCTGAAAATGTGACCTCTTCAGGTAGGAGACTAGCTTCGGGATTCTGAGGGCACAGAAGAGATCTGTGAATACCTCAGTGATACTTCATGAGCATTTTGCAAAGGGAAAAAACAAATTCCAGTCAGCCAGAAGACATGAGATCCCATTTGCTATATAGGTTCTCTAAGCTTGAGCCTACTTTCCCCTAGACTCTGAATAAACTTATGGGAAAGTGTGACCTAGACTCTTGAGGTGGATGTTTTATGGAATTAATAGGCCTTTTTAAAAAGCTATTTAACTCTGGCTGGCTCACTGATACTGGGAAGCCCATTAGATAAAAACATTGGAAATGCATTCTCAGCATCCTCCTAGGGTCATCCCTAGAAACCTGAGGAGAGTCAGACTCTCGCTAACAGTGTACAGTGGTGGGAGATAGAACGATGACTTTTGGTGAACATTTTCGAAGGGTTTCATTCCTCAACTAGGAAGCTAAGTGATCTTAGTTCTTTCTAGGATGCTGTGATCTCTGAGGCTTGTGGCATATGATTAAGAGTGGGGAGAACCTCACGGACCTGAGACATCTAGGATTCTGAGGAAGCTGATTGTAATTAATCACACAGAACAGGGCTCAGCAAACTATGGCCAATGGACTGTTTATTTCATAGTACACAAACTGAGAATAGTTTTTACTTTTTAAAACGAAATAGATAGCCTCTGGACAAATGTAAAAAGCATTCTTAGCTCACAGGTGGGGCTAGATTTTCCCCCAGGGGCTTTATTTGCTGACCCTGATGTAGAAGATCCATAGGATTTAGACCTGGAAGGTACCTTGGAAATCATCTTCTGATGAATGAAATGCAACCCTTAGTTTAGTATTCAAGGCCCTCCAAAATCTGGCTCCAACTTCTTCCCTCGATTTATTTCATACAACTTCCCTTGATCATGTTCTATTAAAATTGACCTATTCCCTATTGCCTGATCTGTCTTCTTAAATCTATTTATTGATATAAGCTACCTCCCACCCCCTGACTAGAACAAGCTTTCAACATCTCCACTTGTCAAAATTCTTATCTGCCTCCAAGGGATAGATAGCTCTGGTGCTGGCTCTTCCACAAGATTTCCATGTTCTCTCACCAGTTAAAAGTCATCCCTCCCCCTCTGAGTCCTGGCATGTTTGATTTTTCCTATACATGCATCACATTCTTACTTCCACTATCAATATCCGTGTATATTGTCTTACCTCCCAAAACTTCCTTGAGGGAAAACTGCATCTTTCTGTTCCTTTTAGTTTGCCTAGGTCATAGTAAGTAGTCCATAAATGTTTGGTGAATCAAATTAAATTGGGAACAAATGAGTACATTTCAATTGATTCATGTGAAAAAAGACATTTCCCCTATTTCCTTCTGCTTCCTGCCTCCTTGGGAGGATCTTCCAAAGGCTTTAAGCTAAATAAATAACAAGTAATCTCCTTCTGGAGAGGTACTGCCCATTCCAGCCAAGAGAAACAGGAAAAAGCCACTGATGTTTTTTTCTACCTAGTTTAATGATTCTCTGTGTCAGGATTTCTGCTTTTCTGAAAGATCTGTAGCACAAAAGCCTCTGGGCTTTGAGCTAGAAAAAAAATGACAGAGTCCGCTCCATCTATTAAGAAAACTTAGGTCCTTAACTGAGAAATCTACCAAGGTAAGAGCAATGCTGTGCTTATCCACTGTATTTCACATGGCCTTTGTTATTATTTAAAGTTGTCCTTGTGTGTGTGGTTGTGTCAGCATGCACATTGTTCTTTTGGTTCTTCTTCCTTCACTCTACATCACTTCATGTAAGCCTTCCCATATTTCTTTTAAATCTTTATATTCATCATTTTTCTTGGGCAATATTTTTCCATTACATTAATATACCACAGTTTATTCAGCTTTTTTTCCAATGACTGGGCATGTATTTGGGTCATACACCAAACTTTCTTCAGACTTGTCCTACTGATTTAAACTGCTATTTACCTGATGCTGCTTGCGATCTATCACCACTTTCTTCCATAGCACTTTTCAAATGAATTGATATTCTAAACCAGTGTTAACATTAGATTGTCTTGCAAAGACAGTCAAACATTTGCTTGCTAAGGTGTTTTCTGGTGTCTTTCAGCCTTTTCATTATGTCAATTACCTTGGTTCAACATCTGAAGGAAATTATGATAATTAAGAGTCAATGTCTTTTCCTTTATCTGTTTCCCCTATTTCAGCATCAGTAATTTATCTGGATAGTTCAGATTAGAAGAACCATATCTCCTCATCTCCTAGTGTTGATTTTTGCCTTTGCTCTAATTGGCTCGTTGTCTAAGTCAGATTGCCAATTCAGAAATTACTCCCACATTGTTTACTAGATGTTTCCTATCTTTTCAGATAGTCATGTTTAATTTTGCTATTGTTCTTCAATATTCACCATGTATAGTTGAGAGGATGCCTATCAATCAGAGAATGACTGAACAAGTTCTGCTTTCTTTCCAGAGAAATCAGCACTCTGAATATAGATTGAAGCATACTTTTTTCACTTTCTTTATGCTTCTTTTTTTTTTCCTTTCTTTCTTTCATCTTTTTCAACATGGCTAAGCATGATCCCTCATGTATAATTGATATCATATTGCCTGCCTTCTCAATGGCTGGGGGAGGGGTAGGAGAGAGAAAGAATTTATAACTCAAGTGGTTTTTTTGTTTTTTAAAGCAATTGGGGTTAAGTAACTTGCTCAAGGTTACACAGCCAGTTATTTTTTTGTGTGGGTGCAGAGAGTATCTGAGGCCGGTACTGATCCCAAGTCTCTCGATGCTGGGGCCGGCGCTCTTACTCACTGCCACCTGGCCGCCCCTAACTCAAATGTTTTTTTAAAAGAATACCAAAAATAAACAAATAATTAGTTGTTTGAAAAAAAAATAT
Organism: Petaurus breviceps papuanus; assembly: GCF_028583685.1. Taxonomy (NCBI): domain Eukaryota; kingdom Metazoa; phylum Chordata; class Mammalia; order Diprotodontia; family Petauridae; genus Petaurus; species Petaurus breviceps. Next base: position 33,986,856 of record NW_027187380.1, read on the forward strand.
TTTTTCCTATATCTAGAGCCTTCTGTATCATCTGGAACAAAATATTTATGATAGTCATGTTGAGGTTTCTGAGTGGTCCTATAAACCTCTGGTCCCCTTTACTTAACCCTGAATCATATTTTCCAATTTATTTATCTAAGCACTTTCCTGTGCCCATCTTCCCATTGTAGTCACTGAATATCCGTGTATAACATAAAGATTAATATTCAGTGATATTCTTTGGAAGTGCATATTAAGTTTTTCATAAAATTTGTCTACCTTTCAACCTCTACAACAGATGTTGGCCTATAAGCTATAATTACATTCTTGGTGGCTTTTTTTAAACTACTGCTTATCTTGAGCACTATAAGAAAAAAAAATGAAGTACAAGAAATTATGTTCTTTACTGCCTTTGAACACAGGACAAAATAAGTCTTACCAACTCCTATTTTATTTGCCTATTCAAGCAGAACTTGTAAGCATTTTCCCATTTAGTCACAAATTCTTCATCTTCTGGCTTCATTTATAGAAAGAATGTCATATATAGGTGTGGTTAAGTCTTTCTAGTAGCATGCTAACTCCCTTGGTTGTTGGACAAGGATCTAACATTTGGAGTACCAGAGAAAATTAAGGTTTACATATGGTCTAATAACTGTAATAACAATTACATTTCCATAGAGTTTCAAATTTGTATGATTCCTCTGTATATGTGTGTGTGTGTATGTTAAAGAGAATTTTATGAATCCCTCCCACTGTGAATGGAACTCCTCCCTCCCCACTCAACCTCCCTGGAAGATTTATGGAAGGATAAGTTGAACAGATGAACAGGCATGAATATATTACAATTTGAATTATTAGAGGAAGTATCCCTATCAATAAGATCATAGATCCATTGGAATATTGGCTATTGAGCTTATCAAGTGCTTTTCTCACAACAACCCTGTGAAGTCAACACTGTATTATTCAACCCCATTTTACAGATGAAACTGAAGTTCAGTGAGATTGAGTTGGGGAAGTCTTGCACAATTTTTTTATCAGCCAAAGAATCCAGATTTTACATTAAATACTAACTGAAACATGGAACAGTAGTATGGAATCATAATTAGTGAGAAAGCAACAATGAAAGAGTCTTATATAACAAAAACACTCCACCCCCTTCCCTCCATACACAGAGCAGTTGAGGCAGCAAGTCAGTGGTACTTTTATGCTGGAGGGGTCAGGGAGTACATAAGAGTCAGAGAGGAAGGAAAGGATGAAAGGATATTAGTGGTGGGGATGGGGAGCTGGCCCAGAGACAAATGGGCTTGTTGATATTAATTGGGTCTTTCCTGTTTGTTGGAGCTCAGAAGGAGCTCAGGGAGGGAGAATGGGGAAGGGGAGACAGGGCAGGGTAAATGAGCATGCACGATGTACTCTGTTTTTCCCTCTTTGTTCTGTCAGGGCTCCAGACTACTTACTGGACACACAGCTGCTGAATGTGAGGGCTGACCTATTAGCTATTAAGGGTGATTTCTTCCTGTTTTCTTCACTTGGTAACATGACTTCTGAAACATTTCCAGAAAGGGAGGGAAGAGTGATATTTTAGGTTCTCCCTCCTTCAGACTGCTGATAAAGTATGGTTGCTTATGAACCTACAGCTGTTTCTGCAGTGTCTGCCCTTCTCAGCACCCCTACCCACCCCAAACCCCCAGCTGCCCTGAATCTTGGACCCTCCCATTACTTGTCACCCTCCCCCTGTTCCACTGGCTCAATGTGGTGACTCACACAGATTCTTGTGCAACAACGAGGATCACACTCTGGAGAAGAACTGTTTTCCTCTCTGCCATAAAGCCTCTTCCTGATTTATGTCTTTTCATTTTGGCTAATGGTTTCCACATTTTTGCCTGGAGATTAGTGTTGGGCTTTACTGCTGCAGCCAAGGAACCCCAAGCCACCAGTTTAGATTGGTTTGCTTTGTACAATCCCTGTCCACAGAAGGGGACAGGCAGATGGGTCCTTTGGTGCTTCCCCTTCAAACCTGAGCAGTGGGCAGAGCCAGCTTCTTCCTCACCTCCCTGCTTCCAAGGAATCCAAGTGCAATTTTTCCACCCCCATTTCCCTAAGGGGAATTCATATGTATGTTTCCTTTGAAACAGAGCTAGTATTAGCATAAGAAATAATTGCCCACACTTCCCATTTGAGAAATGGTCTCTGGGAAATAAACAGTAAAAATTGAAGGGTGAGGAATATGCCCAAAAATAATTATAAGAAATAATTGCCCAGAAACTGTGGCTTCCTATTTGAGAAAGAGTCTCTGGGAAATAAATAGCAAAACTTGTAGCACGACGAATATACTATGTAGGTTTTTTTGATGCAACAGCAAAAAATTGTAATATAGAAGCCAAGAAAATTAATACAATCTTAGGCTGCATTAATAGACATGTAATATACAGTTCAAGGAAGGTGACAGTCCCACTGTACCCTGCCAGGTCAGACCAAGCTGAAGTATTTGTGTTCAGTTCTATAGGTCTGAGCTCTACATTTAGGGAGAACCATGGATAAGCCAAAGGGCATTCAGAAAAGGGTATTCAGGATAGTAAAGGCCCTGAAGTTCATGCAATCCTTTGAAACAATGGAGGATGCTTCTAGCCTGAAGAAAAGGCTAGAAAATGGGGATAGTTATTTTTAAATATTTTAAGGGCTGTCACAGAGATACGATTTAGTTCCAAATGGCATAATTAGGAGGAATAAGGTGGGGGGAGAGGGGTAGGATCAAACCTGAAGGGTGATTACAAAAAGTCGAACTTAGGTTTGAGTAAAGAAAAACACTTAACAGTTACTCAAGGGTGGAGTGGCCATCCCCCTCACTGGAGCCTTATGAACAAAAGCTGGATGGTTGACCACTTCATCAGAGTTGTAGAAGGACTTCTTGTTTGGGGATGGGCAGCCTTAGATGACTGAGAGCTCCCTTCTAACCCCAAGACTCTATGATTCTGTGAATGTTTTTTAGAGAACAATAATATTACCTTTGTTGCTATGGTGTTTTGTGGGGGTGGTTAATTGGACACAGACTTTATACGTTCTAGTGTCTTGTGTCCATAGTGATTATCAGGCCTGAAAAGCATGCAAGTTGCCTTAATTTTCTGTCAAATTATTCAAAATATTTATCTTTTAATCTATAGATAAATAATACAAGGCAAAATCTTTCAAATCATTTGAGAGAATGATATCTAACAACTGACCTGTTTATCAACATAGCTGTAGATTTACAGATATATAGTATAGGTTATAGGCTTTCTTTCCCAAGTTATATTTGCCAGCAAGTTAGATCCACAGAGGATAGCTACTACTCCCCTCAGGATTCTAGAGGTCAAGAATCAAGTGTTCCCCAGGAATTATACAATTGATAGCAATTAACCAGTTAATTAGTTTTCATTAAAAGATATTTACTAAGGTGGCATAATAAAAAACAGTTGACACCAAACATTCCACCTCAAAATCTGGGATACATGCTCCCACATACATAGCATGTACAGGGATAATGGGAACATGCTTAGAGAGGACATGTGGCAAAGCCAGAACTCACAGCTCCTAGGTGGATGGAATGCATTTTCTCCACTTGTGGAATCCTTATGAAGTTGCCCTGAGGTGTGTATACTGCTCCCTGCTGGGCCCTGGGGTATAAGAAGAGCCCTTGGAGAGTCCTGAAGCTGCTCTTCTCTCTGAGTGTCTACTTAGGTCTCTCTCCGCTACTGACATTCACCCTGCCTGAGCCCCTGCAAAAGAACAGCACAAGACTAGGTCAAAACTCTGACTATGACATGGTTATTTAGGAAGGGAAGTTCCTAATCACTTCTCAGGTTGGATTCAAGCCCAGGTTTCCTTTAGCTATTTGGGAAATCCTATTCTGAGTCTCCAAATTATAAGTGGAAGCACCAGAGAAAGTGAACAGCTGACCTAGATGAGCTGGCACCCCTACAGTAAGTGCTTCTCACTTCAGGCCCTACTACACTTATTAGTGTAAACAAATATTTTCCCCTGTAAATGGATTTTTCAGTTTGTTGCTCTCAGGGAGCTTGTCTCAAAACAGAAGGCTTAAAATCTGGGGCAAAAATCACATCTTCTCTGTTACATTTTCTTCCCAACCTTGGCACTTCTTCTAGCAATGGGATCAATAAAAGGCTGTCCCCAGGATTCCTAGGAGACTTTGTACCAGTGGAACAGGATCCCTTCTTCTCCTTACCATTACAGTATTTGTATTAACACCAGCTCACATTGGTATAGCACCTTAATGTTTATAAAGTGTTTCCCTCATAACAATCCTATGAAGTAGGTAGGGCTAATATTAATATTCCCTTCCTCATTTATCTAAGAGGAAGCTTTCTTTTTCTGTTATGGGTATCATCAATCTTCTAGTCACCCAAGTTCACAATTTTTTAATCATTCTTGACTTCCTTCTCTCTCACCTCTCCAATCTTATGAGTTACCAATATCTCTCCCAATGTTCCTCCACTTATAAAGCCTAATTATCTCTCACTTAGACTATTAAAATACTAACTTTTATACCACACATTAAGGTTTGCAAAGTACTTTAGAAATATTAAGTAATTTTGTGCCCACAACAACCCTGTGTGGTGTAGGTACAATTATTGTCCTTATTTTACAGATGAAGAAACTAAGGCACAAAGTGGCTGTCTGAGGCTGAATTTTAACTCAGATCTTCCTAATTGTACTTACTACACCATCTAGCTGCCTAATTGGCATCTCCGCTTCCAATCTCTCACCTCCATAATCCTGCCTACAAGCACAGCTACTAAACTGATATTCAGATCTGACCATGTCATTCCCCTACTCAAATATCTTCAGTGGCTCCATATTATCTCTAGGATAAATTAAGAAATACTCAGCTTGCATTCATTTAAAGCTCTCTACAATATGGTTCCTATTTCTCTCACATACATGCCTTCCATTGTAGCTGAACTGGCCTCCTGTCTATTCTCTGAGTCAAGTGCCACCTGTTATAGGAAGGTATTTCCCTAATCTTCTCTCCCCCTGCCCAGTGTTTCTCTCTCTCTCTCTCTCTCTCACACACACACACACACACACACACACACACACACACAACACACACACACACACACACACACACACGCACGCACATACATTTTTGTCCCTCCAATTCTGAAAGACTAATACTAAATAAATTTTGTTGAATGAAATTAATGTGTGAGCCAGGCCTGTCTTCAAGGGAAAAACATAACAGAATTTAGAGCTGACCTTATAGATCTTCGACTCAACAAGTCTTCCAATTTCCAGAGGAGCAAACTGCGATCTAGAGATATCAAATGGCTTATATAAGGTAAGCTACTAAAAATCAGTGCTGGAACTTTAAATCACTCAAGTCTCCTTTTCTAGTTCTTTCCATTGCTCCCATTCCCTTTACTAAAACCTCATACCTTCATTCTTTTATAAAAGATTATGAAGCATCTCATTTTCGATATTTTATTCTTCTGTAGGACATGGTATTTTACCAGTCATGGTTCATTATCCTATCTTCTCCATCTCTCTTTTTCACTTTTGTGGCTTTACTAGTTTTCTTTCTGCCTTTATCTTCTTTAATTTTTACCCCCTTTCCTCTCTCTCTTGAGATGAAGGTCTGCAAATGACAGAGAAGCAGGTTAAACATGACCTAGATTTCCCCAAGTCAAAAAAAAAAAAGTCTGCAACTTGCCAACAGGCTCTCTTTTGAAAGTTTGTATGTCAATCAATTATTTGAAACTTGGAATGTAGTGTCCCATTAAAAAACAAACAAACAATGTTATAAATAGTGACTAGACTTCCAAGACAGGTAACAAAATCCTATTTACTCCTTGGGGCGGCTAGGTGGCACAGTGAATAGAGCAGTGGCCCTGGAGTCAGGAGGACCTGAGTTCAAATCTGGCCTCAGACACTTAACACAAAAAAATAGCCATGTGATTTTGGTCAAGTCACTTAACCCCAATTGCCCTCTAAAACAAAACAAAACAAAACAAAAACCTATTTACCCCATAAAATATATTGAGAATTAAAATCACAGTTAAGCTCATAGGTCATCCTCCTCTGTTCAACCTCCCCTCATTTCCGTAGTTCTTAGTACCTTTCTACCTCCTCAAATTACTTTGTATTTAATGTTATATATTTGTATACACACACACACAGACACAATTTATATTAACAAACTGAATCTTGGCTCTTAAAGGTAGTTTGTTTTATTTTTTTCTTTGTTCCTCTACCAAAGTGCTGTAGCTTTGATCAATATTTAATTGAGAATAGTATTAATGTAATTATATTAAACCAGTATTTATGTTTCAACAATGATTCCAAAATGAAATTCTAGAAACAAATCTAAACTCAGAGCGATTGTTTCTCTTTGTAGTTATATGAATTTTATTTTATATATTTGAAAAACTTTCTGAGAAGTGTTTCACCAAAACTGTCAAATGGGTTCATGACTCAGAAAAAGTTAAGAACCTCTGATCTGGACCAACTCCCTGATTTTATACATAAAGAAACTGAGGATCAGGGGGGCAGAGCCAAGATGGCAGAGTAGAAGCACGACCTTTCCACGGCTCTGGCTTCTACCTTCCCCAATCCATGTAAAAAGGGGACTCTAAACAAACTTAGGAGCTGCAGAACCCACAAAACGACACAGAGAAGCTAACCTCCCACTGAGGACAGCCCGGCAGGCCTGCAGTATTCCAGCACAGCGCTCTGGGTGCTGAGCCCAGCTCCACAAGGAGGCTTTAGCCCCAGGGCAGGCCTGACCAGCCACCATCCAGAGGGATTCCAGATCAGCAGCAGCTTTGGCCATTTCCAGATTTATCAACACATAGATGCAAAGGACAAAGTGAGAGGTCAGGGTAGTCTGGACTTTGGAACCCAGTAAGTGGGAGTGCATGGCTTTTGCGCCCTGGGGGCAAGAAGCTGCTGAGACATGGCACAGCCAGCCAGCACCACGTGGCAGCTTCAGCTCCTGGCCTGCAGAGTGTAGGGGGACCAAGCACCAGTCTGAGGAGTAATCACTTTTGCTTTAACATTCTTGGATCTGGATTGCAGTCTAGGGTGGAAGTCCTGGGGTGTGTGTCCAGCTTGCCAGAGTGTGTGGAGAACTCAGAGAGGACACCCATCTAATACCTCCAGCAGCTGAGAAAACCCCAGTGTTTGGGACGAAAGCTCCCCTGTCTGGTGGCAGAGTCCTACTGTGGCAAAAAGCCCAGGGGTCAAGTGACTGAGTGGTGACATGACCAGGCAAAGGAAACAAAGCAGACAGAAGATTCCAACATTAGACTCCTATTTTGGGGACAAAAAGGAGCAAAGCATGGAACAGGAGGAAGACAGTGAAGTCAGAACTCCTGCATCAAAAGCTTCTAAGGAAAATATGAGCTGGTTACAGGCCACAGAGGACCTTAAGAAGCAGATAAGCGAAGGGGAGGAAAAATTGGGAAGAGAAATGAAAAGATGCAAGAAAATTATGAAATGAGAGTCAACAGCCTGACTGAGGAAAATCACACCTTAAAAAACAGACTGACTCAATTGGCAAAAGAGGCTCAAAAAGGCAATGAGGAGAGGAATGCCTTGAAAAGTCGAATTTCCCAGATGGAAATAGAATCTCAGAAGCTCACTGAGGAAAATCATTCCCTCGGATTTAGATTGGAGCAAAGGGAAACTAGTGACTTTAAGAAAAATCAAGATGATGTTAAACAGATCCAAACAAATGAAAGATAGAAGGCAATGTTAAATATCTCATGGGAAAAACCACTGACCTGGAAAATAGATCCAGGAGAGATAATTTAAAAGTTATTGGACTACCTGAAAGCCATGATCAAAGAAAGAACCTAGAAATCATCCTCCAGGAAGTTCTCAAAGAAAACTGCCCTGATGTTTTAGTACCAGAGGTCAAAATAGAGGTTGAAAGAATCCACTGATCACCTCCTGAAAAAGATCCCAAAAAGAAAACTCCTAGGAATATTATAGCCAGGTTCCGGAATTCCCAGATTAAGGAGAGAATATTACAAGCAGCCAGGAAGAAACAATTTGAATATTGTGGAAACACAATCAGGATAACCCAGGATCTGGCAGCTTCTACACTGAGGGATCAAAGGGCTTGGAATATGATATTCCAGAGGTCAAAGGAGCTGGGATTAAAACCAAGAGTCACCTACCCAACAAAACTGAGTATCATATTTCAGGGGAAAATTTGGTCATTCAATGGAATAGAGGACTTTCAAGCATTCTTGGTGGAAAAAATCAATGTTGAATAGAAAATTTGACATTCAGATACAAGAAGCAAGAGACCTTGGGCAAATCACTTAACCCCAATTGCCCTGCCCTCCCCCCTCCAAAAAAAAAGTGAGCCTAGACATATTTCAAGAAATCATCAGAGAAAACTGCCCCAATATCTTAGAACTAGAAGATAAAACAGAAATTGAAAGAACCTATCAATTACTTCCTGAGATCCCAAAATGAAAACTCTCAGGAATATTAAAGTCAAATTCCAGAACTCCTAGGTCAAAGGAGAAAATATTCCAAGGAGTCAGAATGAAACCATTCAAATATCATGGAGCCACAATCAGGATAACACAAGATTTAGCAGCTTCCACATTAAAGGATTAGTGAGGACATGGGATATTTCAGAAGGCAAAGGAGCTAGGATTACAATGAAGAATAATCTACCCAGCAAAACTGAGTATAATCCTTCAGGGAGAAAGTTGGTCATTTAATGAAATAGGGGACTTCCAAGAGTTCCTGATGAAAAGACCAGAGCTGAATAGAAAATGTGACTTTCAAACACAAGACTCAAGAGAAGCATAAAAAGATAAGCATAGAAGAGTAAGCATAAATGCCAGGCAGTGCAGTGCCAGGCCTGGAGTCAGGAACACATCTTCCTGACCTCAAATCTGGCCTCAGAGACATATTAGCTGGGTGACCCTGAGCAAATCATTTACCCCTCTGCTTCAGTTTCGTCATCTATAAAATGAGCCAGAAAGAAATGGTAAACCACTTCAGTATTTTTGCCAAGAAAACCCCAAATGGAGTCATAAAGAATTAGATACATGTATCCCAAAGAGATCATAAAAAAGGAAAAAGAACTCATGTACAAAAATATTTGTAGCAGCTCTTTTTGTGGTGACCAAGAATTGGAAATTGAGGGGATGCCCATCAATTGAGGAATGACTGAACATGTTCTACTATATGAATGTAATGGAATACTATTGTTCCATAAGAAATGGTGAGCAATAGGGCAGCCAGGTGGCACAATGAATAGAGCACACTGGCCCTGGGGTCAGGAGGACTTTAGTTCAAATCCAGCCTCAGACACTTGATACACTTACTAGCTGACTTTGGGCAAGTCACTTAACCCCAATTGCTTTGCCTTCTCCCATCCAAAAAAAAAGAAATGGTGAGCAGGAAGACTTCAGAAAAATCTGGAAGACTTGCGTGAAGTAAGTAGAACCAGGTGAACATTATACACAGTAACAGCAAAACTGTGCAATGACCAACTTTTTAGATTGAGCTCTTCTCAGCAATGCAATGATCTAAGACAATTCAAAAAGACTCATGATAGAAAATGCTGTCCACATCCAGGGAAAGAGCAATGGAGTCTGAATGCAGATTGAAACATACTAATTTCTCTTTTTTTTTGTTTTTTCTTTTTTGTGATTTTTCTCTATTGTTCTCATTCTTCTTTTACAATATGACTAATGTGGAAATATGTTCAATATGATCCTACATGTATAACCTATTTCAGATTGCATGTTATCTTGGGAGGGAAGGAGAGGGAGGGGGGAAAATTAGAACTCAAAATCTTATAAAAGTGAATGTTGAAAACTAAAAATTAATTGATGATTTTTTTAAAAAGCTGAACATGACTGAAATGACTGAACAATAACAACAATAATAAAAGACTCAATAAACTTAAATTGTTTATATTCCTATATGTAAAGATGACACATGTAACTCCTAAGGACTTCAGTTAGGGCAGTTAGAAGGAGTTTCCATAAACACAGGGTAAGAACTGTGAGTGGATTATGTTGGAATGATTTCAAAAAATTAGTAAAAGGGTAAGGAAGAGGCATGCACTGGGAGAAGGGGGAAGGAAAATGATGGATGGGGAAAATTTTTTCACATAAAAGAAGCAAAGAAGGAGGAGTTAACCAAGTGGAGGGGAAAATGGGAGAGGTGGTAGGTAACGCTTAACCTCACTCTCATAAGAATTGTTTCAAAGAGAGAAGACCATACATGCACTCGCGCACACACACACACACACACACACACACACACACACACACACACACATACATTCATTTGGATAGAGAAATCTCTTACCCAATAGGGAAATAAGAAGGAAAGAGGATAACAGATACAGGAAAGGGGAATGTTAAAGGGAGGGCAAAATAAAGGAAACAGTGGTCAGAAGCAAAACACATTTTTGAGGAGGGATGGGGGAAGGGAGGGAAGGAGAGAGAGACAGAGAAACAAAAAATGGAATGAAGAGAAATATACAGTAATCATAAATGTGAATATAAATGGAATGAGCTCATCCATAAAATGGAAGTAGATAGCAGAATGAATTAGAAACTAGAATACAATAATGTTGTTTACAAAAGACACAGTTGAAACAAAAAAAAAAAACACATATATAGTTAAAATAAGGGTCTGGAGCAAAATCTATTATGCTTTAGTTGTAATAAATAAGGCAGACAAAGCAAAAACAAAAATAAACTTATTTAAAAGAGAAAATCAGAGAAACTACATTTTGCTAAAAATGTACCATAGCCAATGAAATGATGTTTGGGGTTTTGGTTTTTTTTTTTTTGCTTTTTGGAGGGCAATTAGGGTTAAGTGACTTGCCCAAGGTCACATGGCTAGTAAGTGTTAAGTGTCTGAGGTTGGATTTGAACTAAGGTCCTCCTGACTCCAGCCCCTGAAATGGTGTTTTTTAAAAAATTATTATTTCTCTGATAAAGGAATCATTTCCCAAATATATAGGGAACTAGGTGAAATTTACAAAAATAAGAGCCATTCCCCAGTTGATAAATGGTCAAAGGACATGAACATAATTTTCACAAGAAGAAATCAAAGTTATCTATCATCATATGAAAAACATATTCTGAATCACTACAGATGCACTACTAGGTCTATATTACAAAGAGATTTTTTTTTAAAAGGAAAAGGATCTATATTTACAAAAATATAGCACCTCTGGAAATTGAGGGGATGGCCACCAAATGGGGAACAGCTAAACAAGTTATGGAATACAATTGTGATGGAGTACTATTGTGCTATAACTAATGAAGCAGAGAGATATTCCCCAATTGATAAATGGTCAAAGGATATGAACAGGCAGTTTTCACAAGAATGAATCAGTTATTGATAGTCACATAAAAAATGTTCTAAATCACTACTGATTAGAGAAATGTATATGAAAACAACTATGAGACACCACCAGATACCTATCAGGTTGGCCAACATAACAAGAAAGGAAAATGACAAATGTCATAAGAGATGTGCAAAAATTGGTACACTAATTCCCTGTTGGTGGAGTTGTGAGCTGATTCAACTATTCTGGAAAACAATTTGAAATTATGCTCAAAAGTCCATAAAACCTCAGACTCAGCAATACCGCTCGCTACTAGGTCTATATCCCCAAAAGATCAAAGAAAAGGGAAAAGGATCTATTTATACAAAAAATATTTATGGCAGCTCTTTTTCTATGGCAAAGAAATGGAAACTGAGGGGATGGCCATCAACTGGGGACTGGCTGAACAAGTTGTGGAATATGATTGTGATGGGATTGTGCTATTGAAATGAAGAGCAGGATGCTTTCAGAAAAACCTGATTAGACTTATACGAACTCATGTAAAGTGAAGTGAGCAGAACAGGAGAGCATTGTATATAATAACAGATGATGATCAACTGTGAAAAACTTAGCTACTCTGATCAAGACAATGATCCAATATAATTCCAAAGGACCCACGATGAAAACTGCTACTTACCTCCAGGGGAGAGAGCTGATAAACTCCAAATGCACATTAAAATATTTTTTAAACCTTATTTTTTTTTTTGTTTCTGTGTATATTTTTGCAACATGGCCAATATGGAAACATGGTTTGCATATAAAATTATTTGTCTTCTCAGTGTGTGGGGGGTAAGAATTTGGAACTCAAAATTTTTTTAGTGTTAAAATTTTTACAAAAAATTGGAAAACATTTAACAGAAAAAAATAAAAATATAATTTAAAAAAAAAGAAATAGTTTTCTACTCTTCCCATTTAAAAAAAAAGGAAAGGAAAGGCTTCACAGTGGTAGTGTATGCCTTTAAATTTCTGCTACTGGAGAGGCTTAGGCTGGTAGGTCACTTGAGCTTGAAAGTTCTGAGTTGTTATGGGCTAAGCTGATTAAGCATCCCCACTAAGTCCTGAACTGATATGCTAAGCTCTACAGTGGGGGAGTGTCCTGTGTGTGTGTGTGTGTGTGTGTGTGTGTGTGTGTGTGTGTGTGTGTGTGTGTGTGTGTGTGTGTGTGTGTGTGTGTGTGTGTGTATATATATATTGCCATATGTGGTCATTTCATCAGGTGATTATGCCTAATTATTTCTCATCATTAGGAAATTCTTTTTTAAAACAATTTTTTTAAGAAAGGAAGAATAGATTTCTGGGGTTCACATGGCCTGGTCTCCTAAAGGTGGTATCTTATAGGCTATGCCCATCTATAACCCTTGCCTCAATGGGCAGAGTGCCTTCCACACTGAATTCCACCTTCAAAAGTTGAGAGAGTCAGGGAGATGAAACTTGACATATTCAGGTAGAAGGACTGGGGAGGGAAGCATACTGAAGAAAGTACTCAGTCTCTTTTGTCTTAATAAAATATCTCTGGTTTTTGACTTAAAGGAACAAGATGGCCAGTGCATCATTAAGAGAAAGTCAGGTAATAAATTGGAGGTTAAAATCTACCGATATCCAACAAAGCTTCATTTTAACAAAATGGTTGCCTCTCCTCTGTATTAAGCCTCTAGAATTTGTATTAACAAGCAGGGGAACAGACATATTCGAGTTTTATCTCCTCTCCCTTAACTCTTCCTGTTTGCCTATGTAAGTAGTACCTGTGGTAATGAGCTGTGAAATCTGATGCACAGCAGGAGGGGAAAAGGATAAGGAGAGCAGATCCTGAAAAATCTCACTGAGAGAAGGAATCATATGTTGTTCACTCTAGGCCTGAAGTTGTAAGATTAAAATAGTTTTCCTATAGCTAAGGGGTTTATGGAAACAGTGACAAAGATGGTTCTTCTTACACAGCCTAAAAATGTTATTTTTAGGGGAAGACCTGGATAAACAAAGCAATGAGTTTGGTAGACAAAGAATGGATGGCACCTCACTTTCTTTACTATAGGCACTGGAACCTACTCTCCTCTCAAATGTAAAACAATAATTTAATCTGCTTAACCATAGAATCTCCAAGTGTGAAAGAACTTCAGCAGCAACCTCATCAAATCCACTTTCTGTTTGAGAATCCTCTCTATAATATACCTGTCAAGTGATTGTCTCATCTTTGTAGTACATTCCCACTTTTGAATGGCTTTTAAGAAATCTTTCCTTACATCTAGCCAAAATCTGCCTCTCTTGAATTTCTATCAGTTGCTTCCAGCTCTGCTCTCTAGAGTCAGATGAACCAAATCTCATCCCTCTTCCATCTGACAGAGCTTCAAATACCTGAAGACATCTAGCATATACCATATTACCCCCATCTCCTCTTATTCTTGTTAAATCTCCTTGGTTCTTTCAAGCTGGCCATTTTGGCTGAAACATAAGAGAGAGCAAAAGAAAATAATGCCCAATAAGCCTAGAAAGGTAGGATAGAGGCTGATTGTGAAGGGTTTTCATCAAAAGTCGAGATTGTCTTTTAGCCCAGACATAAGAGGGAGCCACTATAACTTCTAGAACAGGGGAGTGACATGGTCAGGCTTGTGTTTCAGAAATATTAAATTGGCAGCTGGGTGTGGAGGATGAAGGTGGAGGCTAGGAAAGAGATCTGAGGCTGGGAGAAGGATGAAGAGGGCTACTGTCTCCTCACACAGTCAATAATCTAGTTAAAGGGGAGGCCAGGTGGTGAAGTGAGTAAGAGCACCAACCCCAGAATCTGGATGACCTGGGGATCGAATCCGGGCTCAGATACTTAGCACCCACCCAGAAAAACCTGGCCCTGTAACCTTGAGCAAGTTACTTAACCCTGATTGCTTTAAAAAAAACTCTAGTTAAGGCCTCCAATCACCTCTCAATTTTAAGTTAATTTTGACAAAAAAGCAGAGAAATGAATAATTTACTGGCTTAACTTAATAATTTCACACTTTAAAAAGTGGAAGAAAAGATAAGGAGCTGCTATTTTGTAACTGCCTCTGACCAACAAGGAGGAACTGGTTTCTGAAATAGAAAGGAAGAGACTCTTAACAAAACACCACTCCACTTTAGAACTGGTGATAAATAGAAAAGAAATTCTGTGCCATATTTGTGATCAGTTCCCAGACTTCTCATTTATTTCCTTCCTTCTGGAAATCACAGATTTCTTTTTTGACAGGTTCTTCCCCACCATACTAACTGACACTTAAGCTTTTCAAAATCGCCATTGACCTTAATTATTATCAGACTCAAGTGTTTTTTGTGAGTTCTTATTCTCATTCTTCAGTATCTGACACTGTTGATCAGTGTTGTAGACATTGTATTGTAGGCATAGGTATTGTAGTGGCTAGAGCTCAAGATTTGGAGTCAGGAAGATTTGAGTTTAAATCCTGCCTCAGATACTTGCTCATTGTGTGACCCAGGGTAATTCATTAAACCTCTTTAGGACTCGACTTACTCATCTGTCAAATGAGGATTATAGCACCTACCTCACAGGGTTGTTTTGAGAATCAAATGAGATCATATGTAAAGTGCTTAAATTGTCATATAAGTAAGTTAGTAAGTAAGCCTTAAATTGTCATAAAAGTGCTAGCTTTTTTTTTTTTTTAATAAATACCTCTTCCTTTAAAAAGCAAACAAAAATAGTGGGGGCTAGGTGGCAAAGTGAGTAAAGCACTGGCCCAGAATCAGGAGGACCTGAGTTTGCTTCTGGCCTCAGACACTTAACACCCACACAAAAAAGGCCGTGTAACCTTGGGCAAGTTACTTAACCCCAATTGCCCTCCAAAAGGCAAAAAAAAAAAAAAAAGCAAACAAAAATAACAAAAACAAAAAACCCTCTCACTCAAACAACAGTTTGCCAATTTGCATTAGTAGAGGAAATGTTACTCCCCAGCATCTCTATTCCAATAAAATCAAGGTGCAAACAAAGCAAAAAAGGAGAGTAATAATATTTGCACTTATTTCATCAATGATAAAACACACTATATAAACAAGATGGTACTGTCTGCATGGGAAAAAATGTGGATATATGTGTATGCACAAGTATAATCTCTTTTTCTAATTTGATTTTTGAGCCCTTAAAGTCACCTCAAATCTTTCTCATTCAGTTACTTTCCCATTACTCAATATCATTTTAATTACAGGATGCTATCTTTTCTGTGATCTCTATTCCCACTATATTTAAAGATGTTGGGGATGTTTGACTTATCTGTTGAGTTAAACAGGGAGAACAGAATAAAATAAGCATTTATTAAGCACCTACCCTGTGTCAATCATTGCACTAAGTACTTTTACAAATATTATCTCATTTAGGCTTCACAACAACCCTGTGAGGTAAGTGCTCTAATTATCTTTTTTTGTCTTTTTGGAGGGGAGAAGGCAGGGCAATTGGGGTTAAATGACTTGCCTAACATCACACAGCTAGTAAGTGCTAAGTGTCTGAGACTGGATTTGAACTCAGGTCCTCCAGCTCCAGAACCAGTGCTGTACTCACTCACTGCACCACCTAGCTGCCCCAAGTGCTCTAATTATCCTGATTTTACAGTTGAGGAAACTGAAGCTGACAGCGGTTACATGACTTGATGATAACATTTTATAGAGTATTAGAGCTGTAGGAAATTATTTAGTCTGAGTTTTCATTTTATAGAAGATGAAACAGGCAAAAAGAGGTTGTGTCTTACCCAAGAAGACATAGTTAGGCAATGACATGGTTGAGACTTAAAAAGCAGGTTTTCTTGATTATTAACTCCTTGTAACTTACACCAGTGACATAGAGAAGGTGGTTGTTTTTTTCTTTAAGGCTTTTTCCTTCTTTCCAGCACAAACATAAGTGAACCAAACCAGCTTAACACATTATTACCAGTTAGATATCAGTCAGCCCCATCAGCCAAAATGCTTTTTAAAGAAACATTTCTGAGTCATTAATGCACAAGCTGACAGACAACTCATATCATGACTAAATTCTTTTCTGGCTTTCTAATGAAATAGCTGTCTACTTAGTATATCACAAGCCTCCTGGGCAATTGCTACAAGCATCAGAAGGAATGGTTTACTACAGAAGCCTCATGAAGCCTAGGAATTTTCCAGTGTTCTTGAAGTTCAGTTGAGGCCTAGGAAGTCAGTTTGATGGAGGAGGGAAACCTTGACAAGCCTGCTAGGCTGGTATTGCATTCTTCTTCACAAGGTGGAAGATTCCGGGGCTATATGATATTTAGTAAACAATATAGTACCAAGGAAAGGAACAGAGCCAGATGATGTCCTCACCTATTTGTATTTTTTCAATAGGCTGTGTTGTCCTCCTTTATGAAACTTGATAAGGGGGTGGCTTGGTGGTGCAGTGAATAGAGCACTGGCCCTGGAGTCAGGAGACCCTGAGTTCAAATCCAGCCTCAGACACTTAACACAAAAACTAGCCGTGTGACCTTCAGCAAGTCACTTAACCCCAATTGCCCTCCAAAAAGCAAAAAAAAAAAAAATAAATAAACTTGATGGCCATTAAAAGTTTAGCAAGTAACTGCCATAGGGTGGAAGAAGATGTCATTCAACTCAATAAGCATTTATCAAATGGCTGCTATGGGCATATAATAAGACAAAAGCAGTGCTGGCTAAAAACCAGGCAGAGAAAGTGGGTGGGTGAGACCAACAGGAAGTAATGACTGTTTGGAATCAAGTTTCTTCCATTCCCCTCTACCCCTTCATACTCACAATTCAATCCTTCCCTTGATTCCCTTGATTCAATTTAATTCTTGCCCTTCTAATATTCTAATCTAGTGTTGACCCTCAGTTTTCCGAATCTGGGGTAAAATCTGTATTTTCCTACCCTTCCCCTACCCTTCTTCAAGTTCAGACTGCAAAGAGATGAAAATAAATCACAAAGTTCAGCCTATAGGAAAGGGGACAGACCATTTTGCCTTGGTGGTTTGGTGTGCAAAGTTTTGGCCAGACCTAAACTAATCTTACTTCCTCCCCTAATTTTTATCCCTAAAAACATTGGACTAAAAATTATAAAACTGGCATGGGGTTTTTTTTCTTACATTTTCTACTGAAAGCTGATTCAGGTTCCTTATTTATAAAACAGACATAAAACATTTTAACTGCCTAACCCACAAGATTTTTGTGAAGAAAGCAATTTGTAGTTAGTAACAGTAGTAAGAGATAATAACTGGAATATATATAATCCTTTAAAGCTGGAAGCATATTATATACATTCTCAATTGAGTCTTGGAACAACTGAGTGAAGTATGTACTATAGGCATTATTTTCTTTATTTTGTACCTGGAAACCAAGGCTCATAGCTTACAAACCAATCATAGTCAGAGGCAGAATTTGGTGGACCAGTTTGGCTAAACTACATTTTTAAAAATTGTCTTTATAAAATGGGAGATCAATAGTTACAATTTGTACCAAAAGGTAGAGAAAGGGATTTTATTGGATTACAAGCTCTATGAGACAGTAATGTGATATGGTGTGCCAAACCCAGCTAAACGTGATCTTAAATTGTATTTAGAGAGGTTGTGATGGTTTCTCTAAATTCTGCCCGGCATAAACCACATCTGTACTATAGTTTTCTGTTAGGGAAGCCACAGTTGAAAAAGAGCACTGATTAGAGTTTCTAAAAGGGAACCATCAGTATGGGGAAGGGTCTCGAGTCCTAACTCATTTGAAGACTGGCTGAAAGGGCTGGGGTTTTAAACCTGAAAAAGGAAGACTCCAAGAATCTGAAGGGCTATTATGGAGGAAGGGGGGATAAACTTCTTTTATTTGATCTCAGAAGGCAGAGCTAGGTGATGTAAAGAGGTAACATTCTAACAGTTCAGAGTTACCCTGATACTTGGTAATTTTGTTATATATTCAAAAGGAATAGCAAGTTGTGCATTGTAGGTTTACAATTTCATGTGCAATCATCTTTTTTGTTGTACTATGTTATGGATATGCTTGTTTTACTCCATAAATTAAAAAGAATTATCCTTTCAAAGTGGAATAGGCTATCTTGAAAGGTAACGAGCTCCCTACATGACTACTTGTCAGGTATGTTATAATGAAGATTCCTTTCAGGATATGGTTAGAATAGATGGATTCTGAGGTCTCTACTAACTCTAAAATCCTGTGATGATTCTACCTTTGGATCACAGACCAAGTACAGAATTTGTATGTTCTCTATCATACTGCCTCTGTATAAGGATTGTATCTATCATACTGCCTCTGTATAAGGTTGTGAGAGTAAATCAATTAAACCACCCACCCCACTAAAATTACTTGTCAAAATTCTAAACTCTTATACCTTAACCAGATGAAAACACCTCTTTATAGGCTTGGGTCTAAGTTCAAACAAGGCTTTGCTCATCTGGAGTGACAATGTAAAGAAAGCTTTAGATTGGCTGAGGAAATGTGGTCATACCCTGTGAATCTTCTACAAAATATAGAGCCAATTTGGACAAGAGATATTAAGTGCCTAATATTAGAGAGGAGAATATCCTAGCTAAAAACCTTGGCCTTGGTCTCCTTCTCAAGTCTCCTCCCTTCCCTTCTTTGGAGGAAGACCACAATAATTTCTCAGGACCAGAGGATTTGAGACCTTTCTTCTTCCCCATCATCTTAGCAATATTACCAGAATAGCTGATGGCAGTTTCAGTGTTAAGATCAGGAACCAAGGACAGATCGAATGAGATGAGGAAAATAGATTCAAGACTCTACAAAAAGCCAAGCCAAAAAGCTACACAATGCATAAAGACATCATCTTAAAAAATCTAACAAAAGGATTTCCAAGAGCTATGAACTATCCCACCCCTTATCACGTGTACTCCAAACTTTTGCCCATTTCCACCACTGTAGTAAGATCCTTCATATCTAAAGGGTAATATAAGTTTCTTTGACTAATTGATATCAGCTAATAATCAACATGAGAAGCACACCTTCAAGGGACCATGAACTACGTTGCTTTAGAAAAACCAATTCCCCACCCTTCAGAAGTACCTTTGGACTCTGGGGAGATAAGTAGCAGTCATTCTCCTGGTACCCAACTGTCCAGAGCAAGTAGGATTTGGGAGAGTAGGGAGAGCAGTAGAGCACATACTATGTACAGAAACTTTTTGTAAAAAATCTACATATATAGGCAATGTCTTCTTCACCTTACGAACAGAAAGGCATCATTTCCAGACAAAAGGCCTATGGAGACAGCATAAAGATCAGATTTGGTGGGCTCAGGAGCTGTCAAGTCAGTCCTTGCAAATGTTTCTAAGATGAGCAGTATATATAAGTTGCAATATATTTATTTATCTGTCTGAAAATACCTGTCTGAGAATTTGGCAGAAAGCAAGACACCCAATTGAGATTTTAGAATTCGATTATGAAATCTTGAAAAACAATGTAGTTTGGATGACAACCAACAGCCCATGGATGCCTCTGTATTACCATTACAAGTGTACCCAAAGAGAGCGTCCTTTTCCCTCTAGTGCTTTGTTAATTTTTTGTTAATTATTTCCTACTTACCAGGAATTTAGCTTCTTTGTAAATATTTGTTTGCAAGTTGTCACCCTCTTTAGATTGTAAACTCTTTGAAGGCAGAGACATTATTTTGCCTCCTTTTGTTTTTTAGTCCCAACCTTTAACACAGTATATCAAGCCATAACAAATACTCAATAAATCGATTGATTACTGCCACCAAGCTTAAGATTTCACTGCTGTCTGCATTTATCCAAAGAGCTAACCAGCATAAAAGTAGCAGTCCCAAGAATAGAGAGGTATGAATTATTTTTTATTGCATACCTACCGTATTGTAAAATGTGAAAACCATTCTTAGTTTTAGCCAGAGGGCTAACCCTGGGTCAGTAACTGACTAGTACTGCCCTAGGACCATAACAATAAATCAACTTCCGGGTTTTGTAAATCTGCCAAGACTTATAACTTATTCCTCCCCCCCAACTCAAATTGACACGTAAATCCTGAGAAAATACAACACCAAGAAAATTCCTTCACAGAAATTTATTAAGTATCTACCATATGCAAAGGACATTCTAAGTATACTTAAACAAGAATTATTTATGGAGTGATGGGAATTGCTGTGCAAGATAAAAGGCAGATACCCAGGGGGCACACTGGTACTCTCCAGATAGGAAAAGAATGAGAGGAAAGCTTCCATCAAGGACAGGTATTTTACAAAGGATTTATGGACTCCACAGTAGAGTAACCTACCTGTTACTTGTTTATTCCCAGTAAGACTTTGCACTTAATTCTCCACAGCTGGATCTTACCCAGTGAAATTCTGGCCTATCTCCCCCAAAACCCTGTTTAAATTTAACCACTTGACTAACCCCATGAAGCTCTGACCACTGTGTCTTCAGCCTTTAGGTATATAGCATATAGTGCATCATGGAGGCATTTTTAAAACCTGAAATTCAGTACAACTGAAAATGTTAAAGACATAAATATTCTCTATCCTAGAATCCTTTCCAGACTTTTCCCTTTAGGAAAGTATGTCAAGTTCCAGGAAAACGTTTCAATGATGGTAACCACACTTTTTATTTTATCTTGTAGGCAAGATCAAGGCAAGGTCAAGAAGATTATTTCTATATGTGTGAACTATGTTTTGACAAAAGAGGAGATAAGACCAAAAATCAAGGTATATGACGATTAATCCAAGGTGCTTTCCATTATATTCACACAAATGCCTCTACTTATATTTATTTACATTACCCTTGATGACCTATGAGGGCTTGGGATTCTCACACACACACACACATATAGACACATATACATTGATAGAGAGATCTCTCTATCATATGTCTGAAGGGATTTTTTTGCCTGCCTCAATTCTCTTCCCATTCCAAGCCAACTCCCATTCAGCCACTAAACTGATTATCCTAAAATGCAGGTTTAATCATGTCACTTCCCTATTCAATAAACTCCAGTGGCTTCCTATTGCCTTCAGGATCAAATATAAAATGTTCTGCTTGACATTCAAAGCCTTTCTTAACCTAGCCCCTTCCTATCTCTTCAATTCTTCTTATATATTATTTCCTACCAGGTTCTCTTTGGCCTTGTAAACTATCCTAAGAACAAGGCACTCCATCTTCTCAGCTCCTGGCATTTCCCATGACTGTCCCACGTGCTTGGACTGCTCTCCCTCCTCCACTGTTCCTAATGACCATCCCTGGTTAGTTTCAGCTAAAATCCCAATTCCTTTTAATTCTGGTGCCTAATATTAATTATTTCCTTTTTATCCTTGTCTATGTATGTTTGTTTGGCAGTAGTCTCCCCATTAGATTGTGATTTGCTTCTTTCTATATCCTCAGAGCTTAGCCCAGTGATTGGCACATCATAGGCACTTAATAAATGCTTATTGACTGATTGATTTCAATTTGACATTTATAACTTGACTTCACTGACTATGCATAAACCACACCCTGTGCCCCTGGCTGCCTGTCAGCATTGAGCATGCATCATTGATCCTTTTTTTCCCCTAATCATGAACCTGCCTCAAGTAGCATTCCTCACCTATACTCTAGACCTGGGAAATGCTGACCAAACGCAAACCTTGGAAAAATTTATACACATCTTTTATCCTTTGTAACAGGAAGGAATTTGGAGCATAGAATGGTAAAATCTTAAAGGGTGAGTCTTGAAAAGGGAAGTACACATGTGGTTTAAAGATAATCCTATGTGTATAAAAACTTAAGTCAGTCAAGAAAGACATCACTCCATGATGTCAGCAGTCCTTTCAAAATGAAGGAAGAACATTAAGCACCTATTATATGCTAGGCACTGTGCTAAGCCAAGAGGCAAGAGAAAGAAGAGTGAAAGACAGTCCTTGCTCTCAAGTCTAAAAGGTTATAATCTAATCGGGATTAATATGCAGACAACTACATATATATAAGCTATACAGATAAAATTGGAGATGATCAACAGAGGGGAGGCACTAGAATTAAAGGGAAATCAGGAAAGACTTTCTTCGTAGAAGGTAGAATTTTAGCTGGGACTGGAAGGAAGCTAGGGAAACCAGAAGATGAAAATGAGAAAGGGGAACATTCCAGGCATTGGAGATAGCCCATGAAAAAGTCTGGAGTCAGGAGATGGAGTTTCCTGTTTAAGGGAAAGCAAAGAAACTAGTGTCACTGGATCAGAATACATGAGGGAGGGAAGTAGGGAGGGAGGGAAGATGGGTTTAAGAAAATTGGAGGGTGGGGAGGAGGTTATGAAGAGTATTGAATGCCAAGCAGAAGATTTTATAGTAATTCTGGAGGCGATATAAATTGGAGAGCGAAGTGACCCACCATATTACTTGTGTAAAATATGTAGGCTCCTTTAAAAAAGACTTTTACTCCATCTATACACCTTTACCTTTTCTCAACTCTGCTGTTTACTATCTGAGTAAATGGGCAAATCACTTTGCCTTCCTAGGCCTCATTTTCTTAATTTGTAAAATGAAAGGGATGGGCTAGATGGCAATACTCATATGCATATACATACACACAGCCTTTAGTAATATATTTGTGATAGAAGGAGCAATGCAAAGAAAACTGAATTAGGAGTCAGAAAGCCTGCTTTTTGCCCCTGAGTGACAAGCCATTTTCCCTCAGTGGACTTGCTTCCTCCTCTGTAGGAACTGAAGGATTTAGAGCTAGCTGATCCCTCCAAGAACCCTTCCAGTTCTAAGAGTCTATGAACTATGTGAAGTAAATAATGCTTGTAGCTTCATTACAATGTTTTGTAAAAACTGCTGCCAATTAGAAGATGAATTCCTTTTTTCCCATCCTAGGAAAGAGGGTTTCAAGACTCCTTTATATTCTTAAAAACAGAGGACCCTTTTATGCTATTAAAATTATTAAGAATGTCAAAGGCTTTTTTGTTTATTTAGATTATAGCTATTAATAAATACTATGTCAGAAATTTAAACCGACAATTTTTAAATACTTATTAATTCATTCAGAATAATAACAAATCTATTACATGTTAATGTAAATAATATTTTTATGGGAAAATAAGTATGTTTTCTAGAACAAAAAAGTGAGAATAGTATTATTTTACATATTTTTAAAAATCTCTTTAATGTCTGGCTTTAAAGAAGAAAACTGGATCTGCTTCTGAATACAAACTGTTGCTATATGTTGTCTGGGTTGAAGTATGAACAAAATAATCTAGCCTCACACAAATATGTAGTTAGAAAAGGAAGGAGTATTTTATTGTTATTAAAAAGTTTGAGTCCATGGGGCAACTAGGTGGCACAGTGAATAGAGCACTGGCTCTGGAGTCAGGAGGACCCGAGTTCAACCCCAGACACTTGACACACTTACTAGCCACGTGACCTTGGGCAAGTCACTTAACCCCAATTGCCCAACATTTCCTCCTCCAAAAAGCAAAAAAAAAAGTTTGAGTCCCTGAAAAGGTTTTGGGGAGACCCTGGGTTACACAGCTTACACTTAATGATGACCCTCTGGAGACCTATCTGTCCTTCTAATTAGGAAAAAACAATGCACCTTGGAAGTCCTAACCTTTAGTGAAAGGCCATTATGTTCCACACCTGAAGCCCCATTCTGAAGGGTAAGAACAAAGGAAGAAGATGTTTACAAGAAGTTTAAGGTAAGTGTGCAGTTATTCCCAAAAACATTGAGTGAGGGCTGCAAAATCAAATCCCTTTTCTTTCCTTCAAACCACAGTATTATTATTGTGTAGTAACAGCAGTAATTTCTGTCATGTCCAACTCTTTTTTTTTTTTTTTCTTTTTGGAGAGGGGAAGGTAGGGCAGTTGGGATTAAGTGACTTGCCCAAGGCCACATGGCAAGTTTTTTTGTGTGTTTTAAGTGTATGAGGTCTTATTTGAACTCAGGTCCTCCTGACTCCAGGGCTGGTGCTCTATTCACTGCACCACCTAGCCACCCCTCTGTCCAACTCTTGGTGACTCCATTTGGGATTTTCTTGGCAAAGATACTAGAATGATTTGCCATGTCCTTCTCCAGATCGTTTTACAGATTAGGAAGTTGAGGCAAAGAGGGTTAAGTGACTTGTCCAGGGTTACACAGCTATTAAGTATCTGTGGCTAAATTTGAACTCAGAGGAAGATGAGTATTTCTGACTCCTGGCTCTGCAACTCTATCCACTCAGTATTATTATGTCTTTAATTCATTCAGCACTTTAAGGTTTGCATATATCATTTCCTTTAATCCTCATGAGTGAAAGAAGTGAAAACTTCTCAGACTATACTCTAAAATCTCATGAGGCTTTTTGTGGGAAACAGACCCAAGTTCTCCTTCACCAGAAATCACATGATTTACAAGGACTCAAAACTCAGAGCTGTGGGGAGTCACCCCTCTCCTCAGTGACACCTCAGCATAAGATATGCCAAATAAGGGCAGAAGTGCTTTATCAAATGTATATTGGGTGGTCTACTGTTTCCTTGTTCTAGTACTTAAGGTAGATTGCTGTGCTTGGATTGTGCACCTGATTTCTAGCCAATGGAAGAAAAGGATCAGAAGAGGGGTGAGGGAGAATTCCAAATATAGGGCTCTATAAGTCCGCCATTTTCTTTAGTAAATTGCTTTTCCTCCCTGACCATTTGTCAGGAGGGTGGCCCTTTCTCGAGATCATAATAAACCATTCTTTTCTGCTTCCTACTTGAGAAGCCTCTGAGTATTATTTGGGTAAGGATCTTTGTTGCACACGGTTTTAGGGTGTACACACTCACAACAACCCTGTGAATTAGATGCTATTATTATACCCATTTTATGGATGAGAAAACTGAGGCCTGAGAGGTTATCCTCAGTTACAGGGTTAGAGGGACCTTCCCTGAGGCAGAATTTGAACCTGAGTCTTTCTGCCTCCAAGTTTAACACTACTATACCAGTGTTTTTTAAAAATGTGGACCAAGCACCCTTGAAAAGGTACCTGAAGGGGAGGCTAGGTGGCACAGTAAATAGAGCACCTGCCCTAGAGTCAGGAGGACCTGAGTTCAAATCTGGCCTCAGACACAACACAAAAACTGGCCATGTGACCTTGGGCAAGTCACTTAATCCCAATTGCCCTCCAAAAGAAAAAAAGCAACAAAATAAAATAAAATAAAAGTGTAAAGGGGTCCAGACAAGAAATTTGAGAACAGCTTCTTTACATCTTGCTGTATATTCCTTTGAGTTGCCCTAGCTGAAAAACAATTTCTACATCTACTGCCAAACCTCTGGTAGTGATCCTCTGGGCACTTAGCTAGGCATGACTCTTCAAAGAAGAGACATACAAAGGAACTGTACTTGAAGCTTTTCCAGCTAGATAGGATCTGCCAGCCCTTGAACTCCACTGTAATTGCAATAAAGAAGCTAAGGTCAAGTCACTGTCATGATACAAAGGAGAATTTCAGTGGAGGACTTTCCTCCCATGGGGGAAAATGTGCAATTTATTATCTGACAACATAGTATTAAGAAGCAAGGGAAGGACAATCAGTATTATTATATAGGCAATTTTTTATCTAATAAGGTAATATTAAGAAGCAAGAGCAGTGTAACAAACTATCCAGTATTTATTGAATGTCTACCCTTTGCTCTGCTTGTAGGAAATAAAAACAATAGAATGTCTTACCCTAAAAGAGCTTCCAAACTACACAAAAAGACAAAAATAATACCTGTGAAACAATCAGAACATAATACAAGACTGCATATAATTAGTTGCTAGATTGTTTGGTATGGAGTATTTTGAAAGTCCAGTGAAAGTCGAAATTGGTAAAGCCTAAAAGAAGTAAGGACAGGCTTCATGGTGGAGATGGCCTTGAAGAATGGATCTCAAAGTTCATTATGATGCTTGATCAAGTAGGCTTCAATTAGGTAACTGATAATCTTCAACCTCAAAGAACGTGATCTCAGGTGAGCTGATCTAAATTTCTAGTTCAAGTTGTCATTTCTAACAATATCTCATGTCAAATTTAGGCAAATTAAGGTCAAATTCTCACACAAACCAGTATGAAAACATATGGATAGGGAAGCCCACAGACCTCCTTTTTCCTAAGTTTGTTTAAGCACTGAAAAAACTATGTCCATCAGGACCCCAAATCCTGAGATAACTACAGAAATCTCAGGAAAACTACAGCTGGACCTTGATTACTACACCTCCTTTCTCTCTCCTACCAAGGCCCTACTTTAGCCTGTGGTCTTAAATTTGCTCTCATCAAAACCCTTAGGATGGAAAATAAATTTCCCACTCATTCCCAACTTTACAGGTGACTGAAAATTGCTCCTATCCCCAGATATCCACCCACATACTCCATCCTGGTCTAAGAACTGTATTTCCTCATCAGCTACATGAATGCACTTGCTCCCCTAAGAAGTTCTTTATTCCTAGGGACAATGATCATTGCTAGCACAATCAATGCTTGTGCACCTTCTATAAGAAAAAAATTCCACAGAGATACAGAAATGAATGATATGGGTTATGTTCCTAGGGAGCTTACAAACTAACTGTGAAAAGAGGACACACTCCACATTTTGAAAAACAACTAAAAAAATTGAGGCAACATATGAATGGTAGGTAAACAAGAGCCATTATATCCAGTCTTTCTCAGGTTCCTTGGGAATGCCAAAAATCCTTTCCTGATGCAACCTTTTTCCACTATGTAGGTCTAACAGATATATTATTATGTTCCTGTTTCCCGATAATTAAGGTATCTGGAAATCTCCCCGATGGAAAGCATAAATTGTTGCGGCTTGTCCTGTAGAGCACAACCCCACCTTCCATTTCCTTAATTGATCTGTAAGCAATAATTTTACCTTTCCCTTCCTTTCCATTGATCTGTAAGCAGGCATTTTAGCATAACTTTACCCTTCCCTCTCCCAATTGAAAATGGGGGTTTCAGCCTAGGGTAAAATCCCTGTTCCATTCTTCCCTGCCCCCTACTGGGTGTTCCCCATCTCCACCCATTCTGGGTTCCCTGTGCCTCAGCCTAGGAAAAACTCCTGGGAAAATTCAAATATACACTGACCAATCACTGTAGCTTCAGCTTACGTAACCTGACTATTGTAATCTCTTTAAAAACCGGCATACTGTTCATGCCAATTAACTGTCTGATTTGGGTATGTGACCCCAGCAGTCCCAGTAAATAAAATCCACTTCCAATTTAATTCTCAGAGATCTTCTATCTTGCTCCATTATGCCCAACAGTCCCAACCCCCACCCCCAATGCTGTGATAGAAAAGAGATTATCTAACTTGCTGGTAGGATAGTCACTGGGGGTTTCCCCCAACTTCAGAATCATCATTTATGGCCTCTTTCCCCAGTAAATCTTTTGTTTCCTTGACAAGTGTAATTTCTCTTTCAGTGGCTCCTCTCAACCTAGCCACATGATTCCTGTATCAAACAAGTCCCATTCACAGCCAGCCCTAAAAACTTCCCCTGTCCTCAAAAAATCAGAATCTTTTCCTCTTCTGGTTTGGAAGGAAACCAGGTGTTAAAACGGAACATCTTGACCAAATTTCCTCTTCGAAGTCTTTTCCTGAGATTACTCATCTAAGCACGTCAGTCCTTACTGCCAGACTCAGTGAGAGCCAGACTTTTTAATAACTTAGTCCAACACTGAACTCCAACTATGAACACGGAATGCAGCTCCAAGTTGAGCTGTCATGGGCTGGATCTGTGCCCATCACTGAGTGAGTGACAAGGGCTTCTTTAAAGCAGACCATTTAGTGAAATGGTTAAAGCATGAAGTTAGCAGGATATCACCTTAATTTCAAATTTCTTCAAGGTTTATAGAGAAGCAGAGAATCTGTCCTGAAAGTGTAACATCATCTGGGCACCTAGAAAGGCCACCTGCAACTTTTATGGAACTTCTCACTTTGTGATAACACTAAAAGGAAAATGTCTTGAAGAGGAACTGTGTCCAAATACATGAGTATTCAGTTCCCATTTTCCTAAATACACACATGTGGTTTTAATATCTAATGCAAAAGTCTTAGTGTCTGAAAATCATTTTAGTAACATGTACTAAAGACCCACTATGTTAAGTACTGCCAGGGAATGTAAAAGAAACATCCCTGCCTTCAGGGTCCTTATAGTCTAGATGCAGAACCATAATGTATATAAACATGAAAGTGTCTTAAGAATGCCTGTATACTGCTTCTTATTAAATTTTATTAAATTAAGTACATTTAATTTATCTTCTATGTTGCCTGTGTTGTGGGTTAGATGGACTAAAGTTTAGGATATACTCAAAACATTCTCTGGGACTATGGGCTTTACCAAAAGCATTCCAGATGATTTACTGGAAAGCAAGATGGGGGGAGAGGGTTCTATTCCCTTCCCAATTAATGTAATCACAGCATATTCTTTGCCTATTAGATTGAAATCAATAAAAAGCCTTAGTTCACTAATTGTAAATAAGGCCTTCATTAATCTGAGATCCTAGTGCTTTTTGACCATTATATAAAGACAGATAATATCATGCAGGAAATATAAATGGTTCAATGAATCAGACACACTTCTAGTCTAAGTAAAAAAATATAGTAAAAGAACACTGGACGACTTAATGATCCACTGATCTTAAAGATCAATGATCCAAGACAATTCCAAAGGACTTATGATGAAAAATGTTATCAATCTACTTCCAGGGAGTGAATTGATTGAGTATGAGTGCAGATTAAAGCACAATTTTTTCACTTTTATTTTTTTTTGGCAACATGGATAATATGGAAATGCTTTGTATGAGTTCACATGTATAATTGATATATTTCTTGTCATCTCAATGGGTGGGGGATGGGCAGGAGGGAGGGAGAGAATTTCGAATTCAATTAAATATATATATATATATAGTGAGTGCAGCCATGAGTTCAGACATGTGGTGAACCTGTCTCCCAGTGGAAGAGTTCCAACTCAGAGGACTCTGAAAGAGTTAGAGTCAATCTGCTGAGAGGGAATTGCTCATGGACAGGGGGGTGATGGGAAAGAATCTTTGTCTCTCTCTCTTCTCTCTCTCTCTCAGTCTCTCTCCCTCCCTTACACCCACTGACCATGTCATCCAAGAGACTAGAACAGCAGAAGAGAGGGCATGCAGGGGAGATTAGATATGTCAGTTAGAGGGCTCAGTAGGAAACAACAGAAATAACAAGTACCAATAATCACTCAAAGAAAGCTGCTTCAGGGAACAAAACCCTTTTTGGTAGAAAGAAATGCCAAATAACTTTGCAAAGGCACTGACCTTTAGTGACCTGAAAATAAATACATTATGTAGACTTTCCTAAGGGACAAAAGACAGGAGTTATGCTTATACCCATTCTTCCCACAGCACAAATTTGGGGTGAGACTTTTTTTTGGTAACTACTGTTCTTATTATACCTACCAGTTTGAAAAAGGCAATCTACACTAATGCATTGTTGGTGGAGTTGTGAACTGTTTCAACCGTTCTGGAGAAAAATTTGGAACTATGCCCAAAGGGTCATAAAAATGTGTATACCCTGTGACCCAGCAATACCACTTCTAGGGTTGTATCCCAAAGAGATCATAAAAATGGGAAAAGGACCCACATGTACAAAAATATTTATAGCAGCCCTTTTTATGGTGACCAAGAACTAGAAATTTAGGGGATGCCCATCAATAGGGAAATGGCTGAACAAGTGGTAGTAGATGAATGTAATGGAATACTATTGTGCTATAAGAAATAATGAAGGTGGACTTAAGAAAAACCTGAAAAAACTTATATGAACTGATGCTGAGTGAAGTGAACAGAACCAGGAAAACCGTTATACACAATAATAGCAACATTGTGCAATGACCAACTTTGATATATTTTAGTTCTTTCTCAGCAGTGCAAGGATATAAGACAATTACAAAGACTCACAATGGAAATTGCCATCCACACTGGAGGAGGTACAAGCTCTGGGAACCCCCTGGAGCTCTCCTAGACTCGTCCAACAAGGGAGGCATTTGCCTGAGGCCATAAGCCTTTCACTGTGGCTCAGCCCAAATCTTTGTTACTACTGTGTTTCCCCAATAATAAGACCTATCCCGAAAATAAGCCCTCCCCTTACTGTGTAAGATTCCTCTAAAATAAGCCCTCCCCCGAAAATAAGCCCTATTGAGATTGCTACTGTAGTGAAGGTGATCCCCTGCGCTACACGCTAC
>NW_027187380.1:34017427-34058363 GCF_028583685.1 Petaurus breviceps papuanus
CTGTTCTTCCCCAGTGATTTGCTTATTGAATAAAGGTACATTTTTTTGTTCACATTTACCTGTTTATTAAAATTGCTGTCAATGTTCATTAAAATAAGCCCTCCCCTGAAAATAAGCCCTCTGGTGTTTTTCTGTCCAAAAAAATTAATAAGACAGTGTCTTATTATCGGGGAAACATGGTAGCTTAACCCTACTTTGTCCAGCAACTTCCCACTCTTGATCCTCCCAAAATATCTATACCCAAATCTGTCACACCCTTGAACAGGCCTAGCCCACGGTCCTGTCATTTCCAGGTAGCTTCCAGTAACTTCCCACCCTTAATCATTCATTACTGGAGTCTGATCTCATGGACTCCTCTTGAGGACCCTCCCCAAACTCATTACTGGAGTCTGACCTCATCTGACTCCTGAAGACCCTCCCTAAACTCCTCCTCTAGACCACCCCTAGATTCCTCCCATGACCTTTCTGGATAGCAGACACATCTTGCCTCCAAAGGAAGGCCTAAAAATGATCTAGCACAGACTCCTTTTGTGTCAGATGAATCTGGCCCAAGCCTCACAGATACTGGGGCTCCTTAAGAGTCTACCCAATATGGTGAATCATAATAAATAATAAATAATAAACTTTGCTTTTCTTTGGCTGAGAGAAGACTTGTTGAATTCAATCGTCAAGACCTGGCATGTTGGTATTTTGGGGTATTGAGCACCCCTTTCCCCTAACCTCATCACATCCAGAGAAAGAACTATGGAGTCTGAATGTGGATGGAAGCATAGCATTTTCTCTCTCTTCTTTTTTGGTTTTCCTTTCTCACAATTTTTTCCTTTTAATTCTAATTCTTCTTTACAACATGACTAATGTGTAAATGTATTTAATATGATCGTACATGTATAGTCTATATCAGACAGCACACCGTCTTGGGAAGGGGGTAGGCAAAGAGGGAAAAAACTTAAAACTCAAAATCTTATAAAATTGAATGTTGCAAACTAAAGACAAATCTTTTTTTTTTTTTGGCAATTCTATCTAATTTTAATAGGAAGCACACAGGTGGAGACTCCTCAGCAACAATATTAGAAATCCAGCCCCTCGGGTAGTCAGCTTTCCTCCCGGTGGTTACGTGTCCTTTTAGTCGGGAGCATAGGTTGTACAGATCATCATGGATCAGGTAATGCAATTTGTTGAGCCTAGTGGGCAGTTTGTGAAGGACTCAATTCAACTTGTCAAAAGATGTACCAAGCCAGATAGAAAAGAATTCCAGAAGATTGCTATGGCAACAGCAATAGGGTTTGCTATAATGGGATTTATTGGCTTTTTTGTTAAATTGATCCACATCCCCATTAATAACATCATTGTTGGTGGCTGAATACTTCTGGAAGACATTTACTTCTTCAAACTTGATGGACAAGTTTGGGGTTGGGAAGGTGTTGGCTTTGTTCATTTAGTAAAAATTTTGTCTTATGTGGTTTACCTCCATGGTATTTTCAGTGTCTGCATTAAAATAACTTTTGCAAAAAAATAAAAAGAAATCCAGCCCCTCAGGGTTACCCTCAGAACTTGAGACTAGTAGTATTCAGTTGCCCTCTGTAATGGGAATGCAAATTTGGAAGATCTTCCCTGCCCCTAGGCTAAAGTGCACCTGGAACCTGGGGTGGGAGGCTTGTTTTTCAGTAGATACTTTTTGATTGGCCAGTGGGTCCAAAAGGTTGTTACATTATCTGAGCCAGGAGAAAGCTATATAAGCCCTGATGTGTAGCTTTGTTTTGGGGCTCACTGTGAGAAGTGTTCTGTGATTTGATATGGATTCTGGGAAGCCGTTGTCCTGAGCCCCCCGGCTTTGAAAAAGCCCAGATATTGAAACCCAGATGTTGACTGGGTATGGATGTAATGGTTGGACAGTTTGAAATCTGTCTACTAGATCTGTTTCTGTCTTGATAATTCTGTCTGTGTACTTTGAAGTTCGGGGTGCTCACCTTTCCCCTGAACAAGGTAAACGATATATGTCTGACTGATTAAAGTAAGCTTGTTAACCCATTTTGAGTTGCTTTCCTTTAACAAAGCAGATCTAAGAACCTGTATTGGCAGCAAACCCTGAGGACGCTTGGGGTGCTTGCTGCTACACCCTCTGGGGACATAACTTGTGAATGCAAATAGGAGTTGGACAAATAGCCCTACAGGGCATGTTCAACACATGTTTTTCTGTTTCTGTGCTTATAAAACTGCAAAATTTATTTTGTTCAAAGGGGAAATACTGCCCAGAAATTCCCTACCCATCTCTGACCACTATGCCAAGATAAACATAGGCTGATCATTGGGAGGAGTCACACCATTGATCAAGTGACCCAATAGGGATAGTCCATATCTATAGTATGAACCATGTCAATAAAAGAGCAGGGGGGCTCTTCATTAGAAGGTTAGGGATAACCAGGATGCATTGCTTCTTTCTAATGAGGAGGCCTGATAAACCTCCACAGCAAGGGGCTAGTGAGCCTGAGGATGATGGACAAATGTTTGAAAGGATTAATTGGGTATTGCCATGGACTCCAGGCATACTAGAAGAATGTAGCTCCATGTGAGGCTGTTCATCTAGGGGTCCTTGGCCTGTGTGATGACAGGCCTTGGATCCTAACCAATCCAAATCTGACATCCCCACCAGAAAGTCAGAATAGAGCACAAAAGACCCAGAGTCATCCCAGAGGTCATTACAAATGCTACATCAGTACCCTCTTTGTTATTTAGATATCTTTTCATCACCACAAAGATCTGTAACTAAGGCAAAACAACCAGGGCATTGTTTCAGGAAACTCAGAGTAGTTGATACCAGGGGACAAAATTCCTCCCCCAAATGACCTGTGACCCACCATGCATGCTTGCCCAAAGTAAAATAGGTAATAAGTGGCAAACTTACAATCTGAATCCAGGTCCTATGATATGAAATCCAACATACTTTCTAAACACATCACACTGACTGAGCTTAATGAAATTTGCATAATTTTATGGGCCATGGATAAAATGCCAGTTGATAAAAGATTTTAAATTATCTTCTGTTTTTTTTTTAAACACATTTCAGTTCAATTTAGTAATTTGGGTAAAGGCTCCAAAACACATGCAGTAAGTGAGATCTTTAATTTTCAGAACCACAGCAAAGTCATAGGAGGGGCTCCAGAAACATGAAACTCTACAAAACAGGTTTGGATAGAATCACCTCCTAAGGATGGCTTGATTTGAATAAGCAATTTGTATTAAAATTTATATTAAAAGCCTCAAGATTAAGGATTCTACACACCTGATTTCCTATCTTCATTAATTATTTTTTTCAAAGCACCTTCATTTTTGCATTAAAAATGAGACAATTCAAGTGACATAAATGCACCTCCCTTCTTGCAGAGGTGTAGGATTAGAGGCATTATAATACTGCATATAATATCAGAGAGGTTGGTGTATTTGGTTTTGCTAAATTATTATTCTTTTTATTTTTTATTCTTTGTTACAAGGGACAGCTTGGGTAGAGAAGGGGAGGGCATGTATTCAGAAATTAAAGGATTATAAAAACAAAGCACATAAATAAAAATGAATTTTTTTTTAAAAGGAGATCAAGTATGGGGCAGCTAGGTGGTACAGTGAATACAGCACCGGCCCTGGAGTCAGGAGGACCTGAGTTCAAATCCTCAGACACTTAACACAAAAACTAGCCACGTAACCTTGAGCAAGTCACTTAACCACAAATTGCCCTCCAAAAAAAGCAAAACAAAAGGGGCAGCCAGGTGGCTCAGTGAGTAAGAGCACCGGCCCCAGAGTCGGGATAACCTGGGATCCAATCCAGGCTCTGATACTTAGCACCACACCCAAAAATAACTGGCCATGTAACCTTGAGCAAGTTACTTAACCCTAATTGCTTTAAAAAAAAAACAAAAAGGCGATCAAATAAATCTTGAGGCCCAGAGATACTCATTAAAAAGGTTTCAAAAAGGTCCAACCTCTTACAGGATGTGTCGGGTACAGAGACCCTAACTCAGAATTGACTACTCAGAGACCTCTCAAAGTGAAGGTAGAAAGTTTTATTAGAATCTCGAGAGAAGCAGACAGTCCAGTCACTGGGAAATCCAGGGAGAGGACGAGCTGGGTTATATAGCTGAAAACCTCAACTTTCCCCTTCCTCATGTAATCTTTTAAATTGATTGGCTGTTCTGTTAACATTCCCTTATTTGGCAGGTGAGGGGACAAGGGGATTTCCAGAGTTTTGTTTTTTCCCCCAAGGTCACCTAACTGAGGCCTAAGGCTTCACATACTTTAGCAGATAGTCCCTGAGAAACCTCATTACCTGCCCCACACATACACACAAGGAGTAGTGCCTAAGCTAAGATAACCTTGCTGTTCAAATGGTCCTTTAAGCAATGTTGTAAAAGGGAACACATAGCCGGAAATTAGGATACTTGGCTTCTGGCTCTTCCTCTTCTACTATATGCTCTGGAACAAGTAACTTCACTTCTCTACAATTTCCTGATCTAAAATGAAGGGTTGGATTAGAACTGCACTCCTTAAACTGTGGGTTCTAAGGGTCTTGAAAAGTTTGGTAACAGTAAAAGGTGTCTGAACACAAGATGACCAAAAGTTAATTAAAAATCAAACTCATAGTGAATCTGTTGTGTTTCTGGAAGTGCTTGCCCATGCTGCAGCTTGCAACTTCTGCAGCCTTGGTTGTGAACACAAGGCACGAACATTGCGTTGCCCATGCCCATGCAACACCAAGAAAAGCTGCTGAAACTCAAAAAGGGGCCACCAGTAGAAAAAGTTTTAAAAACCCTGGATTAGAGGATATTTAAGGTTCCTTCTAATTCTAACATACTATCATTCTATGATTCCAAAAATGAACGAGGAAGGAGTTTACTTGTCTTTGCTAAAAGCCAGGAGGACACTGAGGCAGAATAGCTAGGTATGGGCCCTGCCCAGTGAATTTGGTACCAAGTACTTCTTAACCTGAGGCTTCTATAGGTTAAGTAGACTAGTTCACTCACTGATTTTCCAACAGAAATCCTCTGGCTAAACTCTCTCCCAAAGTTGGAAAGAAAGATGCTCCTTGTTCTATAAGCATGGATTTATTGCCAAATACAACAAAGAAACAGGTGCTATTATTATGTCCCCATGGTGTTATTGTTGTTTATCTTTCTTGAAGCGGACCATAACATCAAGGAAGTGATATCACGACACGCAAGGGAACTGAACTTAAGTGAGGGAGGGCTATGCAAAGTCACCAGCCTCAGTTTCTCCTCCAGAGTCATCTGGGACCAGTGGCCAGACATACCGTAGATCAGGACAACTGGAAATAGCCCAGGAAGTAGTGGGAAACTGAGGCCTTTTCAAGCTAGGGTCCTTAACAGATTTTGGTTTGGGGGCGATGTGATTAAGTGATTAAGGTTAGATAAGAAATGAAGCAGAGAATGGACTCCATCTACGCAAAAGCAAAAACAAAATTGAAAGCAGAGGGGAAGACCCTCAGGATTTCTGGCCAAAACAGAAACAATTGTTATTTGCATTTATTCTGAGCCAATCGGGGCTCAAACACTGAATGAGTTTGGTAAAAGAGATCCAAAGCTGAGAGAAGATAAGGACTGAAAAGATAAAGATTAAGTGGAAACTTGGGCCTGGGTTTCGGCAGGGGGGATATGACCCCCCCCACTAGGAAAATATCACCCAAGAATTGTGGCAAACATAAGCAGGTAATGGATCACTGAGGAATTAGAGGGCCAACCTAGAAGCTGCAGGAATCCACATTAACAGCAGTAAAGAAGGGGGGGGGGAGCCAAGATAGTAGAAGCACGACCCCCTCAAGGCTCCAGCTTCCACCTTCCCCAATCCATGTAAAAAGGGGACTCTAAACAAACTTTGGAGCTGCAGAACCCACAAAATGACACAGAGGAGCTAACCTCCCGCTGAGGAATATAATGAGAGGAGATGGGGAGAGACAGAGTGGGGTAAACTATCTCATACAGAAGAGGCAAGGGAAAATGGTTACAATGGAGGGGGAAGAATAGGAAGGCAAAAGGGAATGGGTCAACCTTATTCCCATTGAATTTGGCTCAGGGAGGGAACTAAATACACACTAAATAGGGTATCTCACCCTCCAGGAGAGTAGGAGGGGAAGGGGATGAGAGGAGGGATGATGGAAGGGAGGGCAGTCTGGGGGGTGGGGTGGGGAGGGAAGTTGGAAGCACTCACTTTTGAAAAGGGATGGGATCAAAGTAGAGAATAGAACAAGTGGGAGATGAGATAGGAGGGAGGGAAATATAGTCAGTGTTTTACAATATATCTACTATGTTAATGTTTTGCATTAGCTAGACATGTACAACCTATACTGAACTGCTTATCTTCCCAGTGAGGGTGGGTGACAAGGAAGGAAGGGAATGAATCTGGAATTCAAAGTTTTAAAATCAAATTTCCAAATATATATATATATATATGTGTGTGTGTGTGTGTGTGTGTGTGTATGTATATACTATTATTAATACTATTTTACATGTAATTGGGAAATAAGATATACAGGCACTGAAGTATAGAGATCCACTGGAAAAGTCGAAACGGGTATGGGAGAAAATATGGGAGAGAGCATATTGGAGGAGGGGATATCCTGTGGGAATGCTATTTTGGGTTGGTGGGTAGGGGAAAAATGGGAAGAAAATTTGTAACTCCAAAATCTGGTGGAAAAGAAAGAGTAGTGGATTTCCTGGACCATACAGAATTCTTAGACAAATTAGGAGCACAGCAAGGGAGAGAGCCACAACTTGCCCTTTACTGGTACTACATGTTAGGTGAACTTTGTGGTGCCAAGGATACCGATCAACTCTAGCAATCCTGAATGCTTTCATCCAATATGGAGGGATCAACATCAGGGCAGTACTAAAAGTTCAAAGTACTACACCGACCTCTGAAGGAACTGGAGGTCACCAGAGGAATATCTTAACTCTCTAAAAGCATTTAGTGCTTTCCTCTTGTGGGAATATTTCTATAAATTTAGAAGACCCCACAGATCCTTGGGAAATAGAACCTATCCCCCCCCCAAAAAAAATTAAGTGCTAAAAGGTTTGAGTGAAAGTGTTTGCATTTCTATGTTAGATTAAATAAAATTTGTCTTATATTTAATTTTTTAGTTTGAGAGTTTGTGTGGTATCTGAAGGCTCTTTACCCACTTTTTTTTTTCTTTTGCAGAAACCTATATATCTTTGAGTACTTTGATTTATCAGAATGTGTGTGAGAGGTGTGGGGGATGAGGTGGGTTGGCTGTGCAAGAATACATTTACAATTCCTCACTCACCCGCTCTTGTCACCCACAGCACCCACAGAGATAGAGCTGGAGTGAATCTCAGAGGCCAACTAGTTAAACCACTAATTTTACAGATGAGGGAACTATAACCTAGCTAAACTTAAGTAATGACTAAAGCCATACAGGTAAAAGAGGAAGTGAAATTTGAACTGAAGTCATCTGCCTGTAGAACCAGAACTTTCCAGTAAGCCAAGCTATTTCCACCTGCAAGGAACCAAACCACCAGACAAAGTCAGAACCTCACACAGATGAGGGTCGCGCTCTAAACAATACTGTGTAAAGTCAGTCTGCTCTGGAAACTGCAGAGGAAGCTTAGAACAGCAACAACTCTGGTATCTAGCTTCTCTTCCACTTAGGAGCTCTAAAGGCAGTAGTGTAAGTTTAGATTCTGGACCCCTAAAACAAAATTTCTCAAGAATGTCCAGAAAGGAAAGTATTTCCAAAACACCCAGGTTACACCTGTGCCCCAGGGGTTTATTTACTAGCTCTCTTCCAACTCTTTCTAACCACCCAACAGAAAAGCACAAAATAAACTCTTCCTAATTACCTAAAGGATGAAAGGACCTTCTCTCCTAGAGTCCCTTCTGATTACAGAATGAGAAATTAAAAATAAATAGCTAGCCTTGAAGTAGTGAGCAACTCATTATGTTGGGGTACCCAATAAACTGGAGATTGCTTCTGGAAGAAAATTGGCCAATGGTGAGTAGGTGGCAAGGATGGTCCTAAATAAAGAGCAATCCTATATTCTAAGAATCACAGAACCAATAAATGTCATCGGTGGAAGGAATCTGAGACCAACAAATCCAAGTAGTTTTAATCTTTTTTGTCTCATGGGACCTTTTGATAATTCCCAAAATAATGTTTTTAAATGCATAAAATAAAATACATAGTTTTTAAAGGAAACCAATTACACTGAAATACAGTTATCAAATAAAAAATTTTTAAATTCATGTACCCTAGGTGAGGGACCTCTGATAGACCAATTCCCTTTTTCTTTAAATGAGGAGAGTATAAGCAGCAGATTGGAAAATGACCAGGGTGAAACAGCATGGTCCAGTGTTGGGTTAGCTAGATACATTGAGATTTGACCTATCATGACAGTCTAGCCCTAGACCTTGGGTAGGAGAATTCCAAAGTTCCAGATGTTTGGTGGAAAAGTGAAGGAGCAGCAATGACAGGTTAAAAAATGGCCAGAGGGAAAGGGTATGGACAGGTCTGAAGCTGGGTAGATAGGATCACAGGAGGTGGCAAGGAGTCTTCTGAAACTGATGGGGGGATGGCAATAGGTTATACAGGAACTCTGATCCTTATCAGTGACCAGAATACCTGTGATTCAGTCTGGAAAGAATTCAGTAGGCCCAAGCAGTCTTGAAGTCAGGATTGTAAAAATTTATTGTTACGCTTTACAGCAGGCAAGAGTTCTTAGAGAACATGCAAGTTTAAAGAAGACATAGGCATAGTTTTTAAGGAGTGTAGGCAATAAATCAGATGTCAATTATGCTAAGTAGGTGAGTAAGGGTGGGATTAGGGAGGAGTTAAGGAGTGGTCAGTGCTTAAAGGAACATGAACTTTTAATATCAACTGGCAGGCATATTGCCCATAATTCACTGGGAAATAACCCAAGGGGGGGGGGCTATATCTGGAGGTGTGGTTTTAGGCCTGAAATGTCACTAAGTCAGCTAGTGGTCAGGGCTGACTGAGAAGTGCCTAGTCTGCCACCCATCAGTGTCATGTTTGACAAGATGGATGTTGGGAACCAAGGCTAACAGAGACTCAGTATGTGGATAATTGGCTAAGGAGTTAACCTATAGATAGTGCATTAAAGGATTCATGGGTGCAGCTGCCCACTTTACTAAGAGGAGATAACATTTGCCTAAGCTAAAATGTTATAGATGGTTTAGTGAAGGATTCATAGGTGTAGCTTGTTATTGTTCCAAGCAGAATTAAACAGTTCATGAGTTGTTGCTGGGCAGAGTGCTGGCATGGGGAAGGGGCAGAGTTAATGCTCTGAGACTGGGAGGGAGGGGAATGTGATTTTACAGACTGGTTTTACAAATTGATTTTACAAACTGACGTTACAAACTGATATTACAGGCATAGATCCCAAGCACCCCATCAAAACCATCTAGTCCAGCACCTTCATTTTACAGATGGGAAAACGGAGACCCAAGGAGGTTAAATGACTTGCCAAAGGTCAAATGTGTTATTTCCCCCAATAATCTCCTTGAGATTTGTCTTTGTATCAGATATGGTGAGTTTATATAACTCACAACGATTAGATATGTCAATAATCTTATTTTTTTATGAATGAATAAATGAAAAAGCATCTACTAAAAATTTACTATGTGCCAAACACCGTGCTAAGTTCTAAATAGAGACAATCAGCATTCTCAAGGAGCTCGAATTCTAATTGGGTAAGATAAGACACACACACAAGGGGGTTGGGCTGTATGGCTGATAAAAAAGCTTGCTGGTCCTTAGGGTGCACTGGCAGTTCAGATGGCAAGGCCCAAGAGTTCTTGGGGTAGAGGCAGGGCAGAAGTGCAGAGAGCACAGCAGCAGAGGGGATGGCAATGCCTGTTGTTGCAGAAGGTATAGCACCAGACCAAACGGTGCTCCACTCTCTGACTGGGAGGACTTTAATTGGTTATATCTTGCTCATCCAATCCATGTGAGCAGCTATGCTGCCCCACAGCCAGGCTAGATGGGTTTGGGTCTGTGATTATTGGAAAGAGAGGAATGGATCTGAAGGTTAAAGTAGAGTGAAAACTCTGGGCTTACTCATGAGGTGGTGATGGGAAAGGCCAGAGTAGAGCCAGGAAGAGGGGGAGGGGGGGGAATTTGCAGAAATGTTGGAGAAAGGGAGTTCCCAGAGGGATTTGGACAAGACACAAAAATGTTACTGAGATTAGTTTGTTCTGTGCCCTCTGGCCACTCAGCATTTATCAGATAATTTACCTTTTTATAACTATGCCTTATTTTCCTAAGTGGATTGTAACCTCCCAGAGAAGAGACATCTGTGCTTTATATATCTTTGTAATACCCAAAAGATAAACCTAACTATGCCTTAGGGGTTCAACTAATTCTTTTTAATCAATTGATTGATCTTCTGCAAAAAAGTCTTTCATTCAACTCTAACAAAGGTTATCTACTAGAGCAAGTCTACACAGTATATGGCCCCCAGGCCTCTGGTGTCCCACCAAAGAACTTCAGGTAGTCCTTGAAAAATGTAAGGTTGCCATTGCACACGGTCTCCTATTTGTCACCTGACACAGCAACCAACCATCCTCAGTCTGTCTCTAGTCTAACCTATCTGTGGGCCTGTCAAAGATTCGCCTATTTAATTTTGACCACTACCAAGTTGGTTGCCAAGTTGGG
The DNA here is from genome assembly GCF_028583685.1 of Petaurus breviceps papuanus. Taxonomy (NCBI): domain Eukaryota; kingdom Metazoa; phylum Chordata; class Mammalia; order Diprotodontia; family Petauridae; genus Petaurus; species Petaurus breviceps. The sequence continues at coordinate 34,028,118 of NW_027187380.1, forward strand.
CAGGTCTTTACTAGAGTCACTCTATATGGGTAGTCTCTGGGAAGCAATAGTAAAGCTAATGACAGACAGACAACTATACAATGTCAATGTAGTACTTATTAAAGTATGGGACCAAGAAATAACAAAGTTCACTCAACTAATATTTGGGGGATGTCTAATGTGTCCCCAAAACTGTCTAAGGTACTGAGACAGAGAAAATTTATTTCTTCACCCCTCCCCTATCATCATCAGTGGCACTGAACCAACAATCACCTCTTAAATTTACTCTAAAATATAAGGTATAGATTTTAAAAGCCACTTTTAAAAGTGATTTTGCAAAAATCCAGAATGTACAAATCTAAAGCAATCTACAAGTATGTATTAAGCACCTACTATTTGTAAGACACTTAGCTGAGTAACAGGATGTAATTACAAAGAATAAAATAATCCCTTGTTACAATGAGTTTATGATCTAAGGGGCAGGGGGAATTAACAGGTACACATAAAAATATTTATAGCTTAAACATAAAGTTAATAGGTAAAATGTATATAAAGTGGTTAGAATTCAATGTCATTTGAGAGGGAGGGCACTAGTAGTTGGCCTGATCAGGAAAGACTTCATGAAGAAGACGATGTGTAATCTATGTCTTACAAGAAGAGAAGTACTCTATGAGGCAGGGAGGAAGGAGGAAGTCAATTTGAGGCATGGGGAATGAATGGCTATCGAAAAGTGAGAAGATTTATTTGGCTAGATAACAGAATGTGGGAAATGAAGTTATGTTCAAGGGGACTGGAAAAGTAATGGGGATAGGTAGCATAGGGCTTTAAAAGTTAAGCAGAAGAGTTTATAGTTTATCCTAGAGGCAATAGGAAGTCACTGGAGCTGACTGAACAAGGGAGTGACATGGTCAGATCTATGCTTAAGAAAAATCATATTGCACCACACTGACTGAAGTAAGGAGAGATGAAGTAAGGAGACCAATTAGGAGAGGTCTTTTGAAATAATCTAGGTGAGAAGAGATGACGATCTTAACTATGGTGGTAGCTATGTGAGTAGAGCAAAGGGGAGAGTTTGTAAAGATAGAAATGAGTAATTGCATATATGGGGTGAGGGAGAATATAAGAAAGAACATAATGCTGAGATAATGAACCTGAGACACTGGTAGAATAGTTAGTACATTTGCAAAAACTAAGCAAGCAGAGGATTTAGAGGGAAAGAAAGTTCAGTTTTACTTATACTGAGTTTGAGATCAAGCTGTGACATCCACCTTGAAATTTCCAAAAGGCATTTGGTGACTTGGAAATGAAGCTCAGAAGAAGGAATGGGGTTGGAGCTGAATTATAGAGATAAGAGAGTCATCTGCCTAAAGATGACAATTAAATTAATGGGAGCTGATGAAGTTATAAAAAGACAGAATAGAGGGAAAAGATAGAAGCACCCAGTTAGGGAAGATGGATATTGAGCTTGCAAAGGAAGCTGAGAATGAGTAGTCAGACAGGTAGGAAGTAAACTAGAAAGACAATTATTACCAAAACTGAGAAAGGGAAGGGTGATCAGTAATGTCAAATGAAGCAGAAAGAGATTAGGACTGAGAAAAAACTGTTGGATTTGGCGATTCAGATTGGACTCACATCCTGTATTTCCTTTGAGCTGTTTCAATTTTGCTTTGCTCATAGAGCACAGCACCTTCTCTGATGAGGGGGCATGCCGTGCTGAGCCATCCTGTGCCAATGTCTCCCAAGTCACACAATCAATTACAATATTCTTTTTTTTTTGGAAGGCAATTGTGGTTAAGTGACTTGCCCAAGGTCACATGGCTAGTTTTTGTGTTAAGTGTCTGAGGCTGGATTTGAACTCAGGTCCTCCTGACTCCCGAGCCGGTGCTCTATTCATTGTGCCACCTACCTGCCCTTCAATTCCACTGTTCTTAAAGAGACCTTGAGAGTGTCCTTCTATCGCTTCTTTTGACCACCATGTAAGCACTTACCCTGTTTGAGTTCTCCATAAAATAGTCTTTTGGGCAAGCATATGTTTTGCATTTGAACGAAGTGGCCAGCCCATCAGAGTTGCACTCTCTGAAACAGTCTGAATGCTTGGCAGTTCAAGAAAGGACCTCAGTGTCTGGTATCTTATCCTGCCAGGTGATCTTCAGAATCTTCCTAAGACAATCGAAGGATATGCAAATTTAGAGAATCCAACCCAAATGTTCACAGGTTCACACAGACTATTTGTGTCCAATCTGTGGTAGTGCATTCCAAGCTCTGATGAGCCACATCAAACACACTGAAACTCGACTCTAGCATAGTGATGTCATTTTGTTCCTCTTTGAGAATGAAGGACAACAACCATACACTAGATTCACTCTCCTAACCCCAACTAACATTGGCAGGTTACATCCCCTGAAGGTAACTAACCTTCACTCTCCCAAGGGCTCTAGGAGATCCTGAGGAATTGAAGAATTAGTCTCTAGTATTATAACTCATGAGACCAGCATGCTTCCCACCTTGATTATCAGTAGAGATCATTTAGTCAGCCAGAGAATTAGCTTTTAGAAATAAGTATAAACTAAAGTGGTCTAGTAAGAAGAGTTGTCATAAAATATCTCCCCCCAAAACAAGCTATCCCAAAAATATATAGATATTTTTGTTGTTGTTTAGTCATGACCAACTCTACATGACCCGTGGGGTTTTCTTGGCAAAGATACTAGAGTGGTTTGCCATCTCCTTCTCCAGCATGTTCTCATTTCATAGATGAGGAACTGAGGCAAATAGGGGTTAAGTGACTTCCCCAGGGTCACACAATAAGTGTCTGAGGCTGGATTTGAATTCAGATCTTCCTGACTCCAGGTCCAGTGCTCTATCCATTGTACCTACCACTTAGGGACCCTATTATATAGAGTCCATGAAAAATGGGCTCAAACATAGAGATATCAAATGGCAAAGGAATAACTCAGTTCCTAGAAGTAAGTTTACTGGAGTCCTTCATATGTTCCTCTTGAGTGTGGTATAACTCTCTACTATACTCCTTATAGAATCCAAAAGTTGCTCTTACTCAGCATTGTCTAGTTTGTCCTTAACTCCTAAAGCAAACTTTGCCTCCACTCACTACTGTTCCTGAGATGCATCTAGAAAGCAGATAAAAAGCCCAAGTTTTCCCACCTTCCAAAGTCCACAAGGTCTTTGGTCAAGTTTCTATGGTCAAGGGGATGGGGCAAGAAGATAAAGGCTCCTTCTTCTCCCCCCCCCCCAAGTGATTCTCTCTCATAGTGGGCTCTCAAATTAACTTTCTTTAAAAAAAAAATTATTTTCTCCCCCTCACACACACACACATTTTAAAAAGAAAAAAAAGAAAACCCTTGCAATAGATATGCATAGTCATGGTTTTCTACATTATAGCCAATACACTGGGCATGATAAAGCATACATTATTAGTTTAATGCCTTTAGTTGACTGATTCAACAGATATGTTCTCACTAGATAAAGGTACCAAGAGTAGTGAATTTTTTTTTAACTCTAAGTGGGAATGCAGTGATTAATTGACTGAATCACCCCCCCTCCCCCCCCACACACACATACCCCTTTACAAAGAGATCAATGACAACTTTGGAAAGAACAATTTTAATTGAATGAAAAGACCAGAAGCCAGAGTGAATAAAAGGAGAGAAAGTAGAAGCATAGAGTGTATGCAGCTTTTTCAAGGAGTTTGAGAAAAATCAGAGATGTAGGATGACAGTTTAAAGAAATGAAAAGTTAGTAAGTAGTTCTCTTGGGAGGATATACTTATTCCAATAATTTGTTCATTCAAGTGTTTAATGAATGTCTACTATGTGTCATATACCTAATGGGATACAAAAACCAAAAAATGAAATCTATCCTGCCTCGGAGAAACATCATTCTAAGAGGAGAAAACAAGAAGTATCCAGAAAAAAATATATAGTTATCCCTTCCATATCGCCAGGGTTGGGGGAGTGGTGCCCCCTCAATCTGGAAAACTTGTGTAAAATTTTTTTGGCCATCCTTTCATACCAGCTTCGTGGATTTCCTTCTCTTTTTTCTTGATATTATACAATACTTGGAGCGGCTAGGTGCTGCAGTGAATAGAGAACCGGCCCTGGAGTCAGGAGGACCTGAGTTCAAATCTGGCCTCAGACACTTAACACAAAAACTAGCCATGTGACCTTGGGCAAATCACTTAACCTTAATTGCCCTCCAAAACAAAACAAAACAATACTGTTCATATGTTCTATGCAATTCTGAGTTTTTAAACCTTTTTCTGTGCTGTCTGCTGGACTTCATGTATTGTTTGTGACTTCTGGAAAGCTCCCCCAAAATTCCCATTTAATTTCTTATGCTGACCTGTGATATGTCAAAACCATAATGTGGAAAGGATAATTGTAAAATACATACAAAGTCATGGTGGGGAGAAAGGAGGGCATTAGGAACCAAGGGAATCACCATAGGCTTCCTATAAGAGATGTCTCTTGAGCTGAGCCTTGAAGGATGCTAATTCTACTGGGCAGAAGTGAGAAGAGAGAAAATTTGAGGCATGGGGGACATCCTGCAGAAAGGTAAAGAGATAGAAGATGGAATGACTGGGGCAGCAAGGTGGTGAAGTGATTAGAGGACTGACCCTGGAGTCAGGAAGACCTGAGTTCAAATCCAGTCTCAGATACTTAACACTTACTAGCCATGTGAACTTGGGCAAGTCAACCCCAATTTTCCTTCCCCCCTCCAAAAAGCAACAACAACAAAAAAAGATGGAATGACTAGTTTGACCAGATCTCTTCCTTGCTCAAGGTATAAGGAACAGTAAGAAGGCCAATTCTATTGGAATGTAGAGTGTGTTAAAAAGAATAATGTACATTAAGCCTGAAAAGGTTGTCTAAAGCCAAGTTGTGACAGATTTTAAATGCCAAGCAGAGGAATGTGTATTTGACTCTACAGTTGAGAAGGAACCACTAAAGTTTTCTGAGGAGGAAAGTGACATGGTCAGATCTGTGCTTTAGGAAGGCTGGTTTGATATCAATGGGCAAAATGGATTAAAGATTACGGAAGACTGAGAGACCAATTAAGAAGCTACTGCAATAGTCCAATGAGAGGCAAGGAGAGCCTGGACTAAGTATCTTTGAGAGAGGAAAAGCAGAGACATTTGCTGTAGAGGTAGAATTGACAACACTAGGTGACTGATTAACTATGAGGAATAAAGGGAAAATAGACAGTTGAGAGTCATCTAGGATGACATCTTGGGTGATCAGAAGGTGGTGGTATCCTTCACAGAAAGAGGGAAGTTAGGAAGAGAGCAGCAGAATTTTGGGAAGAAAGATGAGTTCTGTTTGGACATGTTGCATTTGAGATGCTTATAAGACATCTGCTAGAGATTTTTAGCAGATAGTTCAAGACACAGGACTACAGGTCAAGAGATTAGAACAGACATATAGATCTGGGAGTTATCTGCATAAGGATGATAACTGGTAGAAGCTGTTTAGAAATGATCTCACCAAGACACAGAAGAAGTTCCAGGATAGAGCCCTGGGATACTCACACATAGGAGATGGGCCATGGTCGATGATTACATAGCATATGAATTTTATGAGTGACCAATCAGGTAAGAACCAGAAGAAAGGAAGGTCACAAATGGAGGAGAAAATGTTTTGGAGAACAGAGTGCTTAACAAATGTCAAATGTTCTTAAGAAGAAGAACTGAGAAAAGGAAATCAGATTTGGCAATTAAGAAAGCATTGTGGTAACCTTGGAGAAAGCAGTTTCAGTTGGGTGATAGGAAGCCAGATTGCAAAGGTTTCCAAAATGAGTGGGACTTGAGAAAGTGGAGGCAATGAGTGTAGATGACTTTTTTCTAGGTGTTTGACAGTGAAAGAGGAGAGAGAGTTTAAAAGTCAAGTAGGGATTTTTTTAAGGATAGGGTAGATTTGGACACATTTGTGGACATGAAAGAAAGAGCCAGTAGATAGAGACTGATTAAACAATTGGAGAAAAAGATTACATGATTAAAGGGTCAAACTCCTCGAAAATGAGAGGATCAAAAACTGAGAGCTTGGAATGAACCTTAGAGATCATCTAGTACAACATGATTTTATAGGTGATGATTTGCTCAAGGTTATTCTTAGTAAGTGACAGTGCCAAGACCTGAATGCAGGTCCTCTGTCAAGGGTAAGTGGACTAGCATTGACAAAGTGAAGAGTCATTCCCTTGCTCTGAGACTGAAACAAAGGAGGAAAGATTTGGGGATGATGTTGAGAAGGACCCTTAGTCTGTTCAGTGAAATATGGAGCAAGATATTTTGCTGAGAAGAAGAAGGGAAGCTTGAGAAGAAAGTTTTGAACAACTGCTGTGCAGTTTTATATTAATAATACAATAACATGATATTATAGTATACTGGTGTGAAGCAATGATGGCCTATTAAGATGAAAAAGTTGAACCCTATATTCAAGATTTTGAATGGTGAAAAGTTAAGGCCAGAGCAAGATACGCTGGGAAACAATTGGGTTGAATACCTGACAGTTTCACTGGTTTAGGCATGAGAGAAATGGAAAGGAGATAGGAGTTTATGGTCAGATAAAGGAATTTCATTTGTGGATTGTAGAGGCAGAACAATTGTGAATGATAATGAAATCAAGGGTATGACTGTCCACAGCTGTGTTGCTGAAGTTGGAATGAGGGTGTAGATCCTGGGAGATGAAGCTGATGACCGAAGAAATGGTTATTTAAGGAAATAACAGCATGTAAAATAAAGTTTTTGAGTATAAAGGGAAGAGTTGGGGTAAAGAAGATTGTGAGCCAGGTACTGAGCTAAGAAAGGACAGAACCTTCAGGACATAAGAATAGTTGACAGGATCTGGATAGGATCATATATATGAATATAATAAACCTCAAAGTGAGATTGCTGAATGATAGTGGTAGAGAAAAGGCTTAGAAGGCAGCCAGGTGAATATAGTATGGGACCTGGATTCAGGAAGATCTGAGTTCAAATCCAGTCTCAGACATTTTAAGGCTTCATAATTCTGGCCAAGCCTCTTAATTTCTATCTACCTTAGGGTTGTTGTGAGGATAAAATCTCTATAAAGCACTTTGTAAACCTTAAAGCATTATATAACTTCGGCTGCTGATGCAGTAGTGAGATGCAGGATGCATGCCTATTCCTCCTCCTAGCCATGAGGTGCCATGAGGGCATGAGTACATTAAATGATGGAAAAGGTATCTAAGGATACAGTGTGTTCTGGACAGGGTAAGAATGGGAAAAGGACCTGGGTCTCCTTTACTTCAAGAAGATGGAAGAGGTCTATTATAAATGTCAGTTTGTTGGGGGCAGCTACATGGCACAGCAGATATAGCACAGGCCCTGGAGTCAGGAGGACCTGAGTTCAAATCTAACCGCAGACACTTAGCTGTGTAACCCTGGGTAAGTTACTTAATCCTGATTGCTTCAAATGAATAGCAGTTTGTTAATAGGCCTTCCATGGGAGATAATGGAAGGGGGAAAGTGGAGTGGTGTATGGACAAGTAGGAGGTAGAGATGCTATAGACAGAAGGGAGTAGGGAGTGGTACCAGAGGAAGTGAACTTCTCCCTAGGCAGCTTATGACGCTGAATCATAGGAGTTCAGAGTGGTAGGCCACTCTTCCCAGTAGCAATAATGATGATTTGATCATCACTCCCTAAGCAAGAAGCAATAAAGGTGGATGGTGGCATTACAGAAGGGAGTCTAAGACTAGGGTGGGCCTGAGTCTGTGGCCTAGCTGGTTATAGAGAGTTGAGGCCACAGTAGGTTTACTTACAACCCAGTTATCAACCAAGGCAGTTCTGTTCCCCTGGGACTCTTCAAGAATCCTTTTTGAATACAAATGACACAATTAGTCTCAATTTATATTTTGTTTTTGACCAGAAATTTTTTACTTTTGACTGTTTTTGACCAAAAAACCATGTATTACCAGCTTAGTCACTCACCTTATTACAAAATCACAGAATTTGTCTGACTTGAATACAAATGACTTTTGGCTGTAAGAATACATATACATACATACATATATACATACACATATACATATACATATACATGCACACACAAAATCTGCCCTCAAAGGATAGAAGGTCACTTTTCTGGGCCTCCAGTTCTTCAGTGTAATGAGGGACTTTGATTAGATAACCTACAAGTTCTCTATTTCTTCTAAATCTTCAATCCTGTGATTGTTAATAATATGCCTCACCCCACCAAAAAATATGCTACAGGTTCTGAGACAGGATCAGAGAATTTAGAGATGGAAGAGATGTTAGTCATCATCTATCTACTCTCACTACTTCATTTTACATACATGGAAATAAGGGGCCCCAAGAGAAGGGACTTGCTCAACGTTATTCAGCAAATAAATAACAGAATTAAAACCACTCCAGTTTACTAATTTCAAGCTCAATGTTCTTCCTATTGCACCTCCAAACCTCTATATATCCCTTTAACAGATCCAAGGATGGATAATTTCATCTTGTGATATATAGTCTTTACTGATACATATTTCAGCACTTCTACCCTTTGCTAGATAATCTGAGAGCTTATCTCTCAGAAAAGAATTCATCACCCGGTTACCAGCTTTCTGATGATGAAGCCCCTTCAAATGTAGCTGGTTGAATATTCAAAAAATAGATATATATAGTCAGGACTGTGCTGGTTAAAGTACTCCAAAAAAAATAATACATGCAATCTACTTTTAAGTTTAATCTTCATCACTTTAAATCTTGACAACAAAATAATATATCAAGCCCTGATTGGTAGCATTTCTGAGGTGTAAATGCTCAAGCTTTCATGAGAAGCTTTATTATGCCCCTGCTACAGTCCTTCACCATGGTCAAAATTGAACCTTTTCTTGTATGTCTTATGCTGGCTGTTGTTAGTTTGTTTCATATTACTTGCCATTGGTGCCAAAATGGCTCATAGCAACTGTGGCAGCCACATAATAGGTACCCATTGATTTGACTTGACAGTCTGAACCACAGTAAAGTTTAGGGACTCTTAGACTGCAGGAGCCCCAAGAAACCAACCCTGATGTCACAGTAGTAACCCCACCAAAAGGTTTTGCTAATTCAACCAAGGCTATTTACAGTGTTAGACATGCAGGATCTGTTTATAGAAAGAATATATTCCTGAATGACTTCAATACTATTGATGCAAGGCAAAATCCTGACTCTGCATGTAGATTCATCTATTCAGAAACTGCCAAATAAGCAAATAAAAGAGGGAAGATGTGAAACTGATCTTTATTAGTTAGTGACTGTCAAATGAACAGTATAGACCACCTTTTGAGAGGCTTCTGAGGATTACCAAAATATTCCATTCAACACACAAAATGCCAAATTCAGCTAAACTTGCATGATAATACTCTCTTGCTGGAAATCAGTAGTTCAACTTGCTAAGTAGAATTATTTTACAGACTGTGAAAAGGGGTTTTCTAAAACTTTTTGCTGGGAAAGCAAAAATTTTTAGTTCTACCACTGCTAGGAATTAGGAAGGAAGCATCTGGGTTTTCCTGATGCAATGGAAGTGTTCTAGAGTCAGAGTCAGATGATCTGGGATGGACTTTGTGATCTGACACTAACTAGGTCACCTCTGAGTTTCACTTAGACAAGCAAAGACTTACCAGTATTAACATCTACAAAATGGAAATCATTTTTTTCCCTGTCTACCTCACAAAGTCATTGTACAAATGAGAGGAAATAACATCTGAGACCACTGTGAAAAGTGATAAATAAATGTAAGTTAATTTTAATTATTAAAAGTGGCAGAAAAATGCTAAACAACTCCTAGCTAAATACAGAGAGAGGTGCCTAATGAGGTTGAATTCAATGAAACAGGTTATAAGAAAAATAGCTTGGGGCTCTCTGACAGAGAACTAGGCAAAAAAAAAATCATGTGTTCATTGCATGTAGTAACATTCCCATTTATTCTGCAAAAGTCAGGGATACTTCACACTTGTTGCTAAGCTAAGGGTTTTTCTGTAAAGAGTACAGAGAATAAGCATGAAATTGATGATTACTGCTTTAATGTCCACTAGAGTGGGCAGCTAGGAAATTGACACAAAAGATGGGCCAATTTGGCCTGCAGGAATCAGAGATAAGATGGCAGGCTGACCTTGTTCCTGAAAAGTAGGGTTTTCAACAGGCATCAAAAACCTAAACCAAAGTGAGCTGTCTGAGTACACAAGGTGAAAGAAAATTGTATACACATTTCAGTATTCAATGGCAATCACCTATGCATTTATAATCATTACAAAAAGCACCCTTTTTGAACAAAGATTTGGATAGAAGTAGACATCCATGATACATGTTTTCTATAAAAGAAATACAGAATATATCATAATGTGAACAAGAAACATGATTTGACCTAGAGTCCAACTAAATGTGTGGTATAGTGCTTCATCCATTCACTCATCAATTACTCACTAAACCTTTACACTACCTGCAAGGCACCATAGTAGATGCAAACATTAGAAGATACACAGGAGTTACAAACATTAATAAGGCTTGGTACCTGCCCATTAGGAGCTTATAATCTAATAGGGAAGGTAAGATATACATACACATAGTGTATGGTTAAGTGTACAGAAAAGGAACAAAACAAATACTTTATAATGATTCATCTCAGATTTGCCTTGAGAAAATTTCATAGGTAGTCCTACTATATAATACTGATGTGGATTGCTTTGGTATAAAAAAAAAGTTTGGGGTAGTACAGTGAAGGAGTATTCATTTCTGATTCAATTAGTCTCCCCAAATTGGACCACCTGTGTGTAAACAAATAAGGCAGTAAAAAATCAATTCCTAACAAGCAAGCAACTTCCCCAGGGTAGGCTGCTGCTACTAGTGAGCTCTGTCATTCTCAGATTAGTAATATCTTTCAAAAATAAAACTCCAAGAGTCTACACCATAGTGACAGTGAGCAAATTCACTAGTTTCATGCTTTCCTAAATCAAAGTTCAGGCCAGGATGAATTCAAGAAAGTCTTGTCAGAAGCTACCTTGATCAGGTCAGTCTTTTGCCAACCAATTTTCAATATGAATACCCTGAAAGGTATAGGTTCCATGGGTCTCTACCAAGGTTTTCAGAAACAGGGAGATTTGGCACTGGTTTTCATAAGATAAGAGAGATAAATCATCACTTTGTGCCACAGTCTAATCCTCAGAGAGGATGAGGACACCCCAATTTCTATAGTTTCTTTGTAAGTTACATACTTTCTGTATTACAATAAAAAAAAACATTACCCTATGTCTTTTGATGTCATTTGAACCATAAGGAAATCATTCATTCATTCATTCACTAAATATCAAACATCAGTATAAGTATACTGTAGGAGATACAATAACATATATATGACATATGCATGTGAAATATAATCACCTTCAAAATATAGTATAAACATATTTCTAAAAAGGGACTCTGCTAACAGTTTATGCAACCCCCTGCACCCAAACACCAGTAAAACTACCAAAACTTTGTTAGTCATTTGTTCAAAATAAATTCACATTATTAATGTGGAACTGTACTAAATCAGTAAACATTCCATTTTTCTCAATGTTTTTGTATGACATTTGACAGGCTGTTAGTGGGAATTCTGTAATATTAGGATCCTAGACTAAAAGGAGCCTCAGAGATAAATTTGTATACATATCCTTATTTTATGAAAGAAGTGACTAAGGTTCAGAAAGGTTAACCAACCTGTCCATGGTCATATAAGCAGTATCATACAAGTATCTTTGCTAAGACATGGCTCCTTTGATGTTTGCATCTCATTAATTGGTAGTAGTAATGATCCTTGATTTTGGTCAACTATTGGACAGTAGTTAATGATGATGGTAGCTGACTTTTGTATAGTGTTTGAAGTTTTGCAAAACATCTTACATATATTATCTCCTGTCATCTTGTACCCCATTTTGCAAATCTTAAAAGAATTTCATGCTCACAGCACTCCTGGAATGTGTTTTTCACATCAGAATGATCTGATGAAAGTCATCAAACTGTGTTGCAGGATAAGAGAAGAGAATTTGTATTCAGAAAACCTAGATTTGGTTCCTAGTTCTGCTAGGGAAGCATTTGTGTAGCTTTCTGCAAGTCAATTTATCTCTCTTGGCCTCAGTTTCCTGCTCTGTAAGCTGAATGTTGGATTGGTCACTTTCTAGGGTCTCTTTCTACTCTAAATCCTACATCCGTAAGGGGGTGACAGAATTCTAATCTAACTTCCGAAATTATTTTATCCCATTCCCGCTTCCCATGTCCATGGCCATAAACCAGTGAGAAGAGTTGGATTCCTAAGTATCACTGAAACAACAAACAGGGGAACTTTACTTGGTCGAAATAAACAGTGGTTATTAACGTTAAAAGTAACTTGGTGTCACCACTGCAAGAGCAAGTCAATTCCCCACTCTGAGTCTAGGCTGGTTCTTTCTTTGGGAGGGAGGAGAGAATGAGTTGGAAGGAAGGGTCTGGGGGCTAGGACTCGGCTGGTTGTGATGATTATTCCTTAGATAATGCCTGCTGGATGAGCTCCAGATGGAAAGCTATTGCTGCTGATGCTTGTGACTCTCCAGCACCAAACAAGCCTGTAACTCACAACCTAGCCCTATATCACCCACCCAGAGACACTGGGAATTTTGACACCCATTCCTTATCTCTGGCAGGCTGTGCACTCCTCTCCACTAGGCAGTTTGGTCTTTCCCACATCTCCCAAAAAGTCCTACCGCAAATCTCTAAAAGTCTGTTCCTTGGAAGGGTTCTGACTAGAGAAAACCCAAACCTGACCCAAGGAAGCTGGCCAAGTCCCGAACTTGGAATTTTAAATTTTCAGTTCATTCCGTTGGAAGGTTAGCCCAAAAAGGCAGGAAGGAAGAGGGAGAGAACGAAACAGGAGAGAAAAGAGGAAGAAGGGGACTGTGTGTGTAGAAGAGAAGCAAAGTGGGAGTGAGGACGAGGCTCGAAGACTGCATGCACACCATTCCCAAGACGCAGTAAAGCGCTGCAGGGGATTTGGAGAGAGCGGGCTGCATTCCGTTCCCTCACCCCACTTAGCTCCAGTTTCCCACCCCCTACTCCGGTCCCCTAATGCAAACCTCTAAGTTGGTCAGGCAGGAACTGACCAAGGAAGGCACTGCTCCCGAACACACCCCCAGCAGTGCCTTGCCTCTCCTGGCTACAGGCACATCCTTACACTGGCACTCACAGTGGTGGCATGGTTGGTGTTCTGCCATCCTCGAAGCTGGCGTCGGATTTGGGTGGAAATAGGGAGACTGGTTCCCTGTCCTGCTAGATAGGGCCCTTTCACTCCACCGCGCCCAGCCCCGAAACCTTACCTCTAGCAACTGCACATAGCTAGCGGGGAACCAGCCACGGAGTCCGTCCTCTTTCTGCCCTTCCCACCAGCCCCCGTCCGGGACTTGCAGCACCGTGAGTACCTCCCCGGCGTCGAAGCGCAGCCCCTGGCGGTGCCGCTCCCCAGTGAAGGGGTACAATGTCTGGCAACGAGAGCCGGACATGGCCCTGCTGCCTGGGGCTCACAGTGCAGCCTGCATCGCTCCCCAGCCCCGGGCAGTGAGCAGCAGGGTAAGGCAGCCGAAGCCCTAGGCGAGGGGAGTCCTTTGGAGCCTCAGCAGTTACGGGCTCTGAGAACGCCTGGGTCCCAGGCTCCACAGGTTCCCTCTGCCTCACGATCCCGACTGCAGATGCTGTCCGTCTCGGGCTCGGTGCCTAGATGGGCGTTGGGTCTGCGTTCTAAGACCAAGAAGGGAAGGGACGGAAGAAGAGGAGGTGGAGAAGAGAAGAGGACTCCGGCGTGGAGCTGGAGCTGGAGCTGGGTGGCCGCACTCGGTGACGCCCCCGGGCTGGGCTGCCTCTGAGCTCACAGCTTCGAGCTCCAGGCTTCGCTCGGGAGGGGGCGGGGCCGAACAGTAGGAGCTAGAGCTGCTTCGGGGTTTGGGCTCCTTAAAGAACTTCCCATGGACCTGCAACCCGAGCTGGAGTACACAGCGGACGTAGCCGGGGCTTCCCTACCACGCGGAAATACGCAGTTCTCCCTAGAGGTGTGTCCCAAAACTGCTCTGGAGAGCCGGGGCTGCTCCTGAGGCCCTGAGGAGGATCTTCAGTCTGAGGAGAGACCCGGAGATAAGGGGGATTGAGCGCATAAAGAGAGCGGGCAGGGCACACAGATTGGGCGGTGCACCGAAGTGGGGTGAATCTAGGGTGGGTTGGCTAAGCCACAATGACATGAGGTATTGTCCCATTTGGGGGGATCAGTTGGCCCCGGTTGGAAGTCCTCTCTCCTCCAGTTAATTTTTTTTAAGGGTCTCATACTAGTTTCTAAGGTCTCGTTAATGCAAAATCCCTATATACATGAAATGGATTTAACACTTAGATGGAGGCGATGGGCACACCCACTGGGCTTCGAATACCCATACCCTAGGCAAACTATCTGGTGTAATGAGTGGGGGAGGTGGGGGGGGGATGGAGGGAATGCTGGATTTGGAATCAGAGGACTTGGAGTAAAATCACATCTGCCACCTGTGTGATCCTGTGAAAGCCACTTAACTTCTCCAGACTCGGTTTCCTTATCTGTGAAATGAGATAGTTGGACTAAATCACCTATCTAAGGGCTAGCACTAAATATCACTGATTCCAAGATTTAGTATAATACAAAGAAGCAGATCATAAATCTAAAACCTGAAACAGGCAAGCAGGTTAAGAGATTTGCCCAAGGTGGCAATGGTAGGTAAATGGCAGAAACAAGATTTCATCCTAGATCCTTTGACACCAGAGTCATTACATATTCCTCTATGGGAGTATCTGGGAGAGGAAAATTGAAGAACTACAGAGGATGCACGATGAAGTCATAGAGCATTGGAATAGAAATGAGGAGACAGGGTCTAGTCCTTTATCTACCCTTTTAACTAACTGTGTGGCATTGAACCCCTCAGGAGCTCTGGTTCCCCTTCTTTGAAACAAGGGCGTTGGGAATGTAAATGTAAAAAAAATTTAAAAGAAACTAAATGTTAAGTAATTGTAAGAAACACATTTGACTGGAGAGAAGAGGGGAGGAACCTCCCTCTCTCCTTTTCAGAGATGGAAGGTGGGGGGAACTATAGATTTAGAACAATGTGCATACTTGTCAAATTCCTTAGTTGTGTTGAGTAAGTTTTGCTGAAGTATTTTTTTTCCCTCTCTCTTTGATTCTTCTGCTTTTCAAGATTGTTCCCCCTCTTTTTATATTCATAAAATGGAATGCCTTAAGGAGCAAAAACCCAAGTAATAGAAATGTGAAGGTTAGGCATTTTCAAACGTTAGTAAAACATTCTCTAAATTGGAGTCTGAAGCTTGAATAACTCAACTGCATATGAAGACTCTGGGGGATTCAAAGTGGAGAAGATTCTACTAATCCTAGGCTAAGAGTTGTTGGACAAATTAGTACCTAGCTGAATGACTCTTCCCTCAGATTGAGACCTGAGAAAGACTTTAAAAAAGCCAGGGTCTTCCACTCCAGGGCCATCACCAGTCATCTTGACCTACGTCTTGCCACACTGGACTCCCTCCAGTGACTCTGGAAGAGGGAGTGAGGCTGTTGACTCTGCACAACTCTGTCTTTTAAGTTTTCAGTTCATTTCAATCCAATTCGCTTTCAAGTCAAAACGTCAACCTGGTGATGTCATTGGTCCTCTTTGAGAAAGTAGAATAAACAAAAATAATTCTAGCTAAAAAGCATACTGTAACACTCCAGCTGAAGACAGTAGTACTTTGATCCAGTCAAACTTTCGACTTAAGGCAGTGAAAGACTGAGGCTGTTTATTGATGATCAAATGCAGGGATCTAGCAAATCAGTCCATACAGTTAAACCTTGAGAAGAATCCAGTGTCAGTCCAAGTTGGCAGCAGTTGTACAATGAGTAGCAGCATCCAAGCCCAAAGAGGAGCGAGCTCAACAGCTGAGTAACCTCATCACCCCATCTTAGCAGTGCATTGACTTGTCCAGCCAAGGCACCACATGTTATGAAGAACAAAACTACTTGTCCAGTAAAGATTTCACGCCCTTCAAGGAACCAACCCAACTATTCATTAATCGTTGGGTCACTAATACCATGCCCCACAATGAACACAGGAACCTTCTGAAAAAAGAAAGGAAATCAGAGATTTGCAGTTCCAGAATTTTAAGTTGTCTTGGTCACATAATGTTCCCTACATATATTGCTCACTACCTTTCCTCTTTCAATTGGTGCC
The DNA here is from genome assembly GCF_028583685.1 of Petaurus breviceps papuanus. Lineage (NCBI taxonomy): Eukaryota > Metazoa > Chordata > Mammalia > Diprotodontia > Petauridae > Petaurus > Petaurus breviceps. The sequence goes on from NW_027187380.1 coordinate 34,044,352, forward strand.
CACTCTTTTCCACACACACTCTGCATGTATTTATGAGAAATATTGCCCACAGGTTTTGGGGAGAAATTGCTATATAACCACTGTTCTTGAAACGCCACTTGAATAAATATTTTCATTAAAGGATTGAGTATAGTGGCTTATTGTTTTAAATGTTTTGGAGACAGTCATGATTAAGTGACTTGTCCAGGGTCACATAGTATCTGAAGCAAGATTTCAGCTCAGGTCCTGCAGACTCCAGGGCTAGTACTCTATCTGCTATACCACCTAGCTGCCCCCTGGCTGATTGGTAGTCAAAGTATACTACTACAAGTAAAGAGGAGAGGTTTACCCTTAGAACTCTATGAGTAGTCATATCCATCTGTCTGGGTACCCAACCTAGTTGGGGGAGTGAGCTTATAGTCACAAGGGTTGATTCTCTGGGTAGGTGGTTGGGGAGCAAATTATTCTGAAGTAATGGCTATGTAAAAACAAGTGACATTAATAGAAATTAAAAACAGAGACAAGAGACTTGAACTAGATGATCCCTGGCAGCTACTAAATGTTGTGATTCTATAAAATAGAAGAAAGAAAAAGTAAAAAGAGTGGACCCTTCATGAAAACTGCAGAGTAAGTCACTTGGGAAGGGTGATCTAAATAGGAGCAAACCTTTGGTGCCATTCTGATTGAATTAGGTTGGGATATAAACTGAGAGAGAAAACCAGTTTGAAGGGTCAGAGGACTATGAGCCTGAATAAAGCCTGGCTTAAACCAAGGGCAGAAGGAAGGAGAACCAAGAAGGTAGATTCTAAAAAGACACAACTTTGTTTTCTCTATTCTTTATTTCAGCTTTTATTTAACTGTAAAGAAAAATGAACTTCTGAAGTAGGAGTCAAAAAATCTAGCTTGATCGTTTACTAGCTAAATGATTTTAAGCAAGTCACTTTAACTTTCTTAGTCCCGGTTTCTTCTCTTAAAAAATGAGGAGGAAATAATAATAATGCTTACACAATCTACCTCATAGGGTTGCTATGAGGATCAAACAAGACCATGTCATATAATCATAGATTTAGAGCTATGTAAGTGCTTTTTAATAGGATATAAATGTGAACTACTATATATTGCTATTAGCAAGTTCATCATTTACAAACAAAGGTCGGATGGATTCTACCCATGCTTGGAAGTCAGAGATCAGAAGCAAGCACTTAATTAGAAAGGAAAACAGATAGCATTAAAAAGAGGCATAGTAACAGAAATACAACTTTGAAAGAAATAAATGGGCTTGGTTCTTTCCTTTAAGCCTAAGAGAATGCTAACAATACATGTCTTTTTTATACCTTCCCGAAATATCTACTCAATTCAGAGAAAGATTTAAACATTGTGAGATGTTAAGTTATTTCTATTGAAGAATATAACATTCTCCTATATGATGGTTTCTCTCTCTCTCACATACACACACACACACTGTGTTTCTCACACACACACTCAGAAGAAAGAAGCAGGTATATTCACTATATCCTGTCAAGAGCTAGGGATACTTTTGCTGCTGAATTGTGTCTGAATCTCAGTGACCCCATTTTGAGGTTTTCTTGGCAAAGGTACTGGAGTGGTTTGCCATTTCCTTCTCCAGCACATTTTACAGAAGAGGAAACTGAGGTAAACAGGGCTAAGTGACTACTTGCCCAAGGTCATATAGTTAGGAAGTATCTGGGATCACATTTGAACTCAGGTCTTCCTGACTCCAGACCTGGAGCTCTATCCATCATGCCACCTACCTGCAGTCATCCTCTAGGGTTTCCCAAACTGTGGAATGTACTCCAAAAGTGTGTGAAATCTTGAGCTGGGATAGGGAGAAACAAAAGTATTGTAGCACAACTCCTGCATATCTATTTTTTTTCAATGAAAACAAACTTCAAATCAGAGTCAATAAAAGCAAAACTAACAAAAGTATTAATTTAAACTGACAGTGAGTGCAGTGTTGATTAATAGGGTAGCTAGCTGAATCTTGACCTGGCCATGATATGCCATTTTCTCTGTCAATTACCATTGGCTCAGATAAGTTACTTCATTAAGCTTCTTATTGGATTAGAATTCAAAGTGTTTCAACTTGAAGTTGAACATGTTTGAGTGACAGTTAAAAGTACCATAATATGTTACATTTCTCAATGCCATTTGTTTTGGTAATTTAATAAACTTGTTTTTTTTCCCCAAAGCTGCAACTTTTAAAAATTTTGAAATAAATTAAGAATAGTTACAGGTAATCATGAAATTTTCTATAATAAAATTCAAAATGAATTAGCTTCCATTTTTATCTCTAACATTTTAAAGTAAAATAATATGCTCTTTAAAAATAGATAAATACACAGGTGGTTTGAAGAGACCTGGAATAAATGAAACTAGCTAACTACTAAAGCCCATACGGGGCAGGTTAGGTGGCACAGTGAATAGAGAACTGGCCCTGGAGTCAGGAGGACCTGAGTTCAAATGTGACCTCAAATACTAAACACAAAAACTAGTCATATGACCTTGGCAAGTCACTTAACCCCAATTACCCTCCAAAAAGCTAAAAAAAAAAAAAAAGACCATACAGTCAATTCAAGTATTGGAAATACAGGAAAATACATTAAAAAACCCCAAACCAGAAAATACAATATACTATATATTTTAAAAATTAAAATGTATTGATATATTTTGCTTTTATGTCACCCATATTTCCCGTTTTCCCAATTACTGCTCCACTCTTCCTTCCAGATATCTCTCTCTTGGAACAAATACTTTAAAAGAGAAGAAAAAACCTTAAGCAAAAATAACCAACATAAAAAAGTCTGCCTGTATATGCTGTGTTCGATACCTATTGTAATTCACCTCAGCAAAATAGTGGAGGTGAAGGCCAGACTTAGCCATTCTAATTTTGCAGATTTCTTTTTTTATTGTTTTGTCCATGGGTTCATAACCTCATAGATTTAGAACTGGAAGGGCTCAGTTCTCTCCTTCAAGCCCACCCTATCATTTTACAAATTAGGAGACTGAGGGCTAGAGATTAGGTGACTTACCCAAAATCACATAGGCAGCAGGCAAAATAGTTGGGATTTGAACCTATGTCTCCTGACTCAAAAGCCCTCGCCCTTTCCACTGTACCAGTTTTTCTACTTACATTTTCATAGTCATTGGATGAGTTATTTTCCCTGTTCTGTTTACTTTACTTGGTTTCAATTAAACTGTTTTCATATGCTTCTTTGGATCCATCATATTCATTTCTTACAGCATAGTAATATTTAATTATATTAATGGACTACAACTTATTTCTCCATTTCCTGATCAACAGATTTTAATTCTAGTCCTTTATTTCTACCTTAAAAAAAAAAAAGACCTGAGATACAGGGGCAGGCCGGGAAGGGGCCTGATCAAATCCAAGGGCAGGTCTTCCCACCAACCACAAGGCCCACTACCAGGCCTATCACCAAAGGGCTGGGACTGGAAAGAGCAAGGTAAGAAGGAAATACAAGGGCCCCTGTCCTGGACAACAAACACTCCTGGGGCTACCACTTCATAGCCCAGAAATTTTTTTAAAAAGCCCCTTTCAGGACCTCCAAAGACTAGGATGACAGAGTGAACCTCACTTGCTCCAAACCCCCCCTCTGACCCTGAAAACATAGTAACTCTTGCCCCAAGGCAAAACCCTCTACAGTAAAGGCTTGGGATCCTAGAGGAAGGGCATGGCTAGGACCCTGCCTCAAAATGGGTAGAAAGCAGATTACAAAGACAAAGACTCTGGAGTCCTACTATCCTCAGAGGAAGGAACCAACCTCAGAGGGAGACAATGTGGACTCCACACCCAAAGCTAAAACTTCAACAGGGAATCGGTCCCAAGCACAGAAGGCTCTCCTAGATGATATCAAAAGGAACTTTGAAAACAAAATGAGAGAGATAGAAGACAAAATGAATAATTCTCTCAAAATGAAAATAGCAGAATTAGAAAAACATTATAATGAGAAAAACATCTCTCTAAAAAGAAAAGTGTATGATATGGAAAAGGAGCTTAAAAATTAACCAAGGAAAATGATTTGCTAAAAACTAGAATTAACCAAATGGAAACGAATAACTCTATGAGGAACCAAGAATTAGTCAAGCAAAGCAACAAGAATGAAAAATTAGAAAAACAGGTAAAATGCCTCAAAGAAAAAATAACTGACCTGGAAAACAGATTGAGGAGAGATAATCTGAGAATCATAGGCCTACCAGAAAATTATGATGAAAAAAATGAGCCTGGACAACATTCTCCAAGAGCTTCTTAAGGAAAACTGCCCTGAGATACTAGAACCTGAGGGCAAAATAGAAATCAAGAGAATCCACCGGACACTTGCTGAAAGAGATCCCAAACTGAAAAGTCCTCGAAATGTTGTGGCCAAACTCCAGAACTACCAGATAAAAGAGAAGATACTTAAAGTGGCCAGAAAGAAACAATTCAAATATCAAGGGTCCACAGTGAGGATTGCACAGGATTTGGCAGCCTCTACACTGAAAGATCGGAGGCAGTGGAATATAATTTTCCAGAAGGCAAAAGAGCTTGGGTTACAACCAAGGATCACATACCCAGTGAGACTGAGCATATACTTCCAGGCAAAGAGATGGTCATTCAACGATATAACAGAGTTCCAGACCTTCTTGATAAAAAAGCCAGAACTCAATGGAAAATTCAACCTCCAATTACGAGATGCAATGGTGACTTAGAAAGGTAAACAAGGAGAACACACACACACCCTGCTATTTGATAAGAGCAAACTGGTCATAGACAAGTAGAGGGTATGACTATAAAATACACAAAATGACAATTTAAAAAAATCTTATTAAGGGCTACAAAGGGACTGCAATGGAAGAAAGGGAATGGATGAAGCGGAAAAGGGTAAATTATGCCACACATAGAGGCATAAAAACTGTATAGCAGAGGAAAAAAAGGAAGGGAGTTGGGAAGCATATGAGCTTTTCCCTCATTGGTTCTGGTACAAGGAGGGAATAACAACCAGTTAAGCATAGGACTCTATGGAGAAGAAATGCAAAAAGTATCATTTTAGAGGGAAAGAGGGGAGGGAAAGGAGCTTTGCATGAGATTTGTTCCTGTCACTCTTGATGCAAAGAAGAAATAGCATACTTCATTAAGTATAAAAATATCCTACAGGCAGTAGGAGGGGGAAAGTGTTACGAAAGGGGGGTGGGAGTGGTTTGTAGGGAGGGAAGTAGTAAAGGGAAAGGGGAGGAAAAAGGAGGGGGGCTGAAAAGGGAACACTGAGGGAGGCGGTGGTCAAAAGGAAAACTATTAAGGGGGGAAGGGAGAAGGGAGGGAAAATATAAACATTAACAGGGGCAGGAATAGGATGGAGGGAAAGAAACAGATAACAATCATAACTGTAAATGTGAATGGAATGAACTCTCCCATAAAATGGAGAGGGATAGCAGAATGGATTAGAAATCATAATCCTACAATATGCTGTTTACAAGAAACACATCTGAAACAGAGGGATACACACAAGGTAAAGGTAAAAGGTTGGAATAAAATATATCATGCCTCAGCTAAAGTAAAAAAAGCAGGGGTAGCAATCCTTATCTCAGATAAAGCAAAAGCAAAAATTGACCTAATTAAAAGAAATAAGGAAGGAAACTATATCCTCTTAAAAGGAACCATCTAGAATGAAGCAATGTTATTACTTAACATGTATACACCAAGTGAAGTAGCATCCAAATTCCTAGAGAAGAAGGTAAAGGAATTAGAGGAAGAAATAGATAGCAAAACTATACTAGTGGGGGGACCTTAATCTCCCCCTCTCTGAACTTGATAAATCCAACCTCAAAATAAACAAGAAAGAAGTTAAGGAGGTGAACAGAATTTTAGAGAGGATAGGTATGATAGATCTCTGGAGAAAACTGAATGGGGATAAAAAGGAATATACTTTCTTCTCAGTGGTATATGGCACATACTCAAAAACTGACCATGTTCTAGGGCATAAAAACCTTACAATTCTATGCAGTAAGGCAGAAATATTAAATGCATCCTTCTCAGATCATGATGCAATAAAAATTATATGCAATAAAGGGCCAGGAAAGACAGACTAAAAACTAATTGGAAATTAAACAATTTAATCTTAAAGAATGAGTGGGTCAAACAAGAAATTATAGAAACAATCAGTAATTTCATTCAAGAAAATGATAATAATGAGACGACATACCAAAATCTGTGGGATGCATTAAAGGCAGTTCTTAGGGGAAGTTTTATATCCCTGAGTGCATACATGATTAAATTAGAGAAAAGGGAGCTCAATGAATTGGGCATGCAATTAAAAAACCGAGAAAAAGAACACATTCAAAATCCCCAATTAAATACTAAATTAGAAATATTGAAGACAAAAGGAGAGATTAAGAAAATTGAAATTAAGAAAACTATTGAATTAATAAATAAAACCAAGAGCTGGTTTTATGAAAAAAAACCAACAAAATTGATAGACCCTTAGTCAATATGATAAAAAAAAAAAAGGAAGAAGAAAACCAAATTATGAGTATCAAAAATGAAAAGGGTGAATCTACCTCCAATGAAGAGGAAATCAAAAGAATAATTAGGAATTATTTTTTCCCAATTGTATGCACATAAATTTGACAATCTTAGGGAAATGGATGAATATTTACAAACATACAAGTCACCCAGATTAACTGAAGAGGAAGTAAATTACTTAAATAATCCCATCTCAGAAAAAGAAGTTGAAAAAGCCATCAGTCTGCTCCCTAGGAAAAAATCTCCAGGGCCAGATGGATTCACTAGTGAATTCTATCAAACATTTAAATAACAATTGATTCCAATACTCTACAAACTATTTGGGAAAATTAGTGAAAAAGGAGTCCTACCAAATTCTTTTTATGACACAAATATGGTACTGATACATAAATCAGAAAGAGATAAAACAGAGAAAGAAAATTATAGACCAATCTCCCTAATGAATATAGATGCAAAAATTCTAAATGAAATACTAGCAAAAAGACTACAGCAACTTATCTCAAGAATAATACACTTTGATCAGGTAGGATTTATTCCAGGAATGCAAGGATGGTTTTATATTAGGAAAACCATCAGTATAACATATAATCAACAATAAAACTAGCAGAAACCACATGATCATCTCAATAGATGCAGAAAAGGCTTTTGACAAAATACAACATCCATTCCTATTAAAAACATTAGAAAGTATAGGCATAAATGTAGCCTTCCTTAAAATAATAGGTACCGTGTTTCCCCGATAATAAGCCCTCCCCCGAAAATAAGCCCTATTGAGATTGCTACTGTAGTGAAGGTGATCCCCTGCGCTACACGCTACATTACGGTACCCTCTGTATGCACCGTCCCCTGCCCCCCCCCCCCGGGTGAAATGCACGCCACACTCCGAGCTGCATCCAATCAGAGCTGCAGCAGTGAGCGCATCATCCTGTTCTTTATTGAATTCATTATTGAATAAAGGTACATTTTTTTGTTCACATTTACCTGTTTATTAAAATTGCTGTCAATGTTCATTAAAATAAGCCCTCCCCTGAAAACAAGCCCTCTGGTGTTTTTCTGTCCAAAAAAATAATAAGACAGTGTCTTATTATCAGGGAAACACGGTAGCATCTATTTAAAGCCATCAGCAAGTATTATATGTAATGGGGAGAAGCTAGAAGCATTTCCCATAAGATCAGGGGTGAAACAAGGGTGTCCACTATCACCCCTCTTATTCAATCTGGTACTAGGAATGTTAGCAGTAGCAATTAGAGAAGAAAAAGAAATTGATGGAATCAAATTAGGCAAAGAAGAGACCAAGCTATCACTCTTTGCAGATGATATGATGATATACTTAGAGAATCCTAGAGAATCAAGTAAGAAACTACTTGAGACAATAAATAAATTTTGCAAAATTGCAGGATATAAAATAAACCCACATAAATCCTCAGCATTCCTATATATTTCCAATGAAATTCAACAGCAAGAGATAGAAAGAGAAATCCCATTTAAAGTTACTATAGACATTATAAAATATTTGGGAATCTACCTGCCAAAACAAACCCAGGACCTGTATCATCATAACTACAAAACACTTTTCACACAAATAAAGTCAGATCTAACTAATTGGAAAAATATCAATTGCTCATGGCTGGGTAGAGCTAATATAATAAAAATGACAATTTTACCTAAATTAAATTATATATTTAGTGCCATACCAATTAATTTACCAAAAAACTACTTTATATAGCTAGAAAAAAATAGTAACAAAATTCATTTGGAAGAATAAATGGTCCAGAATATCAAGGGAATTAATGAAAAGAAATGCTAGGGAAGGTGGACTAGCTATACCAGATTTCAATCTGTATTATAAAGCAGCAGTCATCAAAACTACTTGGTACTGGCTGAGGAATAGAGGAGTGGATCAGTGGAATACATTAGGCACACGAGATACAGAAGTCAATGACTATAGTAATCTATTGTTTGATAAACCTCCAGACCCTGGTTTTTGGGATAAGAACTCACTATTTGACAAAAACTGCTGGGAAAACTGGAATATAGTATGGCAGAAACTGGGAATAGACCATTATCTAACACCATATACCAAAATCAAGTCTAAATGGGTGCATGATCTAGGTATAAAGGTTGATAATGTAAGCAGTCTCCTAAAACAAGGAATAGTTTACCTATCAGACTTGTGAAGAGGGAAAGACTTTATGACTAAACAAGGATTAGAGAACATTATAAAATGTAAAATGGACAATTTTGACTACATGAAATTGAAAAGTTTCTGTACAAACAAAGCCAATGTAACCAAGATTAAGAGGGAGGTGGGAAATTGGGAAAGAATCTTTACAACTTATGTCTCTGACAAAGGACTGATTTCTAAAATATACAGAGAATTGAGTGAAATTTATAAGAATACAAGTCATTCCCCAATTGATAAATGGTCAAAGGATATGAACAGGCAGTTTTCAGAGAAAGAAATTAAAGCTATCTATAAGCACATGAAGAAATGCTCTAATTCACTATTGATTAGAGAAATGCTAATCAAAACAACTCTGAGGTACCACATCTCACCAGTCAGATTGGCTAAGATGACAAAACAGGAAAATGACAAATGCTGGAGAGGATGTGGGCAAATTGGAACACTAATGCATTGCTGGTGGAGTTGTGAACTGATCCAGCCTTTCTGGAGAGCAATCTGGAATTATGCCCAAAGGGTTATAAATACTTTCATACCCTTTGATCCAGCAATACCACTCCTAGGGTTATATCCCAAAGAGATCATAGAAATAAGAGAAAGACCCATATGTACAAAAATGTTTATAGCAGCTCTTTTTGTGGTAGCAAAGAATTGGAAATTAAGGGGGTGCCCATCAATTGGGAAATGGATGAACAAGTTGTGGTATATGCATGTTATGGAATACTATTGTGCTATAAGAAACGAGGAGCAGACGGTCTTCATATTTACCTGGAGAGGCTTAAAAGAACTGATGCTGAGTGAGAAGAGTAGAACCAGGAGAAATTTGTATACAATTAGAGACACAACGTATGTGTGATGACCAACTTTGATGGACTGGACTCCTCTCAGCAATGCAGTGATATAAGTCAATTCCAAATGACTCATGATGGAGAGAAATATGTGCATCCAGAGAAAGAACTAGAAAGAACTAAGTTTATATCCAGGTGGAAGCAAAATACCTGATCTTTTTCCTTCTCTTATTTGGTTTTATGTCCTCTTTACCATTTTTCATTCCAGCTGGTACAATCCGTCCTCATAACCTGACTAATGTAGAATGTGAAAATATTTACAGATCCTATACTTGACTATAAGCCGCCATGGGGTAGGGGGGAAGGGAGGGAGGGGGACAAAATGTGAAACTCAAGGAACTGTGGAATTGAATCCTGTAAACTAAAAGGAAACAAACAAATTAATAATAATAAAAAAAAGACCTGCAGTAAATATTTTGATGTAATATGTGATGTTGTTGTTTTTTAATTGACCTCCTTGGCCAACAGAAAAATCTATAGATCAGAGGTAAGGGACATTTTAGTCACTTTTTTTTTTTTTTGCTAAATTAAAAATTGCTTTAGGGAAAAGTGCTTTGGGGAGAAAAACCTATGGATATTGATGTGTTCTAAATAATGCTTGCTAAGCTATGTAATATTTGCATTTCTGCATAAAATGATAGAAAGGAGACTGTACATGTATCTGAAAATCTTTATGATCAAATGATTGAGAAGCTAAAAACTGTCATATTTTTCATTGCAAGTAGACAAAGCAACAACTGTAAAGATGCTTATTACATATGTACACTACTATGTTGTTGAAATTGATGATGATTTCTTACTTTGCAATCATATTTTTATAAGCAGTCTTATTAATGGCAATGTCACAAGTAGTAGTCATTTTCAATATAATTAATGGCTTCTTAATTAAAATGATGTGAGAAAATATTATTAGATTATGCACTATCAAAAATTACAGGATCATAAATGTAGAATTCCAACCCTTAAAATAGCATATTTTTATATTGTTGTAAAACACACTGACTTTCTCATACCAAAGAACTTAGAAGGGCTGAGTTAAAGGAGCAAAAGTGAGAAATAGATATTTTTCTCTTTGTTTTTTAGATGGGGAAAGGCAGGGCAATTGGGGTTAAATGACTTGCCCAAGGTCACACAGCTAGTAAGTGTTAATTGTCTGAGGCTGGTTTTGAACTCAGGTCCTTCTGACTCCAGGGCCTGTGCTCTATTCACTGCACCACCTAGCCACCCCAATATTTTTCATAGTGACAATAATAAAGAGTAAATAACTTCTGTTATAATAAAAAAGTTCTTTTATAAAACATAAATTTGGTAAATATTTTAAAACAAAATAATAATGCAAAAAAGTAAAGACCTGCTTATTAAAAACTCAGTTGGTTTGTAGAAGCAATTCTCTTTTTATTATGAAAACTTAGAGATTTCTAAATATAAATGAATTAGTCCTATATGCTATGGAAAATTGATAATTCAATTTTTTTCCCTGAATTTTAACAGTAAATAGATTTTACCTTTTGATAGTAAGTTGAAATAAGGGTTTGAATGTGAAGATTTTGTTGTTTGTGAAATCGGATTTCTAATCAATGCATTGTATAATGACAAATGTTTATATCATTTTTTGGTTAAAAGAATAAATAGCAATAAATGATATCACATTTTGAGAAATTTGTCTTTAAAAATAAATATATAAATTACAAATATAAAAATTTTTAATAAATTATAACATGAAAATTTATAAATTATGAAAATTGAAAAGGATTTATCAATAAATATATGTTACATTACTTTATTATATGTTTAAACTTTGTGTGTCGTAAAATTGTCATAAATTCTTAATTGTATTGTCATAAAATATGAACTACAAAAATTATTCATATAGTTTTTTTAATAAAAAGTGGGAAGGCAAAAATACTTCTTTTTTAATATAGTAGAATTTTTCTAATTACTATATGGAATTTGGAAATTAATGCCCTAGGCAGAATTAAGCCAGTTACCTAGGAAACCCCTCACATACACAAATGAAGCTGTGATCTCATTGATAGGGTGCTCTGGGCCAGTCTGACTCAGGCTTGTCTGATAATTCAGGTTCAGGATTAGGAGAAAATTAATAACTTATAGCCATCTTCAGTTAACAAAGGGCAATTTACTTAGCTATACCTGGAAAAGGATATTCAACATGCATACAGCATTGTTAAGTTAGGTACTTCTTTCCTGTCTCCATATCTGCCACACCTACAGGCAACTAGGTGGTGTAGTGAGTAGAATGCCAGGCCTGGAGTCAGGAAGAATCATCTTCTTGAGTTCATATCTGGCCTCAGTCATTTCCTAGCTGTATAACTCTGGACAAGTCACTTAACACTTCAATTTTCTTGCCTGTAAAATGAACTGGAGAAGTATATAGCAAATCACTGCAGAATCTTTGCCAAGAAAACCCCAAATGAGGTCACAAAGAGTCAGACATGCGTGAACAACAACAAACCAGTCAGAAGTCTGTGTCTGACTTGAGAGAAGAAACTTCGATTCCTCATGTGGTGATTTTGTACTGAGGCAACTGAGAACCTATATGAATAGTATTAGGCCTTATATCCCTGCACCAATTAAGTCTGCAGGAAGGTTTCAGAACCTTGTAAGAAAAACTGTTGTTTTTTGTCTTTCGTTTTCCCTCTCTTTTTTTAATCTTTAAAAAAAATTGTAGACTTAAATACTAAGACTGAAATATGGGGGTGGCCAGGTGGCGCAGTGAGTAAGAGCACTGGCCCTGGAGTCAGGAGACCCGGGATCGGTTCCAGCCTCAGATACTTGGCACCCTCAGAAAATAACTGGCCATGTAACCTTGAGCAAATTACTTAACCCCAATTGCTTTAAAAAAAAAAAACAACTGAAATACGTAATAAGAAAAAAAACAAACTAAAATATTAAAACTTAAATATAAAATAAGAAAAGAAAAAATGTCATGTGCACAACAGAATGTGAGAGGATTCAAAATATATAGCAATAAATTTCTATTTCAAAAAAGGCTATGTAATAAATATTACACATAATTTTGAGAGCTGTCCATCTTTACTCCCTTGTAGATTTTCTTTTATTCTCTGCTGTACACTTTTTACTTTGCTCTTTTCCCCCTTCCTCCCCGCCCCTGCTACAATGAAGTGAGAATATTTATATATAAATTTGGATATATACATATATATAAATATATATACTTTCCCTAACAGATTCTACTTCCTAATCTTTGTTTTTATATTTGTGCTTATCTCTAATTTTCTATCCCTCCTGACTTCTACCTACTACCTTGCCTTCCTATTACTTACCCTATCCCCCTTCCAACAATCTCTCCCTCATCCTCCCATTCTCATAAATCTAAAAACTCTTTTGTACACCCCTTTAATCTATTCCCTTATCCTCCCCTCTAAAGATCCCTCCCTTAACCTCTCCTGATCCCCTTAGCATTTTATTTCTTTCTAAATTTAGAAGACTTTTATACTTTTCTAAATGTATATGTATTGAACCCTCTTGAACCCATTTTTGATGAAAGTAGGTTTCCAGAACTACCAGTCTTCTTCTACCATCTAATTCCTCTGTATCAGTTCTTCCTCTTGAACCTCATTTGTATAAAATACTTACTCTTTTTAGCTGTTCCTGAAAGATTTTACTTTTTTAAGTCATATCATGCTCAGGTCTTCCCCAATCTTTCTTATGAACTATGCAATTACTAATAATAATTTTAGACATACATTTTACATTTTATGGTCATAAAAAGTAAACAGTCTGTCCTTAGTGAGTCCCTTGTCATTCGTCTTTCATGTGTACTTTATGTTTCTCTAGACTCTTGTATGTCAAATCTTCTATTAAGTTCAGGTTGTTTTTTTTTTTTTTTTAAAGAAAATGTTCATTTTTTTTCCATTCAGAATTATGCTTGGCTTTGTTGGGTATGATATTTTCAGGCAAAAACCCAGTTCTTTTGCTCTTTGATATATAGTGTTCCAAGATCTGTGGTCTTTTAGTGTTGCCACTTCTAGGTCTTGTGTGATTCTAATTATGGCACTGCCATATGGAAATTGCATTTTTCTTGTTGTTTGTAATATTTTATCCTTGAGCTAGGGGTTTCAGAATCTGACTATGATATTCTTATGGGCTTTTTTCATAAGATCTCTTCAAGTGGTTATCAGTAGATTTTTTTCTATTTCTACTTTCCCCTTCAAGACAATTTTCTTTCTTTCTTTCTTTCTTTCTTTCTTTCTTTCTTTCTTTCTTTCTTTCTTTCTTTCTTTCTTTCTTTCTTTCTTTCTTTCTTTCTTTCTTTCTTTTTCTTCCTTCCTTTCTGTCTTCCTTCCTTCCTTCCTTCTTTCCTTCCTTCCTTCCTTCCTTCCTTCCTTCCTTCCTTCCTTCCTTCCTTCCTTCCTTCCTTCCTTCCTTCCTTCTTTCCTTCCTTCATTTCTCTCTCTCTCTCTCTCTCTCTCTCTCTCTCTCT
>NW_027187380.1:34058463-34059220 GCF_028583685.1 Petaurus breviceps papuanus
TCTCTCTCTCTCTCTCTCTCTCTCTCTCTTTCTTTCTCTCTTTCTGTTTCTTTCTTTTTGATATCTGGAGGGGAAAAGATAGGGTGATTGGGGGTTAAGTGACTTGCCCAAGGTCACACAGACTAGTTTTGTGTTAAGTTTCTGAGGCCAGTTTTGAACTCGGGTCCTCCTGACTCCAGGGCCGGTGCTATATTCACTGTGCCACCTAGCTGCCTCCAAGACAATTTTCTTTAGTTATTTCTTATATCAAGATTTTTTTTTTACAATAGCATTCAGGTAGTCCAATTATTCTTATGTTTTCTCTTCATAATCTGTTCTCTAGATCTCTTCTATTTTTTCATTCTTTATATTTTGTCTCATTATTTCTTGATTTCTTATGACTTTGCTGGCTTCCCTTTGCCCACTTCTGATTTTCAAGGAGTCATTTTCTTCCTTAAGATTCTGGATCTCCTTTTCTAATTGGTTGACTTTCTTTTCATAATCTTCTTGTTTTTCTTAGATTGTTGTTTTTTTTTTTAGTTTTTCCTCAATCTTTGTCATTCACTTTTTTAAATCTTTTAAAAGTTCTTCTATGAATTCTTTTTGGGCAAGTTACCATTTTACATTCTTTGTCTCAATATCCTCCTCTGCAACAAACCCCAGTCTTCTCTAATCCCCAGAGTAATTGTCATCAGTTGGATTCCTTCTCTTTTGCCTGTGCATTTTTTTTTGGGGGGGGGGGGAGTGGTAACAATTTAGTTTTAGTAATCATCTGGGG
>NW_027187380.1:34059230-34106464 GCF_028583685.1 Petaurus breviceps papuanus
GGGGGGGGGGGGAGTGGTAACAATTTAGTTTTAGTAATCATCTGGGGCATAGGGGTGGTGGTGCCTCTGGTCTCTGATCCTCTCAAGTTCTCCCCTCTGACCTGGAACCCAAATCAAGACCTCCAGCTTCTTGTAAGTGCCCACAGTCAGTGACATCCCACCCCACTGCTTCTGAACTGTTGGTGGTTCCTTCTCACCCTGCCTGTCTCTGTAGCACAGCTGAGTATGGCATTCCTTAGCAGTAGAATTTCCCTCAATATTCCTGGGTTCAGATGCCCAACTCCCTTCACTGCGTGTGTGTGTGTGGGGGGGTAGTGGTGGTGGTAAAAGTTCCTGTAAGTGGGGCTGAGGCAGCTTCCCAACCCAGCTAACCCCAGAGCTTGCTTTTTATTGTTTAAGCAGTCCTTAGCCTGAAGGTGATTATTCCCCACAAGGATGAAACCTCATCCTGGGATTTTTCTTCAGATCTTTTATTGTCCCCAGAGGACCTTGGTTCTGCCCCTGCTCTTATTTATTTTTACTGCTCTGTGCTCACCCTGAGGAGTTATTTTATCTCCTTTGTGGAGGGAAATCTTGAGAGCTTGAAATTTTCTGACTTTCTCTGCCATCTTCCCAGAATCCTCCCCAGCTTGTACTTCATTTTTTTTTTTTTTTTGCTTTTTGGAGGGAAATTGGGGTTAAGTGACTTGCCCAAAGTCACATGGCTAGTGTGTCAAGTGTCTGAGGCCAGATTTGAACTCAGTTCCTACTGACTCCAGGACCAGTGCTCTATTCACTGTACCACCTAGTTGCCCCATTTTACTTCATTCTTGAGGAAGACCATGACATCAGGAAGGTGATGTTGTGACTTGCAAGTGAATTGGATTTGAGGGAGTGCTGTGCAAAGTCACCAACTTCACTCTCTTCTGGAGCCATCTGCATCCAGTGGCAAGATATGGATCAGGATGACTAGAGATGGCCTTGAATGCAGAGAGAGACATTGGCCTTTTAAAGCTAAGGTCTTTCCAAGTTCTCAGTTTGACTGAGGCAATGCCAGTGCAGTAAGCCAAGGAACAGCCTCTTTTACCCAGTCAAAAAAAAAAAAAGATCCAATCTGGGAGGAAAAGACCCTCCAAATTTCTGGCCAAACTGGAACAATTACTATTTATTTACATTCACTCTGAGCCATAGGGACCCAGACAATGACCATTAAGTGAACTTTGGGCTGGGGGCCTATTTTTGACCAATGAAAGTCAGAGTGAATTGGGCTTAAGACATGGTCTTTAAGGAAGAAATCTAACCTGTAAACTCCAAAATATCTTGCTAGGTTTCAATCATCAAAATTTACATTCCTTTGTACAGAGCACCTGAAGGTAAGAGTATGATAGCTTATGTGGACAAAGGGAAGGGAAGGGAAGGGAAGGGAAGGGAAGGGAAGGGAAGGGAAGGGAGAAGGAGGAACTGTCTATTTCAATTGATATCTATCTCCATATGCATATATCTATATGCATACACACACACACATATATATATACACATCATATATATGTGTAAACACACATATAAACACACACACACATATATACTAATGCATAGATTCTATTTATTGTCCATACAACTGCATATCTTGGACTGAATAACAATCTTTATTTGGTTTGTTTTTCTTATATAAATAGAAAAATCAAACTCTTTCAAGTAGTTATGGGGGCAGCTAGGTGGCACAGTGATTACAGCACAGGCCCTGGAGTAAGGAGGACTTGAGTTCTAATACAGCCTCAGACACTTACAAGTGACTCAGGGCAAATCACCTAATCCTGATTGCCTCCAAAAAAAAAAAAAAGCAATTATGGGTCTCATTTAAAAGGTTCTGCAGTATTATAGGGATATTGATGCAATGAGCGCAAATCATTTGGAAATGACTATCTGAAAGACCTCACCCCCAACTGGGAATCTATCTTGTAGTTGGACTCACTGTTCAATTTCCTCCATTATAGTAGTGAACACCTTTGCCAAGATTATATTTCCTTTATTGCATTATATTCTACAAATGTCTTGAATAGAATCACTGCTTTCCTATGTGGCCTTTATCTTCTCTGTGGTGATCAATTTTTGTTTGAGTTCAATCAAGTTTTTCCACATTGAATTCTCTCCATATATACTGCATTAGCTCTAACTTGATTATCTCTCTCCTCTATTTTCTCAGATCCAGTAATACAATTGCAAAATAGTATTCCACTACATTTATGAACTACAGTTAGTTTGTGTGCATGTGTGTATATGTGTGTATGATTTGTTTTTGTCAACCTCCTTGGGAGTATTTGCCCATTAGTGGAAACCCCAAAGGTATGGGCAATTTTGTCACCCTAATAATTCAAAATTAATATTTTGGCCACTTCATGGCTGCACCCATTATTTATCAATGTAACTATTTTCCCACAGTTCCTCCACACTGCACCGTTTCCATTTTTTAAGTCACTTTTCAAGTTGTAAGACAGAAAAAAAAATCAAAGTTGTCTCAATCTGCATTTCATTTGCTATTTACTAATGCTTTAGAATGTTTTCAGAATGTCATTTACAGTTTGTGATTCTACTTTTGAAAAATGGTAGTATTCATTTGATGACCTACTTGGGAATGGTTCTTTGTTGTCATATATGTATTTTGCTTATATTTGATGCAAATATGTTTCTACCCTATAGTTTCTTTTTTAAGTCTATATTCATTGATATCATTTATGTAAAAGTTTTATTTTGTAGAGTCAAAAATGCCTATTTTATATTTTATGCCTTCCTTGTTTAGTTAATAACTTTCCCAATCATAGTTATAAAATATGCCTGATTTCAATTCTCATCTAACTTCTTTTATATTGTGATCTTTTTTATTCAGTTCATATATCCATGTTGAGATGATAGTGGTATGTGATTGTGGTATTGTAAGCATCTGTTTTTACATAGGCTAGTATAATTTTCCTGTTAGGGGGTAAAGAGATAGTCCTCAGGATGTAATTAGTAAAAGACACAATGGCTTGAAAAAGCCTAACTTTTGAGGTTCCCCATGTGTCTTTGTGGCCCAGCATTGCCACCCTAGAGAACTGGAAAGGTGGAGGGGAACCATATCCATTTAAATGTTTGCATTTTAATCCAAAACCTGCATCACTCGACTAGCCTGTTAGATTCCATCCAGAACAATGGTATAAAATTTTGGTTTCAAATTAGTCTCTGCTAAACTACTTTTGAGTTTTCCCTGCAGGTGTTATCAAAAATATAATGACATGCTCTTGTACTTGACACACATTGGGTTACTTTATTATTATTATTTCTGTTTCTTATTTACTGAGCTTTGTCTCCTGATCCACTTTTCAATTTCCCCTTCCTAGTAATATATTTAAGGTCTGGTAATTTCATGATTCCTTAATTTGTTCTTTCCCTCATTATTTCCCTTGAGATTCTAGATCTCTTGTTCTTCTAAAATAATTTTTAAATTACTTGGTTTAGCTCCATTTGGTATCTCTTCAGTAATTTGTCAATCAATCAACTGGCATCTATTAAACATTTACTATGTGTTAGGGCTATGCTAAGCCCTGTGTATAGAAAGAAAGGTCAAAACAATTCACCTCCTCAGGAAGATTACATTCTAATTGTGAATTGACATGTACACATAAGATATATACAGAATATATGGAAGGTAATCAAAGAATCAAAGACATTAGCAGCTTGAGATCAGGAAAGACCTACTGTAAAAGATGAGATTTGAGCTATCTTGAAGAAAGCCTGGGGAACTAAGGTTGAGGGCATAGCCTGAGAGACAGCCAAGCCTTTACCTTAGAGATGGAGTGCCATATTTTTTGTTTGTTTTTTTGCTTTTTGGAGGGCAATTGGGGTTAGGTAACTTGCCCAAGGTCACACGGCTAGTTTTTGTGTGTGTGTGTTAAGTGTCTGAGGCCGGATCTGAATTCAGATCCTCCTGACTCCACAGGCACTCTACTCACCTAGCCACCCTGGAGTACCATATTTTAAGAACAGCAAATAAGCCAGTTTATCTATATCATAGGGTAAGTGGAGAGCAATAAAATATAAGAAGCCTGAAAATGTAGCAAAGAGTCATGTTCTGAATAACTTCAAAAGTCAGAGAATTAGTTGAGGTAATAGGGAGCCACTGGAGCTCAGTAGAAAAGGCAGGGTAGAGGGGATCATATGGTTATTACTAAGCTTTAGAAAAATCACTTTGACAGATGAGTGAAGGATGTTTGGAGTGAGGAGAAATTTGAAGCAGGAGATCAATTAGAAAGCTATTGTAATACTCTAGTAGGGAGGTGATGAAGTAAACTGGTATGATGGCTATGTTGTGAGTGGAGAGGAGTGGTTATATATGAATGATGTTATAAACATAGGGTAACACAATTTGGCAAAAGATTAGATATGTGGGGCGAGTGCAAATGAGGAATCAAGGAGAAAATCGAGCTTGAGAGCTTTAGCAACTATGAGAAGGCTGGTATTCTTGTCATAATAGAGAAGTTAGGAAGAGGGTATGATTTGGGCAAAAGATAATGAGTTCTGTTTTGAACAGATAAGAGTTTGAGATTCCTACCTAATATCCAGTGTGAAATATCCAAAAGAAAGTTGTTGATGCATTACTGTAGTTCAGGAAAGAAGTTGGGGCTGAATATATAACCCTGGAAATCACCCGCATAAAAAGGAACCCATTGCTCTTTTTCCTCCTCCTCCTCCTCATCTTCCTCCTCCTCCTTTCCACCATCATCTTCCTCTTCCTCGTGCTCCTGCCACTGCTGCTTCTCCCTCCATTCCCTTGGAGCAGACCATCCTGGTGCCTCTTTTGTGAAGCAGTGACTGAGGAGACCCCTGTACTCACCATGGCCGACAAAAAGCCGAATGAAGGAGTCAAGACAGAAAACGACCACATTAATTTGAAGGTGGCAGGGCAAGATGGTTCGGTGGTGCAAGTTAAGATTAAGAGGCACACACCACTTAGTAAACTAATGAAATATTGTGAACGACAGGGTTTGTCAATGAGGCAGATCAGATTCCGATATGATGGGCAACCAATCAATGAAACAGACACACCTGCACAGCTGGAAATAGAGGATGAAGATTCAATTGATGTATTCCAGCAGACAGGAGGTGCTTACTTTTTTTTTTTTAAATAAGCAATTGGGGTTAAGTAACTTGCTCAAGGTTACACTGCCAGGTGTTTCTGGGTGGGTGCTAAGTGTCTGAGCCCAGATTCAACCCCAAGTTATCCTGACTCTGGGGCCTGTGCTCTTACTCACTGTGCTACCTGGCCGCCCCAGGAGGTGCTTACTAAAAAGAGAATCTACTCTACTCCAGAACTGTGCTCCCAAGGAAAACAATACATTCACAATTGGAAAACCGAGATTTGGTTCATCAACATCCTGACTACTGCAGTATAGTTTTCTCTCTTCTTTGATTCCCTTCCCCATTCCTTTTTTGTACATAAAGCAACTGGTGTATGTGCACAGGCATAATGCATATTTTTTTTAACTAAATGGCCGATGGTATGTTTTGATCAACATCAAATGAAGATGGGGAGGAGAAAAAACAAACTGGTTCTGTGAAAATATCACTTTTCTCCGTTAGTGGCATGCTCATTCAACTTTTATCTTTATAAGTAAGTTATTTTGCTCTCACTGTTTAACAACAACAAAAAAAACCCACCAGAAAAAATTCTTGCATACCCTGTTTGATTGGATAATTTCAATGTTTTTCTTTTATCATTGTAAAACCAAGGATGATTTTATAACTTTTTTGTATGTAGCTGTTACATGTAGGGCAATCTCTGTCTCTCAGTAGGGATAAATTACTATAAAGAAATTGATCCTAGATAGTTTTCTTTTCAAGTCAAACATCTTGTTGTTTAAATAAACATCTTGTTTAAAGAAAAGGAACCCATGGGAGCTAATGAGATCGACAAGTGAGATAGTATCGACAAAAAAGAGAAGGTCTAGGACACATCATTGGAGGGACACCCATGTTTAGTAGATATGAGATAAATTATTGTTCAGTAAAGGAGACTGAGGAAGAGAGTCACGATAGAGCATTGCCATGAAAATTTAGAAAGGAGAGAGTATCCATGAGAAGAGGATATCAAAGGCTTCAAAGAAGTTATAAAGAAGTATTAGGAGGGGTAGCTAGGTGGTACACTGAATAGAGAACCAGTCCTGGAATCAGGAGGACCTGAGTTCAAATGTGACCTCAGATACTGGACACGTAACTAACTGTGTGACCTTGAGCAAGTCACTTAACCCCAATTGCCTTGACTTTCCCCCCTCAAAAAAAAGTATTAAGACCATTAATAATTAATAAAAGGCCATTAGATTTAGCAAATGGGAGATCACTGTATAACTGTTTTATTTTAAAAACTGATTTGTTTTTCAATCAATAAAATCTGCCTTTTCTTCCCATTTAGAAAATGAAAGAATTAGAAGACAGGGAACAATTACAGATAAGAGACAGAATGGGAATGTTAGTAGGGGCAATCTGCTAGAGAAGTTGGGAGAAGGGATCAAGGGTTCATGTGGAGGGGCTAATTTTTGCAAGAAGAGTTATCTCTTCATTTGAAGTTAGAACAAAGAAGAAAAGAATGGGGGAGGGGATACTTGAATGAGGAGGTGAGGAATGAATGACCTGAATTTTTTTTTTTAATTTGTGAACTATGAGGAAAAGTGCAGAGCTGAGAGCATGCCATAGGAGACCTAAGAAGAGTCCAGAAGTTGTGCAATAGCTACTGTGGAGAGTGAGATAGCAAATCAACTAGGGAAGATTAGAATGTTCCTCTTACTGTAGTGAGGATCCAGTAAGATCAGATGACAATTTAGTGGGCAAACTTGTAGTGATTTCATAATTCCCTTCAGCTCCATTCAGCAGCATGTGAATAGGAGCAAAGGAGGCAGGTGTTGGGAGTAATTAAGGGTTGAGGTTTGGCAAGGCGTGATTGGTGATAGGACAAGAGCTAGGTACTTTCTTTTTTGCTTTTTTTTTTTTGGAGGGCAATTGGGGTTAAGTGACTTGCCCAAAGTCTCATAGCTAGTACAGGCTCAGTATTTTTTATGGCAGAAATATTACTTGCTGTTTAAGTGATTGAGAGAATTCATTTTTAAAGCTAATTTATTTTCTTCCACTTTGGCAGTTTATAGCTTGCCCATTTCCCTCCCCCCCCCCCCGCCCTCTGAAATTAGACATTTTAGATCTCTATTTCTTGTTTGCTAGCTTGGGTACATTTTTGGTTTTTGTTTTAGTAGCACTTTTCACCTTCCTTTGTTGGTGTGTAACTGTAGACAATTTTTATTTCCTTTCTATTTGTTATGAATTCATGTCATTCATTATTTATTTTGGTAATATGATATTCCTTGCTTGATCAATCAGGTTAGCTAATGATATATCAATTTTGTTAGTCTTTTAGAAAAAAATTCAATGTTATCAGTATTTTTGTTAAAATTTTCTATTTCTTCGGTAATTTTTGAGATTTTTCAATTTTGTATGTGCTTTAGGGTTGCTAATTTATTTATTTTCATTTTTTAATGTGTTTTCAGAAAAATGCATTTGTTAATTGGTTTTCAGAAATATACATTTTCTTTTGAGTATTGATTTATCTATGCTCCATATGTTTTGGAATGTTGTTTCATTGTTTCAATTATTTTAAACACAATTATTTATTTTTCTAAGATATATTCTTTGTCCCAGAACAAAGTGTCATTTCTTAATCTCCCTTAAGTTTGTAGCTTTTGCTCATATTGTCTCCATTCATTAATATTTTTTTACATTGTAGTTTGTAAATGATATATGTATTTTACCTACTTTTTTTTTACATTTCTTTTTGATTACTTTCATGTCCTAGTATAATCAACTTTTATGAAGTACCATGGGGACCTGAGATTATTTGTATTCTTTACTATTGCCATTTAGAAGTTATCATAGTTCAGCCAAATCTAGTTTTTTTATTTTGTTTTTTTTTTTTTAGAGGGGGGAAGGCAGGGCAATTAGTGTTAAGTGACTTGCCCAAGGTCACATGGCTAGTAAGTGTTAAATGTCTGAGACCGGATTTGAACTCAGGTTCTCCTGACTCCTGGGCTGTTGCTCTATTCACTGTACCATCTAGCTGCCCCTCAAATCTAGTTTTTTAAAACCAACAACTCACTCTGCTTTGTACTTTCTTACTGTTTATACTTCTGTTAGATTTAGGTAGGTCTGAGAGAAGAATATTAATATCTCCTACAATTATTTTTTTATCATTGATATCTCAAGAATTTACTCAGCTTTTCTTTTGATAATTTAGTCTGCAAGCTTTTCAGCATACAAACATTTAATAGTTATTTTTCATGTTTATGATACCTTTATGCATAACATAGTCTCACAGTTGTTTTCTCTTGACTTTATCAATTACTTTTAGTGTTATTGTTGCCTTTTCTGAAATAATGCTTGCTACTCCTTGTTTCTAGAGTTTTAAATATAATATATATATATGTGTACACAAAATAGGTACATATATACAGTATCTATAAATAGATACAGTCTATATCTCAAGTGTTGTTTTTTTTTAATATAGAAAATTATTTGATTTTGTTTTCTCATCCATTGCTCAAGTCTTTTTTCTTGGTAAATTTAATTCATTCACATTTGTAGTTATAATTGCTAACCATATAGAGCCCATATAAGCTCTGAGGTATTCTTATCCCAACTTTCACTTCTCCCCTTCAGTATTCTATCTCTCAGAATTGGGAATGATTCTTCAATGCCATTGATTTGATGTTCTCCTGCCCTACAATTATTCATTGAAAATCACTGTTAGACAGCCTTAAGAAGATTTTAGAAGTATTATGTCCTAAGGTGGTATAATAAGAAAAGCTGGTACAAAATGTTATCCTATGTGTCTGATGGTCTTCCACAAGTTCATACACATTCTAAAGGAGAATTGCCCAATATGTAATACAAGGATTCTTAATAGCTACTGGTTGCTAAAAGTTCTTGTTTCCCCTATTGCTCAAGAAATTTTCCAGTTGAGTCCATGTCTGATAAGATCAGGTCCTGATTCCTATTGCAAACACTGTCACCAACTGATCCAAAGATGTGTGACACTGATTAGAAGATATGAAGTCCACCCTATTTTGGATCTTTTGAAGATGTTCTGGGAAAGGGGATCTAGCTCTGGTAGAAGAAGAGTTTCCTCCTTCTCTCCACTCAAGGTTAATTCTCAGGAATGTGTTGAAAAGACCTACTTCTTCCAGTTTTTAGAGTAACCTCCCATTCCAGCTAACTTGATAATGTTATTCAAGACCCAGAGACAAGATCCTATCAAATGGATCCAACCCCTTGTCATTTCAGTTCATCAAATGATTTTCAAAGTTTTTTTCATATTCAGTATAAGGTGTTTTTGCTTGAGGACTATTCTTACCTAGGTACTTTGTAAGGCTGAAATGGGGTAGGGTGGTTTCAAACCCACCCTCACACATACATATACAAAGGCACAGACTCAGAACTACACACATATGCTCACATCTTTTTAACCTCTTCTAAATCAAGACTTAAGCTCTGTAGTTTGTTTTATTTACCCTAACCTCAACCCAATCTTCTCAATTCTTTATCTCTTGCCCTCCAGTAATGGGAATGTAAATTTTAAAGATCTTCCCTGCCCCTAGGCTAGAGTAACCTGGAACATGGGGTGGGAGGCTTGTTTTTCAGTAGATACTTCTTGATTGGCCAGTGGGTCCAAAAGGTTGTTACATTCTCTGAGCCAGGAGAAGGCTATATAAGCCCTGATGTGTACTTTGTTTTGGGGCTCATTTTGAGAAGTGTTCTGTGATTTGATCAGATGAAACTTTGGAAAGCCATTGTCCAGAGCCTCCCCCCCCCCCCCTTTGAAACCCAGATGTTGTTTGGTATGGATGTAATGGTTGGACAGTTTGGAAATCTGTCTACTTGATCTGTTTTTGTCTTGATAATTCTGTCTGTATATTTTGAAGTTCAGGGTGCTGACCTTTTTCCCCTGAACTAGGTGAATGATACATATCTGACTGATTAAAGTAAGCTTGTTAGCCCATTTTGAGTTGCTTTCCTTTATCAAAGCAGATCTAAGAACCTGTGTGAGCAGCCACCCTGGGGGATGCTACACCTCCAATCATCCTATCTAAAACCAAGCCCCTTACCTTTATTTTTATTGTTATTCTCTCACCTTTGTTTTAACTCTTCCCTTTCCCAGGTTAGATAAAAAAGCTACTATTCTCAGTCTATTCCCTAACCTAATTCATTCTTCTATTTCAGTGATATTCATTTATCATGCTCATTTTCAAGACATTTTGATTTCATTTAACCCCCTTTTATTATTACATGTCTCCATAGGATTCCCTACATTCTATTCACTCCTATTCAAAGGAGGGTTTTTTTTTTTTTTTTGCCATTTGTTAATTGCTAATTTGGTCCCATTTTTCCAATCCTTTCTTTTACTCTCATTTCTTATATCTTTTTATATTATTTCCACCCACCTTTTTAATCTATGACCACTATTGAACCTTCTTCTAGCCATGTCTAGAACCCAACTTCTTCCTCTCCTTAATGAGAGTTACTACCAAGATACACAATTTTGTACTGTGCTATATTAAATAGTTGTAATTTTGTAGAAATTGATATCACGAAGTGTCCAGCTCCCTCAGAAGAGTTGGTTGCAGGACTGCTTTCTCAACTCGTTATGCTTCTGTGACATGACTTAATAATGCTTTGATGTTCTAATTCTGAAGTTTATCTACAATGTTTCTTGTGGAGTTAAACTAAGTGTCTCTTTCCACTGGTAATCTATGGGCTCTTCCAATCTGTATTTTGTTTTCTGCCTCCAATTTTTCTCCACATATTTTCTGCATGAGTCTTTACATATGGCATTCATATGTTCTATTCAATATACTTTTCTGGAAGATCTATAATAATTTTCTCTTCAAATCCCATCTTCAAGGCCAATGTTGTTATTTATATTCTACTATACCTTATAACTCTCATGTGTTCTTCTAATCTGTTTCTTGCATTGTTTTTCCTTTTGTATTTTTGCATTCCACTTCACTGATTTCTTTTTCAGTGAATTTACCATTATGGAGTATCTCCATCCTTTGTTTCAAATTCATTTATCTCTGTTTAGATGCCTTTCTAGTCAAATTTTGTCCTCATTAATCATTACAGTTTTTAGAATGTTGTCTTTATTAAAAAGGTCCTATTTTACTGCCAATTCTTTCTTTCCTTAAGGTCCAATTAACTCTTAAGGCTTTCCCCCAAACCTTGATTTTTCCTCCTGCTCCTAGAGTTAGATTAAATCTATTTCTCTCAGAAGGTGAGAATGACTAGTTGGAATGCTTCAGAAAGGAGATTGTTTAACATTAAAGTAGTACCTTTTCTCCAACATTCATCAATCTCCTTTTTCTAGCTTCTGCTCTCTACAACTAACTTTTATTCAGTCAAACAGCCACCAAGAATTGGTCCTGATAGGATTCAGGGAGGGTACTCCAGGACAAAACTAAAAGGGGTACTCTGAAAATCCCTTTATACTTGGTCTTTTCTACTTTCTCTTACTCATTTTAGCTTCATATTTTGTACTGTGCTATATTAAATAGTTGTAACCATCACTGTATATCTTGTTTCCTCCATCCTCTACCTCTTTGCCTACCTGCTTCTCTATAGTCACCCTCTTTCCTTCTTTTCAAGCCTCAGATCAAATCTGATTCTGATTTATCAGGTCTGGACATTCAACTTATCCTGATATAGGGTTTCTAAAGGGTTACTGCCAAAGGGACTACCCTAGAAGTTAAGTGCTTTTGGGGGATAGGTAGTCATAGGCCTACCCTAGGCTAGCATCTGGAGATTTTGGTATTTTGTAAGTTGAGGGGCAGGAATCTTTCTAGTGATAGAGAGGAAACATCTCCCTGAGATAACTGCCAAAGGATTCATTCTTCATGTCATTGCCAAAAATTGCTCAGCCTTGGGGATTTCAGAGACACCTTGTGTCAGCTGGGAAATGAGAGGGAGGGGAAAGCACTGTTAGTTACTACAAATTAAATAAATTAGAAGCTCTCAAGAATTCACTGGTGCTATACTAAAATTCCTAAAAGTAATAATTTATGGTTTTCTTTTGAATTGCTGTTTTCAACAAAAAAATACAAGCTCCATTTAGTCAGCAGCTTAATTTCCCAATGGGAGAAAATAATGAAAATTGATAGCTTTTGAATACTAAGAGAATCTATCACGTGATAGAATGACAAGCATAAAAATTGAAGTTGTATTTTGAAAATATTTGATGATATGTAAAAAGATGATTGAGTCAATGCTGAAATAGGACTTTGAAGTATTTTTTTCCTTTGCTTTTTGGAGGGAGAAAGGCAGGGAAATTGGGATTAAGTGACTTGCCCAAGATCACGTGGTTAGATTTTGTGTTAAGTATCTGAGGCTAGATTTGAACTCAGGTCCTCCTGACTCCAGGGCCGGTGCTCTATTCATTATATCACCTAGCCACCCTGACTTTGAAGTATTTTGAAATATGAGCCTCTGCAGGATTTTAAGTAAAGGAGAGATATGACAAAAATTACATTTTAGGAATTTCAAATTTGCCTCAGGGTGCAGGATGGTTTGGAGTGGAGAGGGCATGTCTTAGGGATATCAGTTTATCTTTTAGGGGTCTGTAGCAATAATGTAGGTGAAATCCAATGAGTATCTGAACTACATTGCTGCAGTGGGAATGAAAGGAAGGAGTGGATTAAAGAAATGTTTGGAAATAGAATCAAGACTCAAGGACAAACTGGTGTGAAAAAGGAGAAGTCAAAGATGACATCAAAGTTTAATGTTTAAGTGACTGTCAGCATCATGATATAAGTAAAAGAAACAGTGAAATCAGGAAAATATGATGAATCTACATTTGTACAATATTGGGAAGAACACTTGGATGAGGAACCATTCAACTTGTATTTTAATCCAGGTCTTGACACTTATTGGTTATGTAACATTGGGAAATTCATTTAACTTTTAGAGATGTTGGTCTTTGTATCTAAACTATGAGGGCTGAATTAGATAATCCCTGATTATCTTTCCAGATTAATATTTTGTGATTCTAATAGGCGTCAGATTTCAAGTACAGTTCCAGCAACAAACTACACCAAGTACCAGTTATGGTTACATTTATAAGACCTCTTACCAGTAATCTGGCTGCTTGGTAATCTATGCTTTGATTTGTGTAAAAAGTAAAGCAATAAAATGCTCTCAGGGCTTCTGAAGTCTCCTTCCAATTATAAAGTGACACATGATTATTTTACAGAATGGCAGTAAGAGGAACAAAGCTTGCTAAGAATCACATATTCTAACAATAATCACATATACTGACAACAAATACTAACTACATGTATTAAACATATATAATAGTATATGTATACAATTAATACATAAGATTATGTATACATATAATATATTGCATATTAAATTGGTTATTTACATATCAAATCCTTACAAGTAACTAACAACTGGATGTATTACTGGAGTAAATGAATCAAACCAATTTCATCATTCTCACTATAAGTAAACCAGTGTAATGTAATGCCAAGCAAAGGCAACTTCCCAAGGTTCAGAATACCAGCATAGGTGCTCTCCATTTTAAATTCAGTGACAAATTAAGAACAGAGAAGATCAAAATATGACATCATTCAAAATACAGCATTTACTAAGTGTGATTAAATAATCTCCAAGTACTACCCCACTCCAGGACCTTACATTCATTCAATCAATTACAAAGTCCCAGTTCTAAATACTACTCCACCCCTAGGCTGTACCTTCATTTAGTCCATCACAAAGCCCCTCTTCTCAAATGGAGATTAGTTTCCAATCATAAGTAAAGTACATTCATTTGTTCAATCATAGAACACAAAAAGGTCAAAAGTTCCCCACCCTTGGATCACAATTGAACCTACCCCAGAGTTACAACAAGCTTAAGCACAGCACTTAATACCCAATTGGAGGTCTTTTCTTCATCTTGACATGAGGCAAGTTCTCAGCAATCTTTGTTCCTGGGGAGACTAAGCTTAGCAAGGCCACAAGATACATTGCCAGTCTCCTCATTAATTCATCCTCTGTCTGCAGAACAGTCCTAGGACCCCTGAAAACATTAGCAAAGCCCTCTCCCAGGATTTCTGTAAACATACAACAATAAAATCCTTCTTCAGGGCTTCTGAACCAACAGAAAGGTTCCCAGACCCCTGCAACAACAACACTGTCCTTCACCAGTGGACAGTACCAGACAGAAAAAGAATTTGGAGCTAAATAGAAGGATGGATCACAGGTTCTTTCTTTTTTTTTTTTTTGAGAAACAAAGAAATTGGAAGGATCTTGCATGAAATAAATGATTTCTTGGGATACTTGATCAACTTGAATTATAGTGCTCATGGTTAGCCTTTACAAGAAGACCATCATTGAAATAGTTATAGCCTTTGTGCCAACATCTATTGCAGAGGGTAGAGAGGCAGGAAAAAAAATCTAGAGACTAGATAACAGTCTCCAAATTAAATCAATGTATACTTTAAAATTTAGTAACTTTGATGCAGAAATAGATATGTGAGAATGGCAAAATTTGTTGGAAACAGCTTAGGAATAAGAAATGAGTCCTAAAAGTTTATAGATGATCAATAAGATTAATATTTATACATCATAAACATCTTCAGAATAAAATTAGTTAGCACAGGACATGGTGAATACCAACTAATGTAAAAAAATGAAATTGGTTCTGTATTCACAGGCAGGAAACAGCAGGCAATCAATTTAGCATAAATTTCTGAGTAGTTGCCTATGTTAGTTCAAAGAGCAAAATCAATACCAAATTAGAAGAGAGAATGAAAATGAGAAAATATGGTACACAATTGAGACAACTCTAACCTAGTCTTCAAAATGCTTTTGTCATGAATAAATAGTAATGGACATCAACACAGACAGTCACTAGTTCCTAAGAAATTTCAACCAAAACAAATCAATTACCACAATAAGAAACCAAAAAGAATCTAGAAACCACATCAACCAAAATATTCTTGGTCTCTAACCAAATGGAGAAATATTTCTGCCAAGAAGAACATTGGTTTAGAATATTAATTCATTTTTTAAAATATTTCAGAGGAGGATGATGGAAGAGTATGAGCAATATCAACTAATAATATAATGAGATTCAATGTAAGGAAAAACACATTTAGAAAAAGCTTCATTAAGGACTCAACAAAACAAAATCATTCTAAGATTGTTTAAGAATGGCACTGGAAAGAGGACAATAACCAAATAAAAATGAAAATCTGTGTTTCTATAACAAGCTCTTTTGTCATTATTCAGCAACATATCTGAAAAAGATCTAAGAGTTTTAGTGGACTGCAAACTAAAGATGAGCGGACATTGAGACCTGGCAGCCAAAACAAACAAAAAACCCAAACTCAAATCTGGACTGGATTAATAAAGGCAAAGCTTTAGGGAATAAGAAGGTAATAGTCCCATCTATACTCTGCCCTTGGCTAGACATGGTCTGTATTATTGTGTTCAGCTCTGGGTTCAATATTCTTAAGAAGGGACATTAATAAACTTGGAAAATGTCTAGAGGACAACCAGGGTGGTTAAGGCCCTGGAGTTCCCGCCATATGAATATCATTTGAAGAAAATGGAAATGTTTAGCTTATAAAGATTTTTTTAGAAGAAACATGATGTCTTCAAATATTTGAAGAGTTTTCATGTGGAGAAAGGATTCAATTTCTTGTTTGATCCAAAAGGTAGAACTAGGAGCAGTGGGTAGAAAAGGCAAATTTATTCTAATGTTAGGAAAAACTTCCTAAAGATTAGAGAAATCTCAAAGCAAAATGGGTAGTCTCTGGAGGTAGCTTCCCTTCCTTGGAGATCTTTAGGCAGATGATGGATGCCCATCTGATATGTCAGGCATATCAGAGTGGTGTATTGGATGACAACTCCTTCCAAGTCTGAAATACTGTGATTCTGATTGTGTATAAAACCAGCATTTTCTAAGTGCCAAGAAGTTTCCACCCTGTAACCCTTGTGCTCTCTACATTTGGCAACTTGGGATATAGATCTAGATTAGCCCAGGTTGGGGGAATTGGATCCAATAAAGAGTGGGTCTTGATTTATTTTTGTATAAATTGAGAGGTTTTGACCTATTTTCAAGGTTCCTTCCAACTTTATTTTTAATTTTTTAAAATTTGGAACTTAACAAACACCAAATAAAATGAACATTTCCATATTCAATATATGAGGATTATGCTCACTGTGAAACTCCATTACATGCACTGTTTTCCCTCTTAAGTATATAATAAATCCAGTATATCACTTTCAAAGCTGTCTTGCTTGTCCTACTTTCTGTTCACTTGCATTTTAAAAAATGCTTTAGTGATCTTTTTTTTCTTTCTTCCTTTATTTTGACAATACTTCCTCCTTAAGTCCACCATTAGAAAAAGAAGAAAAAAACCCTGTAACTACATGCATAGTTGACCAAAAGAAATCTACTAAAAGGCCATCTCTGAAATTGCATATTTCATTTTTTTGTACCTTAAGGCCATCACTTCTCTGTTAGTAGGTAAATAGTAGACTTTATCATCAGTACTCTGGAGTTGTGCCTAGTTATTTTAATCATCAAATTTCTCAAGTCTTTCAAAGTTGATTTTCTTTATAATGTCATTGTTATTGAATAATTTTTTCTCCTGGTTATGTTCACTTCCATCTGCATCAGTTCATACAACTCTCACAAGATTTCCCTCCTCCATTTTGTGCTTTAAAGTGAAGGAGATTGAAGTCTACTACCTTGTTAATCTCAAAAAGTTAGGAGAGCAATTCACCAAGAGGCCCAGACAAGGAGCCTGTGCCAGGTTTGCAGCTAGAAGAGTCAGCTTCCAGGCCAAAGTATTGAGCATCCATCAGGACCCAGATGAGAGGTAGTTGAGATGAGGACTTATCTGGCTGTGATGCTGGTAAAGTTGGTGGGACCAATTCTATATAGAAACTTTAAAATTTGAGCACATTGTACCCAGAGACTGACATGGTATAGGGAAGAGTGTACCTTAGACATTTGAGGAAAATATTTGTATCTCTGACCTTTGAAGTAATTTTTGTAAAGCTAATTGATGTTAAGTGCTTACTGAACCTAGAGTGTTACTAACTGAAAGTTCATTGGGAACACAAAGGAATGAAGACTTGAGCTGATAGGATTAGAGGAGTCACTCCAACTCTATGGCATCTGAGAGGGGAGATGTAATTAACCTTGATCTGGGAGAGTAAAAATATAACCAATGGCTATACTTGCAAAAGATATTATTGAATTCTCTTTTCAAATCCATTAATTTATCTTTTTCCATTTTATAAGTGAGTTCATACAATTCATTTCCATAGTTTTCCACAAAATGTTAATTGCATATTTTCTTCTAGTCTTTTCCCTAATACTTTTCCATCTCCTTTCCTGCTGCTTTTCCCCTTTACAAAGAAAAAGGCAGTGAGACATAAAGTGTGCTTAGGGAATCATTTTACCTTGTATCTGCTGCCCTGCCTGGTTTCAGCTCCATAGAACAAGATTGCCCCTCCCAGGATAAGTTCATCACTTCTAAACTTATCCATCATATTGCTGACTCAAACCTTGATTGACTGTGCCTCCCTCAGCCTCCTCTCACCTCTGTTTGGAGGGCTGGAGGGTAGAGTACCAAACTCCTCTCAAAGCTTTCTTTTCTAGAGGGCAGAAACTGGACTCTCAGATCACTCCACTTTGAATCTGCCTACCTGCTTGATTTCAACTCTAACTCCATGGAACATATTTCCCCCTCCCCTAAAACCCCTACTCCCTGGTATCCTGACCTCCTCCCCCCACTCCCCGCTGCCACTTTCCTGCCTCCTTTTGTATTATCTTTTCCTTTAGATTGTAAGCTTATTGAGAACCTGGAAAATTTTTTAAATTGTATCTCCACTGGTTAGTACAATGCCTGGCAAATTGCAGGGTTTAATAAATGTTGATTGGATTGGATTAGATTACATTGCTTTCACTCCACTGACCCTCTTCACTTTACCCTGAACACATTTTTCTTCCTTCCTTCCATCTGTTCTTTCGTTTCCTGTTTGCATGATACATTTTTTTGAGATTTTACATGATCCATTCTTAAAAGAGTGTGCTTTGCTTGTGACTAATCCTCTTCTACTTTCCCTCTTCAATCCTCCCTCCCTTGTCCGGTTCCTGTATATTTCCCCATTGTTAAATACTCATACTACAATTTATATTATATATATAACAAGAATACATTATTGCCCCTTGAAATGCTTCTTGAATTTTCCCACATAATCTGGCTTTTTTCATGCCCAAATCTGTTGCTTTAAACCTAGCCTAGCTAGGTCTGTTACCTCTGGATTGCTTCTGGCTACTTCCCACCCTTAATCCCATCAAAATCCCATTCTCTTGGTTCCTGGGAATCTGACCTCTAGTCACTCCAGTTCCATCAAGATTCTCCTTCTCAAGACCTTCCTTGGTCCCCTCCTCTAGTCACCCCAGACTACTTGACCATCCCTAGATCCCTCCCAGTCTTTCTGTATATAATATCCATTTTGCCTCCATCAAGGCAGATTTAATCTAGTTTGAGATTGAATGGCCCTCTTGTCAGTACAAACATCACAAATGCTTAGTTTCCTTAAAAGTCTACCCAATGTGGTGAATCTTTAATAAACTGTTTTACTTTGGCTGAAAGAAGACAAGGTTGAATTCATTTGGGGAGGATCTGACAAGTCAGTGTCTGGGGTCCTGAGCACTCCTAAACCCCATTTTAAACCCCAACATTGTGGTTCCCTGAAATCAGGAAAACTGCTCATCTCAAATTTTTCTCCAGCCAAGACTGGAAAGTATGTAAGCCTCCACCTATCCCTATCACCTTCTCATACCCCAAGTGCTTTGGAGGTACTTTTTGGGCCTGACCTCTCAAGTCCAATTAGGTCAGACATCTAGGAGACTGTCTCATACTGGGAGCCTGGTGCTCTTGCTGTAGCCAGATTAACACAAGCAAGACCCAAGTAATTTTAGAATGGACCTTTTATTAAAATGCCATGTTGGCTGATCAGGCACCACCCCATGTCCCAGGTACAGCAATAGCAGTAGCAGCCAGTAACAGCCCCAATCTGGGGCAGAACCTCAGTTTATAAAGGGGGTCTTACTTAAGCAGTGATTGGTCAGTACACACCTTGAAACTCCCTTGCCTGACCCAGAAGCCCGCCAACTTCTATACAGGTGAGCTGACTGGGGGAAAGGGCAGAGACCCAGTGGGGGAGGGCAGAGCTCACCTGGCAGTCTGCTAACTTCCTTGAGGTAGGGGGGTGGGGAAAACCAGGCACTACACTCTCAGGTCCACTGGTTATGTTCCAGGCCTTCTGGGCTAGGACAGATGCCCCATCCGGAAGTGTATGCCCAATTTTTTTCATTTCTCTCCTCTTCAGGGAATTGGGAAAACTTCATTTACCTTTTTTGTGTTTTTTTTTGTCTTGTTTTGTTTGTTTTTTGAGGCCAACAAATCCTCAAATAGACAGGGAAGGGGATATGCCTTTTCTATTCCCCAAAATTTGCCTTTGGGTTGATTTTTACAAAGTTGGAAAAAACTTTGTTTCTCTAGAGAACATAAAAAGAAAAAGCTGGTGTTCTTTTGCAACATCGTTTGGCCTCAGTATCAGAGGACCACAAAGCATGGCTGATTTTGGGGTTTAGAACACAATTACAAAATATCCCCCTGAAACAGCAGCTATTCCTACTAGTGACCTGGGATGAGATTATCAAATGAGTGAGGATAGGACAGAGAAATCATATGGTAATTTGCCCCTTAGAAAGCCTAAGAAATGCCTTTCAAAAGTAAATAAATTTTCAAAAAGTGAGGTAAGTTACTCATGGAGAAAAGAAAAACTCTGCCCTTTCCAAGACCAACTGATTAAGAAGTATACTAATTTAGATCCTGACTCTATAGAAGGGGCAACAATCCTTAGCACATATTGCACTCATCAGTCTGCCCCATATATTAGAAGAAAACTGTAGAAATAGGCAAATGGGACCCCAAATACTTCAGGTCCAATTACTGAAGATGGCCTTTGGAGTCTTTAATAACAAAGTTGCAGCAGAGAAAAGAGCTAGAGACAGACTATGCGCAACTGTTGGCTGTTGGCCAGGAAAAGATAAAAGTAGTGCTTCTCCAGGGTGCACCCTTGGAGGAAACCCAGAGACCTGAGCAGTGGGGGAACTTGTTTTTGATCCCACAAGGAGGGTCACTGATCCAAGGAGTGCCCCTCCAGGACCTACCCCTCGACTCCTCCCCCCCCCAACCCCCCAGGGAACCTCAGGAAACAATGCCTATTAGATCTAGCCCATATGAACAGGAGGGACATTGGAGGAAGGATTGTCCCTGAGGTTGGAAAGGTGGTGTAGCTGTTGAAGTTTAAGGTTTAGATTAGGGGTGCTCAAGACCCCAAAATATTAATATGCCAGGTCCTGCTGAATGAATTTGACTCTAAGTCTTCTCTCAGCCAAAGAAACGCAAAATTTATTAGAGATTCTCCATAATGGGTAGGTAGACTCTTGCAAATGCCTCATCTAGTGGGAAGATTCAGTGAGAGTTCAAGGGGTTTCTCAGAGCCTGTACCCCATCAAAATGATATCTCAAGGTTTTTAAATTTCTCTAATCAATAATGATTTAGTGCATTTTTTTTCATATAACTGTAAAATTGCTGGGGGATTAAAATTGTCCACTTAAAATAAAAGACTGAGGCAAAGTTCTGAGTCAAAGGCACTTTTATTAAAGTATCCATTAAAGTATCCTCTAATGAAATCCTCAGAACTTCCTTATAATCTGAGATGTCCCCTTCTTCCAGGGGTTTGTTTGATACCCAAATATGCAAAAGACAAGGCCAAAAATGACATAGGTTGGGTGAAGCATGGAGCATCTCCACTGTCATAAGATGGTCACCTGCTCCTGTCAAACAAGAGAGAAAGGTCTAGAGGTACAAAGTTAAATTGGAGGACTTTCCACATATCGAGTCACCTCTGTCACACTGTGCTTGGTCACCATGACAAGGAAAAACAAGATTAAGCAAGTGAATTTACATTCTGCAGCTCACAGTTCTGAGGTTTAATACAGAACTTATAATCACTACCCACTGTGGAATCATAGCAAATTGTTAATCCTGATTGGAACAGAGTAGGGATCCAAATGAATTATTTCTCGCTTTGTTTTGATTTCTTCATCAGAAAACTTGTCTATTCATGTCATTTAACCATTTCTCATTTGGGGAATTTCTTACAGATTTGACAAAGTTTTTTGCATATTTAAGATAATGAGAACTTCATTTAAGAAACTGTCTATAACAATTTCCCCCAATTTTCTACTTTCCTCCTGATCTTGGCTATATTTGCTTTATTTGTACAAAATCTTTTAAATTTAATATAATCAAAATTATCCATTTTATGTCTCATATTGCTCTCTATCTCTTGTTTATTCATAAATTGCTCACCTATCCCTAACTCTGATAGGTAATATTGATGAGGTATGAGCTCTGGGAGCTCCCTTGACCTTGTAGTGCCTGCTTTTCCCATCCCCCAACCTCAGCCCTCCCTCAGGGAAGTGAGCAGACAGTTCCACCCTTCTCCTAGGGATGTGGGCCCTTCCCCAGTCAGCCCACCTTCACACAGGTTGGGCATGCTTCTGGGTCAGGGCCACTTGGAGTGAAGGCTGGAATTTCAAGGTGTACACTGACCAATCACTGTTTTTGGCCTCTGCAAGTTTCTGCTTATGAGATGACCTAACCATTGGCTGGTGGCCTCTCTTTAAAAGCTGAGGTTTTACCTGAGATCTCTGCTGTACCTGGGACGGTGGGGTAGTACCTCGTCAGCCTGCCATGTGGCCTAATCAGCCAACATGGCATATAATAAAGGGTCCAATTCTAAATTGTTGCTTGGGTCTTGCTCGAATTTTCTGGGTACAAGAACCTCTCCTTGAGTCCTTGAGGTACAGGCTCTGGGAACCTACCTTGGACTCTAGATTAAATCGTCTCATTTGATGAGGCATTTGCATGAGGCAATAAGCCTTACATTGTGGCTGGGCCCAGACCTCTAGCCTAGTTACTGAATGCTAACTACTAGCCTAGTTACTAGCCTAGCCCTCCATTGCCCATCTGCTTCCCACCCTTGAACCTATCAAAATATCAATCCACCCTTGAACTGGTCTAGCTTACCATTGTCTGTAGCCTCCAGCTAGCTCCCACCCTTAATCACTCATTGACCTCATTAACTCCTCCTGAAGACCTCCCCCAAACTCCTCCTCTAGACCACCCCCTAGATTCCCCCCACAACCTTCTGTACTTAAGACCTCCTCCTATCTTCATGTTTGTGAGACTACCAAGGAACGACCTAACACAAACTCACTGTGTCTAATGAAAGTGAACTTTTAATAAACTTTGCTTTTCTTTGGCTGAGAGAAGACTTGAGTCTAATTCATTTGGCAGGATACGGTGTGTGTTGGTATTTTGGGGTCTCCAGAGCAACCCTAACCTCTTCAATATGTTCCACGTACTTCAAATGTTCTTGTAATATCTCTCCATAGCTAGGTCATGGTAAATTGTGTAAGATATTGGTCTATGCCCAATTTCTGCCAGACTGTTTTCTATTTTTACCAAACAATAAATTCTTATTCCCAAAACTTAATTGTCAAATACAAGATTACTATATTTATTTGTTGCTGCAAATTGAATGTCTACTCTGTTCTACTTACCTACTTTTTTATTTCTTAGCCAGTACTAGATAGTTTTGATGATTATTGTCTTATAATATTGATGAGGTACAGGTTCTGGGAACCCCTTTGGAACTTGGATTGAATCTTTCCATTTGATGAAGCATTTGCCTGAGGCCATGAGCCTTTCATTATAGCTTGGCCCAAATCTGTTACTAGCCTAGCCCTCCTTTGTCCAGCTAGCTCCCACCCTCGATCCTCCCAAACCCTCCATTGTCTTATCTCCAAGTAGCCTCTAGCTACCTCCCACCCTTAATCTCCCATTACTGGAGTCTGACCTCATTAACTCCTCCTGAAGACCCTCCCCAAACTCCTCCTCTAGACCACCCCTAGATTCCTCCCACAACCTTTCTGAATATAAGATCTCATCTTGCCTCCATTAGGTGTGAGAACACCATAGAATAATCTAGTTTAGACGAACTCTGTGTCAGATTATCCTGGCCTGCTTGTCCAGTACAAGCATCATAGATACTGAGGCTCCTTAAGAGTCTAGCCATTATGGCGAACTTTTAATAAACTTTGTTATACTTTGGTTGAGAGAAGACTGGAGTCTAGTTCATTCAGCAGGACCCAGGGTTGATATATTGGGGTCTGGAGATGGTTCCCTGATACTGGGAAACTGCTAATCCCAAATTCTTCTCCAGCCAGGACTGGAAAGAATTAAGCCTCTCTCCCTATTCCCTTCATGTTCTCCAAGTATCTTTGAGGTGTTCTCTTTTTTTGGGGGGGGGGGTGACCTCTCAGGTCCCATTAGGTCAGACTGCTAGGAGGCTGTCTTGTACTCAGTGTGACACTCAGATTCTTGGTACAGTTTGGTTATGTTGGAGCTGGGCACAGCTTCTGAAGAATGGAGGATGAGGACAGATGCCCCATCTGGAAGTGTAAGCCAGATTCAATTCTCTCAGAGCTAGAGAATTGGGAAAACTTCAGGTACCTTTTTGTGTTTTTTTTTTTTTTGTCTTGTTTTGTTTGTTTTTCAAGGCTTACTCCCAAATCTTCCTCTATGGAGGGACTTACTCCTACACCTATGTTGGATCGTTCCTTTTTAGCTCCCAAAAGTTTGCCTTTGGGTTGTCTTTTACAACATTGGGAAAAATTTAGTTTCTCTAAAGAACTTGAAAAGAAAGTTGTTCTTTTGCAACACTGTTTGGCCTCAGTATTACCTAGAAGACCATGAATAGTGGCCTGTTTTGGGGACTTTAAAAGATAATACTCTTTTTTTTTTTCATCCGAAATGTCATTTATTACAGAAGAGTGATCACCAGCAACAGTCACTGTGGGGGGAGGGGGCAGATCAGGGCTCCCACACTGATTGGAGGGGAGGGATTCAAAGCTGGGGGAAATCGGGGAGGGGGTGCCCACGTGCCCCAGCCCCATCTAATGCCTCCGGATAGAGGGGTCCCCCTGCCTGCCAAGCCTCCCTCCTGCTTCCAGTTTTAGGAGGAGGCTGGGGAGAGGGTGTAGTGTGACTGGGTCAGGTGAGACCTGAGGCTGGGGAGGAGGGGGAGGAAGGGTCCCCCCCTTTCACATGCACTCACAATACTGATCTCCTGGAGGGTGAGAGAAGGAGGGCATCCCCCTCACCCCCTCCCGGTTATAGGAGGAAGGGGTTAGTGTTCGGGGGTGGGGGTCCTAGGGGCATCATGGGAGGCAGGCCAGGCCCCCCACCCAGAGGTGAGATGAAGGCCGGTGGAGCCCCAGGACCAGGGGGCACAGGGCTGAGACGTAGCTGGTTCAGAGTGAGCGTAGCTGGAGGTGGAGCCTGAAAAGGGTTGGTGAGGGACGGGCCAGTGGTTGTGCCAGGGGCTCCAGTTGGCAGGAAGGGGTTGGAGGCCTTGGGTCCCCGGGGGGGCAGGCCCCGGCCGAATCACCAAAGAGTCCAGGTCCACGAGGGCAGCATTGGGTCCCAGGAAAGACTCTGGCGTCTTCCGGGTTGGGGGCATGGGGGCTGGTGGCACTGTCGGTGGGGGACTCCCCACGGCCTCTGCCAGGGAGCCCCCAACCCCGCTGAGGTCAAATGCCCCAGGGCTCCGTGCAGGGACCGCTCCAGCTCCTCCGTACTGCTGCCCGAGGTGGGCAGTGCTGTCCGAAGGCGGTCAAAGTCCGAGAACTCGTCCGGCTCCGCATCAAAGCCCCCGGTCACTGGGGTGCCATTGGTGCTGGGCTTGGCTGGGGAGCCTCCCCAGGGATCTGAGAAGGCTGGCGCTGGTGCCCACGGGTCAGCGGTGGACGGGCCACTGACTGGGGCCCCACCTGGGCCACCAGCTCCCCCCCAGGGGTCTGGGGTGCCCCCCTCTCCAGAAGGGGGAGCAGGGGGGGCCCCCAGGGATCAGCTGCAGGGCCAGGGGGTGGGGCAGGTCTCCAGGGGTCCCCAGAAGCAGGGGTGGGAGCCGGACCCCCCCAGGGGTCAGCTGAGGGTGGGACGGGGGTCCTGGGGGCCCCCCCCAGGGATCAGAGGGTGGGACATTTGCAAGGACAGGACCTCCCCAGGGATCAGAGGAGGGTGGGGGGGCCGGGGCTGTGAAGACATCAGCCAGATCCATTGAGAGACGACTCCTCCTTGCCCCCGGTTTCCCTCTTGCTCTCCTCAATGGCCATCTGCAGCCTCAGGTCGTCGCCTCGACGGATGCGCTCCTCCTTGTCATGCTCCTCCCTGCTCAAACTAAGGGCCAGCTGGAGCTGGACGTCATCCTCGGGGCCACAGGGTGGGGGCTGGTCAGCCTCTTCCTTGCTCATGGCCAGGGCCAGCTGGAGCTGCATCTCCTCCTCTCCGCTGCTCTGGGGCCAGGCCTGTTCTGCCTCTGGGGGGGCCCCGGACCCCACAGCTGCTGTAGCAGTCTGGGCCATTTTCTCCTTGGTCTTGAGAGCGTGGGCCCGCTCTTCCCGCAGGCGGTCCTCATCCCGCAGCAGGACCACCAGCTGCTTGGCCTTCTCACGCACGTTGACGCCCTGGTCCTTGCCGCCGTCTCTGTCCACGTACTGGAAGTCCTTCAGGGTCTGCACAGCGTACCATGTTTTCCTTGCACTGCTGTGACACACGCTCCGAGCCGGTCTTGATCAGGTACTCCATGAGAGTCATGGCCTTGTAGACGTGCCTCCAGTTCTTGCCGTGGTCATTGAGGCGCTTCCAGATCATGCTCATTATCTCCGAGAAGGCGACCACGTTGTAGGTGAGGTCAGCGATCTCGTACATGAGGGAGCTCGAGGGCCCCCACGGGTCGTTGCTGGTGGCCTCACGCACCTTGATCTCGGCCTCTGAATAGTTGTGTACGATGTTCTTCATCTGCCGGCGCAGGGAGGAGGTCGACATGGCGGCGGTGGGCCGGCCCCCCGGGGCTGAGGGAGGGGGGCCAGGGAAGGGGACGTGTCCACCTCGGGGGAGCCGGTCACCGCATCCCAGGGAAATCCTCCAGCTCCGGCTCCCGGGAAGGGGCCGCTGCCGAGCGCAGGAGAAGCGGCCGGAAGATAATACTCTCTTGCAGTTAGAATTATACTGTTGCAGAGAGGGAAGATAGAAATTGCCTATATAATGGCCTTTGAACTTTCTCAGAACTAGGTTCTCAGGAAAGATTGCGAGATGCTTGAAGCTAGAGCCCTTTCGGGCAATGGGAACCAATTAAATTATCCCCTTCCTATGGCCCTCAGGGCTTTGATACTAGCCCCTCCTCCCTCAGCAACTTCTGCTCAGGTCCCAGTCACAGTTCTGGCCCAGGCTCTTGGCTGCTGCCATGGCCAGGAAAAGCCCCTCCAGAGCACCCTCTTGGAGGAAGCTCAGTCACTTGCGCAGGGGGAAAACCTGCTTTCAATGTCACAAGGAGGGTCACTGGTCCAAGGAGTGCCCCTCCAGGGGGCACCACCCAGAGGGAGCCCTAGGAACCGATACCTCTAGAACAGTGCCCATCTGACCAGGAGGGACATTGGAGGAAAAGTTGTCCCTGAGGTTGGAAAAGTGTTGGAGCTACCTCCAAGTACTCTGTCCTCCAGTCTTTTCAAGATTTGGAGTGAGGGGGGAAGACTGGGGCTTGGCAGTGCTCCCACTGTCTCCTCTCTTGCTGAACTCTGGGCAAGCATCAAGGCTGAAGGTAAGGTTACTCACTTTATTATGGCTAAGTTCTCTGTTCTAACCAATTGGTTCTACCCTCCCCTTGACCAGACCAGTCAGGTCAGGGGCATGGAAGGGGAAACTAAGGGAAGTCTCCAGACATACACAGTCCCCTGCCTACTTGAGGAGGATCTGTTTGAATACTCCTTCCTTATGCTCTCCTCTTATCCTGTCCCCTTGTTGGAAAGGGACCTGATGATGAAATTGGGAAGCCAATTTTCTCTAGTTAAGCCTCCTAGATCTCCCCATCTTCCCTCAGAAGTGTGGGAGATAGTTGAGTCAATTGTTTGGGATCAGAAAATTCCTGGGGTGAGCTATTTCTGCCATGACAGCATTTGTTTGACTCCCAGATCCTAAAATGTTCCCCCATAGTGGTCTATATTCAATTAAGCCCAAGGCCTGGGAGGAACTGCAACCATTAATTGCTACTCAAGACCCTGACTCATTGTCTAGAGTGGGGCCCAGACCACCAGGTGAAAGTTTTTTGAGACTTTGAAAACTAAATTGGCCACCACTCCAGCTTTACCCAATCTAGAAAAACCTTTCACTCTGATGAAAGCAGAGAACATGCTTTGGGAGTTGTTCGCTGTTTTTGAAAACTATTAGACTTTGTTGAAGAGGGTACCCACTAAGAGGGTTAGGGTTGCTCTGGAGACCCCAAAATACCAACATGCCAGTTCCTGCTGAATTAGATTCAAGTCTTCTCAGCCAAAGAAAAGTAAAATTTATTAAAAGCTCACTTGCATTAGACACAGAGTGTCTGTGCTAGGTCATTCTATGGTGCTCTCACACACATGGTGTGAGATGGGGTCTTGTAAACAGAAGGTTGTGGGAGGAATCTAAAGAG
The DNA here is from genome assembly GCF_028583685.1 of Petaurus breviceps papuanus. Taxonomy (NCBI): domain Eukaryota; kingdom Metazoa; phylum Chordata; class Mammalia; order Diprotodontia; family Petauridae; genus Petaurus; species Petaurus breviceps. The sequence goes on from NW_027187380.1 coordinate 34,086,970, forward strand.
TGATCTAGAGTTTGGGGAGGGTCTTCAGGAGGAGTTAATGAGGTCAATGAGTGATTAAGGGTGGGAGCTAGCTGGAGGCTACAGACCATGGTGGGCTAGGCCTGTTCAAGGGTGGATTGATATTTTGATTGGCTCAAGGGTGGGAAGTAGATGAACAGTGGAGGGCTAGGCTAGTAACTAGGCTAGTAGTTAGCAGTAACTAGGCTAGAGATCTGGGCCCAGCCACAATGAGGCTTATTGCCTCGTACAAATGCCTCATCAAATGAGATGATTTAATCAAGAGTTCAAGGGGGTTCCCAGAGCCTGTACCTCAAGGACTCAAGGAGAACTCCCAGAGCCCATACCTCATCATTCCCCCCTCAAACATATGGGACCCAAATTCCTTTGGGGTAAAGGGCGAAGGTCTCAGCTTTTGAAAGTGCTTCCTGCTGGCAAGGTAGCTGTCCCTGCCCCTCTGGGTCCGGTTCAAGGGGGTCAGACTTCACATTCAAGGTGTCAGACTCTGGAATGTGGGTGATGCCAGGTCCAGTGGGCTGGAGAACTTGGATTGAGTCAGAGATTTGCATAGCCTTAGTGGTCATCCAGAGGTTGATGGCTTGAACCCTAGAGGAGACAAACCTGGCAAAGGAGGTTAAGCAAACAAAAACCAAATAGGTACCAAAAAAAAAAAAAATAGATAAGAGACAATCTCCCTGCCTGGAATTAAAGATGACCCTGTCAAGGCCAAAAGAAAAAGGGCAGTTGAAATTTCACCTATTTTAATCCTTTTTGCTGGAGGGGGCTGGGGCCATTCTAAACATTAGCTTGAGGTCCTCCAATGGCTCACAGGTATATTCTGGAGTCTCTGGGGGTATGGGGGGGGGGGGGGGGGAGAGGGGGAAGCAAGAGATGGTACTGGTTTAATCCTAGAATTATGAGTCCAGCTGGGGAGACCTTTGAGTTTTACTGCCGTTGGAGTGGTGAGTATGACTCGGTAGGGTGTTAGATATCCATTTGATATCTAACTGTTCTCCCTTTTGGGTTTTTCATGACTTTAAGTAGACCCAATCTCCAGGCTGTACTGCAGCAGGATGCTCCTTTTCATTGCCAAGAGGATTGTTCAGGCAGAGCATTCCTGAGAGCTCCTAACTGAGTTGCAAATTGGGTAATTAAATATAATTCTGGGTCCACCAGGATGTCAGAGGTTAGGAAGGGCCTCTCATACATGAGTTCAAAGGGACTAAGCTTGATATTTTTCGAGGTGTGATTCATACTCTGAGTAGCCCAATGGGAAGATTCTTAACCCAATCTTCTTAGGTTTCTATGCATAGCTTAGTAAGGACCCGATTAAGGTTCATTTTCTCTAGTTTACCAGAGGATATTGGATTCCAGGCTGAGTGGAGATGGTAATTGATTTTAAGTGTCTTTGCCACTTCCTGGGTTATCTGTGAAAAGCTAGGCTATTGTCGATCTTTAAGGAGCCAGGCAAGCCAAAACGAGGTATAATTTCCTTTAATAGGAACTTTGATACCTCCTCAGCCTTTTCAGTTCTGCAAGGGCAAGCTTCTACTCAATTAGTAAAGGTGTCAACAAAAACCAAAAGAAATTTGAAAGCCCTACATGTGGGCATATGTGTAAAATCTATCTGCCAGTCTTCACGTGGGTAGGTACCCCTCCTCTGAACAGGTTTTAAAAGGGGAGGAGGTTTGTCTGCCCCTTCAGGATTCACCTGAGCACAGGTTGGGCAGGCCTGACAGCCTTGTCTGATGGTTTCTCCTAGCTTATTGCCAGTAAAAATGGGCTTTATCAGAGACTGGAGGGCATTCTTCCCTAGGTGTATGGCCTGGTATAAGCCGAAAAGAAACTTCCACTGACTTTCCTCTGGAATAAGAAGTTGTCCTGAGGGTGTTTGAAACCACCTAGAGGAGGAAAGAGACTTTCCCCTTTCCTTAGCAAGGGCCTGTTCCTGAGGGCTGTATGAAGGTGTGAAGGAATCTGGGAGCTGTGGGAGTAGAGGGGCCAGTATAGTCAACTGGTGGGCAGCATTCTTTGCTGCAGTGTCTGCCAGATTTCCCACAGCCTGATCAGTTTCCCCTTTCCAGTGGCCTTTGCAAAAGATAACAGCTAAAGACTTACCAATCCAACCATTCTGGAGAGCAATTTGGAACTATGCTCAAAAGGGTTATAAAACTGTGCATCCCCTTTGATCCAGTGATACCACTACTAGGTTTGCATTCCAATGGGAAAAGGACACACATGTACAAAAATATTCGTAGAAGCTCTTTTTGTGGTGGCAAAGAATTTGAAATTAAGCGGATGCTCATCAATTGGGGAATGGCTGAACAAGTTATGGTATGTGTATGTAATGGAATACTATTGGTCTATAAGAAATGATGAGCAGGTAGCAGGCAAATTTCAGAAAAACCTGTATAGACTTACATGAACCAATGCTGAATGAAGTGAGCAAAACCAGAACATTGTACACAGTAACAGCAACATGGAGCTATGACCAATTTTGATAGATTTAGCTCTTAGCAATACAATGATCTAAGAATTACAGAAGACTCATGATGAAAAATACTATCCACATCCGGAGAAAGAACTATGGAGTCTGAATGCATATTCAAGCATACTATTTTCTCATTGTTTGTTGTTATTCTTCTTTTACAACATGATTAACGTGGAATTTTGTTTAATATGATTGAACATGTATAGCCTATTAACAGATTACTTGCCATTTTGGGAAGGGAGGGAGAAATTTGAAACTCAAAATCTTAGAAAAGTGAATGTTGAAAACTATCTTTACATGTAATTGGAAAAAATAAAATACTGTTAAGGGAGGGAGAAAAAAAAACTGCATTTAGTTTCAACTGACAAGATCAAAAGGATCTCCCAAATATTGACTTGCTGCAAGGAACTGTTCTCTAATTGAACCGCCTTGAACTCATTGATTGAATCTTCCTATTTGATAAAGCCTTTCATTATAGTTTGGCCAGTATCTCTTACTAGCCTAGCCCTCCTTTGTCCAGCTACTTCTCACCCTTGATCCTCCCAAAATATCTATACACCCTTAAACTAGCCTAGCCCTCTGTTGTCTCTCATCTCCAATGATGAACTTTGACAGACTTCAAGAGATAGTGAAGGATAGAAGGGCCCGATGTGATCCATGGATTCACAAAGAGTTGGACACAACTGAATGACTGAACAACAAGGTATCAGTAGAATGCAGGATAATGACCAATGTTGAAGTGTGCCCAAGAAGTGGCTTGAGTGGGACTGAGAAAGGCATTTATAATCATATTAGTCAAAATAATGTGTAATGTATATACTAACAATTTAGTTTTCTCAAGTGCTTCCTCTTTGGTTTGGGAGTCAGCTCACAATGCAGCTTAAACTGATTAATCAAAACTCTGACAATGCTCACAATAACTGAACCTTAAGTGAAGTGAATCAAAGATGGTAGAACCTGTTCTCTCACAGACCTCTGGTTCTGTACTTTAGGGGAGGTGGTCACAACCTCACAGACTTGGCTCCAGGATTGTTATATTGTGGGATTTATGGGTTTCTTGGAGAAACCACTGTTTGAAATCCACCTTCCCCACCTCCTTTCCTAGTTGTGATTTAAGTATATAATCTGTGCTTTTATTTCGAGTAAGGGAACTTTCCTCACTCAGAAACTAATTAATTAAACTACTTGATTACTGGCACTTCAGCCTTTAGGCCTACTTTGTGTGGCTCCAAGCATTCTCAGTTAGATACTGGCTCAGAAAAAGTCCTGTTAACAATGTCATATAGGAAATGTGTGTTGGAAAAGGAAGTGGGTTAGTCATGTCATGACATTGAGGAATTAATAGACAACCTCTCTACTGCATTAGCACTCAAATAATTTAAAACAGACTTGGAGGAAGGCTTCCAGTGTGTTAGATATACTGTCTGTGAAGAATTTATGGAGAGACACAGATAAGGACTGCATAGAATGACAGTGTCCAGATCTGTACACCTGGAGGAAGTACTGGCATTAATGAGAATAGGACTCATTAAAGCATTGGAGAATGAATGATTCTAGCTATAATCTGAAAGAACTAGAAGCCTCAGACACTCATATCAACTAGGAATATCTTCTAATTTCTTACCTGACTGGACTACTGAAACATCTCTTAAATTCTCCATGCAGCTGCATTTTTGTGTAGTTTCCTCAGCCCTCTCTCCCCCTGATTTTCTGCTTCCTTTTTTGTATTGTCTTCCCCCATTAGAAGGTAAGTTTCTTGAGCCTCACACATAGTAGGTAATTAATATTTATTGTTTGTATATACTGTACTAAAATAATTTTCCTCAAGTGTAGATCTTATCACATGACTCCCTTACTCAATCAACTCCCAATTCTCTTACCTCTAGAATAAAATATAATTTTTTCTGTTTAGTTTTTAAAGCCCTATCCAGCTCTGCCCCACCTTTCTTTCTAACCTTGTTGGACATTATCCTACCTCCTGTACCCTGCAGTCCAGGCAAACTGGACTTTTCTGTCCTCATTCATGATACTCCTGTCTCCATGGTTTTTCACTGGCTGTGTCTGTTATCTGGAAGGCACATACTCTTTACTCTCACCTAGTAAAATCCCTCTTTCTTTAAAATGAAACTCAGATACAATTATCTTGGATGAAGCTTTCCTAATTCCTCCCTCCCTACAAATTCTAATACCCTCCCTTTCAAAATACCTTGTAATGAAGTACTTTAAATTTGTATTTATTTCTATATATGTATAATCTACAGCAATCAGTTAACCTCTCTGGGCTTCAGTTTACTCATCTGTAAAGTTGAGAGAATTGAACTGGATAATCTCTAAGATATCTTCTAGTTCTAAATATTTGTGTCATTAAAATCTGTGCTCTAAAACTCACAGACCTTGTCCATATGAAAATCCCTCATCTTTTTATTTGGAACATATTTAAGCATAGTTTATTTTATTTTATTTTTTGCTTTTTGGAGGGGGAAGGCAGGGCAGTTGGGGTTGTGACTTGCCCAAGGTCACACAGCTAGTAAGTAAGTGTTAAGTGTCTGAATCCAGATTTGAACTCAGGTCTTCCTGACTCCAGGACCGGTGCACTGTACCACCTAGCCGTCCCTTAATTATAGTTTAAACATAATTCCATGAAGCTTATTTATTAGATTTCTAAACTCATGTAACATTAGATGGATCAGTAGAGGGCTGCTAGAAGCCTGATAGATTAACATTAAGAGGCAAATTGCTTCTACCCTAAGATTTACTTAATGTTATTGCCCTTGCTGAGTTTCTGAAATTTGGATGGTAGAGCCTGGTCCTTGAGTACCTTCTTGGATCTTGTTCAGTCTTTTCATTTGGGTCTACCCTCTGTGACCCCATTTTGGGGTTTTCTTGGTAAAGATACCAGAGTGATTTTTCATTTCCTTCTCTAGCTCATTTTACAAATGAGGAAACTGAGGTAAACAGGGTTAAGTGCTCAGGGTCACACAGCTAGGAAGCATCTGAGGTCAGATTTGAACTCAAGAAAATGAACCTTCCTGATTTCAAGCCCACTGCTCCACCTAGCTGCTTTTCTTGGATCTACTCATTATTTCCCTCTCTTAAGTGACTTAGTTGGATTTGATACCTTGGCTGCTTAAATTTTCATTTTTCTGCCAGTCCATTCCTGTTTATTTTGATGTGTGGCACTGGTTTTTTCTGGATAGCCCTGCCCTATTACCATTCTTGAATGCCTGAATGGGATACAGTTTGCATCACATATTATGTGTTTTTTGTGCTTGTTGGATGTAAGCCCCAGGAGGGGCAAGAGTGTGTTGCTATGACGATTCTACTAGTCATCCAAAGTGCTCCTTGATCAACTAGGAATAAAAATCATCACAGAAGACCCTATTTTTAGCTGTCATAGATTTTCTTAGGTTACTATATTTAATCTCATGAAATAAATTGAGAGAGATTTCTCCCCTTCATGCCCTAGGAAATTTAGGAAGAAAAAAATGAATGGGAAGAGGAAGGAGTAGTACCTTAATTACCAACCTTCTGATGTGAAATGCAGGAAAATTTAAGAGGTGAGAGGGACTTGAGAAGACTTGGCCTAACCTGTAGTTAACCAAGATTTTTTTTTACAGTACCCTCAACAGCTGTTTTCATTTCCAAAAAGGAGGAACTCATTCCTTTCCACTTTAAATTTTTTTTTCTCAAACTTATAAAATTATTTTTGGTTTTCAACATTCACTTTTATTACATTTTTCAATAGTTGTAATTGTTAGGAAGTTTTCCCTTAAATCAAGTCTAAAATTTGATACATTATTCTAGCTTATCAGCATCCTTTTTGATCAGGATTCAATCCTCTAATCCATTAGCTCCCTTTCCTAGATTCAAGTCACATGCAGATATGACAAGTTGTGAATTATCTTAAGCACATGGATTTTCCTCCCTCATTTGCTTTCCTGACAGGGTCTTGTAAGTGTGTGCTTATTCTTCATAGCTATTAAAGGCATTGCTGGGAGAGTATAATCTCACCAGTTTCTGGCATGATCCAAGTAAATATGTGTAGTGATATGTTTTACATTACATATGAGTTGATTTTATTATTCTATGTGGGATATTGTCCTTTATTTTACTTGTTTCTTAACTGAATGACTGTGTTTAAGATCTAAGTGTCATTGTGAGTGGCTTGTTTTATAAATATCATGCACTCAGTGGTCAAATTACATTATTTGTGAAAATAGGCACAGTGGGGGCTCAAGAGCTAAAAGGTGAGTAGGGGAAGTCTATTTCCCCACAACAGGATCCTGAGAGAGTTTGAGCATAATAACCATGTTTCATTTGTTTATTTATTTTTTGGGGGAGTCAATGGCCTTAAGTGACTTGCCCAGGGTCACACAGTAAGCATCTAAAGCCCCATTTAAACTCAGGTTCTCCCTGACTTCTTTATCAGGGGACAGTAGTCCCACCTAGTTGCTCCTGTTTTGGTGGTGTCAGTCCCTCCACTAGCATTTATTTCTTAATTTCTGCTAAAATCTGTTAATGCCTGTTTGTTAATGTTTGCTAATGTCTGATAATGCCAGACTGTGCTAAGTGCTTCAGTTAAAAAGAAAGGCAAAAATACCAAACTATAGTTTGTTTGAGTGCCTCCTCAACCTAATTGAAGAGATAAGATGTAAAGGTCTAGACACAAGAAAGATACAGGGTAAGTGAAAGTAGTTTCAGGGGGAAGGCACGAAGATTTAACGAAGACTAGGAGTAGCCCTTTGTAGAAAGCAGAACTTTTTTATTTTTCGTTTTTAAATGTTTCAAAAGTCTATTTAATGTTTATATCATGTGTGGTGCTGGCCTAGGACAAAATTGCAAAGTTGGGAAAATTTTCCCTGTAGTACCTTCCTAGAAAGTAAAACTTTAGCTGAGACTTGAAGCAAGCGAGGTAAAGATGAAGGGGGTGAATATTCCAGGCTTGGAGGGCAGCCAGTGAAAATGCCAGGAGTCTGGAGATGGCGTGTTGTGCTTGAGGAACAGTAGGCAGGACAGTGTCAATATGTCAGAGTACATGGAAAGGAGTAAGGTGTAAGAAGACTGGGAAGGCAGGCAGGGGCTGGATTATGAAGGGTTTTAAAAATCAAACAAGAGGATTTTATCTTTGATCCTGTAAGTAAAAGGGAGCCACCAGATTTTATTGAATAGGGAGTTTGATATGGTCATACCTCCACTGTAGGAAGATCAGTTTGACATCTGAGTGGAGGGTGGATTGGAGTGAGGAGAAACTTGAGGCAAGGTTATTATAAGAGTCCAGGCATGAAGTGATAAGGGCGTCTTAACAGGTTGCAATATCAGACAAGAGAAGGGGGGTGAGGGAAGTGGAAGGGAGAGGAGAGAAGCTGCAAAGGTAAAATCAACAGAACTCGATATTGAATATTGGGACTGACATCTAGGTTGCAAGATTTGGATGACATCTCTAGACATCTAAATGACATCTAGAACTGCTAATGTAAGAATAGGTTAGAAGGAATGAGTTAACATGTCATATGGGAGAGAGGTGATAGTGTGTGACATGGCTTGTGGCTATCCCGCATTCTGTCACTGAAATATGATGTAATTTACATCATATTTGGGCTTGCACCAGGACAGCATGAGAGTCTTCTTCAAATGCTTTGCTGAAATCTAAACAAAAATGTTTATTTTTCCAAATCCAAAGCATTCCCCTGATCCACCAGTTTAGGTATTCTTTTATTTTTAATTTTTTCCTTTTGCTTTTTGGAGGGGTTAAGTGACTTGCCCAAGGTCACACAGCTACCGTAGTACGTGTTAAGTGTCCGAGGAGGGATTTGAACTCAGGTCCTCCTGACTCCAGGGCCCACCCATGCTCTATTCACTGCACCACCTAGCCTCCCCCTAAAATCTCTTTGACGTCATTTTTCATTCTTTCCTTTTTTTAGGGGGGGGGATAAATAGGTTTTTGGTTTTTTTAGTTTCCTTTTGTTTTTTCTTTTTAGAAGGGGAAGAACATGGCAATTGGGGTCCTCCTGACTCCAGGGCTGGTGCACTATTCACTGCACCACCTAGCTGCCCCAAATATATAAATATTTAAACAGCATTTACAAATAAGTAAGAAACACTTAAAGATGCAAAGATAAAAAGGGAAGAGCATTGTACAAGAAATTAAGAACTTGCTGCAAATTTTTTTAGGGTCAGCAGCTGTTCTAGTAGATAGAGCACCTGGCCTGGAGTTGGGAAATCTTATCTTCCCTGAATTTCAGGGAAAATTCAGTCTCAGACACTTACTAGCTGTGTGACTGTGAGCAAGTCCTTGTTTGCCTCAGTTTCATCATCTGTAAAATGAGCTGGAGAAGGAAATGGCAAAACACTCCAGTATCTTTACCAAGAAAACCCCAAATGGGGTCACAAAGAGTGAGATATAATTGAGCAGCATGTTTTTAGACAATATATATTAAATCGAACAAAGTGCTAACAAAATTGTTCTATTTGTGCCCCTCCCCACACTTGTTTTTTTCTCTATTAAAAAAAGTTTTTATTGATATTCTTTTCTTCCATTCTTTCCCACTTCTCTCCCACTTTGTCCACCCCCTTAAGCTCAATAAAGCTAAATGAGCCTATATATTAGCATTATCTGGAGAAGTTGGCATTATTGCCAGTTCAATATCTCTAATCCATCACCCATCTGTCAGGAAGTGGAAGTTATATTTCATTTCATTGTCATTTTGAAGTCATGATTATTCATTGCTTTGTTCAAAGTTCTGAGGTCTTTCAAAGTTACATTATTGTGGTCATTATAAAAATCATTCTCCTGTTTGTATCTGATCATTTTATTTTGTATCAATTCATATAAGTCCCTATTTTTCTTAATTCATAATTTCTTAAGTAGCAATAAAATTTTATTTATTTGCTTTTTGGAGGGGGAAGGACAGGGCAATTGGAGTTGTGACTTACCCAAGGTTACACAGCTAGTTTCATGTTAAGTATCTGAGGTAAGATTTGAACTCAGGTCCTCCTGATTTCAGGGCCAGTATTCTATTCATGGCTCCACCTAGCCATCCCTAAAATTTTATTTCTAAACCAGATTTGTTTAGCTAGTCTCAAAAGATGGACACCTCTTTAGTTCTTCACTATAATAAAAAATGCTGCTAATTCCTTTCCCCTTGTCCTGACTTCCTTGTAGTATATATGACCAAAAGTAAAATTACTGGGTCAAAGGATATGTACATTTTAATGACTTTTGTGTTATAGTTCCAGATTGTCTTCCAAAAAAGTTGAAACAAGTTACAGCTCATCAACATTGTGGTTCTGTCCTCCCAAAACCCTCCAATAATTTGTATTTTCCTCTTTTGTCATCTTTGCCAATATAAGTGTGATGTGGAATCTAAGTTCTTTAATTGAAATTGTCCATTTTATGTTTTATGCTTGTTTCTGCCTCTTGTTTCAGTAAGAATTCTCCCCTTAGCTATTTTTGTAAAGAGGTCTTCCTTTGTCCTCTAATTTTTGAAAATATGATCTTTCATGATTAGGTTACATATAAATTTGGAACTTAATTGTGATGAAATAAGATGTTCTCAACCTAATTTCTGTCAGACTTTCTTATTTTTCCATCTCTCTCTCTCTCTCTCTCTCCTCCCTTCTTCCCTCCCTCGCTCTTTCTTTTTTTGATGAACGAGGAGTCTTAACTGCAGTTGTTGGTGTCTGGGTTTATTGAATACTATGTTACTATATTTAATTGTTCCTGCATCTTGTTTGCCTAATTTATTCTCTCTATCACATTTTCTATTATTTTAACTGATATAAAATTGTTTTGATGAATACTGCCTTACAAAGAATAAGTTGAAATTTAGTTCTTCTCTAATCACTGCATTCTTTTTAAAATTCTTTCCCTTGAGATTCTTGAATTTTTGTTTGTCCATATGAATTGCAATATCATTTTGTCTAGATCTGTACAACTCCCCTTGGTAGTTTCATACCGATGGTGTTTTTTTAGATAGTGCAATAATTTTTTTTTGGAACGGTCAAGCCCAATTATGAACAATTAATATCTCCCCAATTATTTAATCTTAATTTCGATAAAAAGTATTTTGGGGTTATATTCTCACCAGTCCTAGGTGTATCTTGGTAGGTAAGCTCCTAGATATTTTATAAACTTGATAATAGTTTTGAATGTTTTCTTTTTCTCTTTTCCCACTGGGTTTTACAGAAATGCTCATGATTTTTGTGTTCATTTCATATCCTGCGACTATGCTGAAGTTACTATTTTTATTAATTTTTATTGAATGTATAAGATTCTCTAAATAAAACCACATATCATACAATAATAATAAGCTTATTATGCTCTAGGAGCTTTATGAATATTGTCCTGTTTCATTCTCAGATCAAAGTTGTGTTCTATTTTCATTTTACATTTGAGGAAACTGAAACAAAGAGAAATTAAGTGACTTGCCTAAAATCACACAATTAGAGAACGTCTGAACCCAGATTGGAAATCAGGTCTTCCAGAATAATAGAATTATTATTCTATAATTTCTTAATAATAAATCTCTTAGATAGATAATCTATCTAACCATAGATTATCAGGTCCAATAATCTATCCACTGAGCCATCTAGCTGTGTCCTTTTTTCCTTTTTTGTTTTGTAGTTAGCATTTATAAAACTATATTAAATATATTGGGCATTAGACCCGCAAGACTTGCTCATTCTTATAGGAAAACTTCTGTATTTTCTCCATTACAGATAATACTAGTTCTTTTTCAATGTTATTTACTATGGTAAATAACATTTACTAAAGGAAGCTCTTTTTATTTCTATGTTTTCTAGCATTTGTTGCATAAACAAATGTTTGTTAAAAGGTTTTTCTGTATCTAAGCATATAAGCATGTGGTTTTTATTGTTTTTATTATTCATATGATCTATTAACATGGCCAACTAGGTGGCACGGTGGATAGAGTCTTCTGTCTAGAGTCAGGAAGGCCTGAGTTCAAATGTGACCTCAGATACTTCCTGTCTGTGTGACCCTGGGCAAGTCACTTAACCTTGTTTGTCTCAGTTTCCTCATCTGTAAAATGAGCTGAAGAAGGAAATGGAAAATCACTTTGATACCTTTGCCAAGAAAACTCCAAATGGTGTCACAAACAGTTGGATATGACTGAAACAACTGAACAACAAATGGTCTATTGTGTTTATAGTTTTCCTAGTATTGAACCAAATCTGTATTACTGATAAACATACTGATGGTATACACACAGACATAGTGTATGTATATATACCTGAATATGAATATATATATATATATTCAAGTTGATGATCATAGTAAATAATCTTTTGAATGTTACTATAGCCTCATTAGTAGTTTATTCAATATTTTTGTATCAATATCAGAGATACTATATTTTCTTTTCTCCACATTTTAGATATCAAAGCCATATTTATTTCATAAATAGAATTTGATAGGATATTTTTCTCTATTTTTGCAAACTATTTGTATTGTATTGGAGTTAATGAGCCTGAATTTTTAACATATTTCACTTAAATTTATCTGAGTTTTTTTTTCCTTTGGGGTTTTTTAATATTCTGTTTCTTTTTTTTCCCTGAGAATTACTTAATGAGATTATCTTTTGCTTACTGTGCTGATCTGGGTACTTTATTTTGTAAAATAACTTTTAAAGTTATCAGTTATGTAAATATGTAATTGGACAAATTATAACATCTCAATTTTTCTTCATATACTTTTCATTTTTTTGAGGGGCAATTGGAGTTAAGTGACTTGCCCAAGGTCACACGACTAGTTTTTTGTGTTAGGTGTCTGAGGTCGGATTTGAACTCAGGTCCTCCTGATTCCAGAGCCAGTGCTCTATTCACTGAGCCACCTAGCTGCCCCCTATCCTTTTCATTTTTGATACTGATGTTTTCATACTTTAAAAAATCAAGTTAGCTAATAGTTTGCTCTCTTTTTAAAGTAACCTCCTAGTAGTATTTATTCAATTATATTTTTTCATTATTGTTGGCCTCTATAATTTTCAGAATTTTTTTTTGTTGTTTATCTGATGTTTTTGAGTGTCTTATTTCTCCTTGTAGTCCTGGAGTGGAAGGATGGTTTACTGGTGCTAAACTGGTGGTCTTGTCTGGGAGCCCTTGCTCTGATGGTCTCAGAGAGGGAGGCTGCCTGGCCTGGCCAGGCCCTGCTGTCTTCCCCATACTTGGTTTTTGCCTGAAGTCCTAGTCTGGGGCTAGGAGCTGGTTTCAGCTTTGATTAACAGCTCATTTCTATATTCTGCATCTCCTGTGACCTCTGCTTTCTTGTCACACTGACCTTTCTCATTTCCTCATCAAAGTGCACTTAGAAGTGCAAAGAAACCTTAGAAGATAACTGGTTTCCATCTACTCTTCTAGTTTGTTCCCAGACTTCTAGTCATATTGGTCTTATCCCTTTGCTTTCTATAATCAGCTCCCCAGGAGGTCTTCAGCTTTTGGCCCCAGATCTCCGCCCCTGAAGTAGATGGTACTGAATTTAGGCCTGTATACAAGGGCATTCCTAGAACCCTAGCTGAACTGTCCTTAACTGATTTCTTTGTGCCATCAAATATTGGAAGGCCTTGACTCCTGGCACAGTCTTTGCTTTAGGATTTTTCTCTTTGTCCTGTCCTTTATGAAATGGAAGTTCAGATTTTTTGCTTTGATACTGTTGTTTTTGAATTGTTAATAAGTATTCCTCAGAGGAGCTAGGTTTAAGCCAGAATGTTTTACATAGCCATCATACCAGGAAGTACCCCTTCATATAAAAACTGGAACAGCATTTGCCCTTCTCCAGTACTGTGATGCCTTTCTAATTGTCCATGTCTTTCAAAGGTCATCAATAGGAGATCAGCAATTTTAGCTACCATTTCTTTCAGGACTGTAAGTGTTGGTCCGAGCTTGGTGACTTGAGTTCACTGAAGGTAGTTAAACATTATCTGATCATCTCCTCACTTACTTTGGGTTGCTAACCATTTTTGTTGCATTCTTTCCAAGTGCAAGATCATTCTCTTTGAAACAAAACAAGCAAAATAATAGCTTAAGTGGTCCACTTCTTATCCTCTGCAGCAGATTTTGCCACATAAACTATAATTATTTTAATGGTCATCTTTTTAAATATGCTTATCATGAGCACTATAGATGAGTTGACCAAATGTCCCACAAAATTATATTTATTGTTGTCTTTGAATGGCAACTCTGCCAACTGCCTCTCCAAAGAGAACACGTGAACCATCCTTCCATTTAGCAGCTAACTTTTTCTCTGTTCTGGTTTCATTTAGAGGGAGAATGTCAAGATTGGGATGATTCAGTTTTTTCAGCAGCACATCCACTTGTTTTCCACTGGAAAGGATTTTATATTCAGAGTACCAATAGCTAAATTCATGATTATAATCTGGCTGAAAGCTGTGTGAATCTTAACACCCCCTTTTCACCGTTCTCAGTGTGGCCCTGAGATCCTTGTAGCTGCTAATTTTAGGCACCTGCGTTTTAGCATTAACCCTTTTGCATTTTCCCCTTCTGCCTTTTCTGCCCCAACCTCTTCTGCTACACTGGCCTGGCCTCCACTATTCTAATGGCTTATTTTCTTTTTGGCATCCAGCTTCTGGAGTTAACTTCATAGCAATGTTGCTGGGGTTCATCACTACTGGGACAAATTGAGGCCTGTAAGTTCCAAGCCCTAGAAGACAAAAATGGGGTAGCCACATTTATAACCCAAGGCCAGAATAAAGAAAATCAATTCCAAAGAGTACAGTGGAATGCAGAACAATGATACTAGTTAAAGGGGAGAATATGCCCAATTACAGTGGGCACATGTAATCTTTCTGCAGCAGCATTTTAAATCTTCATCTTCATCCTCAGAGGAAAATAGGTTTCATTCAGTAAGGCCTGGAGGAGGGGCACAGCACTGAAACTTCTGAAAGGAAAAGCTTGATGGCATGCACATTTTCATCAAGGACAACCTTGAAAAACCAAAAAAGTAATTGAATAAGAGAGACAAAAGTAGTCTGAGAGTTCATCGTAGCAGATAAATACTTTGCAACAAATCTTTTCAGGAAGATGAACTATCCCTCATAATACCACATTCTGATAGGCAGCATTAAGATGTATTAATGACATAATCTTGACTGGGTCAGATGAGGTGACAGTGGTCACCTAAATGGTGGTCCTTATGAAGTCCAAGGGGGTGGGAAATCAACCCTAAGAAAATTCAGCGTCCAGACTTCTTAGTCAAGTTGTAGTGAATACAGTGAATAAAACTGAGGGTATTTTGGGCCCAGTCCAGAAAAAGCTACTGATAGTCATTTTTGCACAGTCTGAAAAAGGAAGCCCCAAGGCCTATTAAACTTGGGTTTTGCCTCAAGTCTCCCCACTCCAATCTATCCTCCATTCAGCCACTAAAGTGATTTTCCTAAAATGCAGCTCCAGTCACATGGCCCTTCCCACCCCACAAATAAAGTCCAGTGACTATTGCCTCCAAGAACAAATACAAAATGCACTGTTTGGCATTCAAAGTCCTTTAAAAACTAGTCTCCTCCTATCTTTTGAATTTTCTTATACCTTACTTCCCAGCACCTGCTCTTTGATATAGTATCTTGGGCCTCCTGGTTGTTCCATGACCCAGACCTTCTACCTCTCAGCTCTGGGCATGCTCTCTGGCTGTCCCCCATGCCTGGAACACTCTCAGTCCTCTATTCTGACTCCCTGGTTTCCTTTAAGTCCCACTGAAATCCTACCTTCTAAAACAAATCTTCCCCAACCCATTTTATTCTAGTGTCTTTCCTCTGATAATTATTTCCCATTTATCCTTATATAGCTCGTTTTGTATATATTTATTTACAAGTCATCTTCCCCATTAGACTGTAGCTCCTTAAGAGCTGGGACTGTCTTTTGCCTCCTTTTATATTCCCAGTAATAAATGTTTGCTGATTGATGTCAACTCTTAACATCACATTGGTGTAGTGTTTTAAACAAAATAGTTTTCAATGCAAATATCAGTAATCAAACTTTATGACTATATCTGTGTTTAATATATATGTATATAAATATACACATATGTGTATACTTATACACACATGAATAAACCTTTAGAGTGAGACTGAACTGACCTTTAGAATGAGACTTTGTGACAATAAATAAAGGCAGTATAGATGTTATGGTACTTTGAAATGACTTTTTCCACAATTCAATAAATGACTTACTCAATAAATCAATAGACTTTTGGTGTGCCCTCTTTTTCTTCTTTGTCAACTTGTTTTCTTAATGTCAAAAGTTTTTTTTTAAACATAAGCTTTGATTCATATAAAGTATATTAATATAGAGTTGACTGGTACTGGCTGAGATTATTGGTGTTTTTCTCTTTTGGCAGTAAATATCTCAGACTTTAGATTAAGACAGATGAGATCAAGCTGAGAATGTTCTTTGCTAGTAATTCATGCACCACTGTGAAGCATTTGAGCCACTAATTATGGATCTCATTCTGCCCTGCAGCTTTTCAGTTTTGTAGAGATGCTAAAGTTTCATTCACTCCTTCAATGTAACTCTTCTGTCATTCTTTATGTAACTAAGCTTTGAAAGAGACATGCAGTTAGGAAGAACACTTCTAAATAGTTAGCTAGAGCTTTAGACAGTAAGCTAACTAGATAAAGCATTTTTTGTGGGGTGGTTAGGTGGTGCAGTGAATAGAGCACCCGCTCTGGAGTCAGGAGGACCTGAGTTCAAATCCAGCCTCAAACACTTGACACAAAAAAACTAGCCGTGTGACCTTGGACAAGTCACTTAACCTCAATTACCCTGCCTTCTCCCATCCTAGAAGAAAAAAAAATTTGTAATGGGGAACTAGAGCATACATGGAGTGCTTTTAACGGTGTCTCCCTTTGTGGAGATACTATGGGAACCTGCGTCCTGTTTTCAAGGGAGTCATGATGATGCAGAATGAAAGTATTTTGGAGACATTGGAGCAGGAATAGACATTGCATAACTTGATTCTGGTCAGCTAACTCCATAGTGAAGAGGAGGTTTTTGATTAGCTGTGGGGTCATTCCAAAAAAGACCTATTGGCTTCAGCCTCTGTCTTTGTCTCAGCACTCTTAGGGGGAGCTTATTGACTATTAAAAGGAGTGGAGTCTACAATTTTGTGAGTTTTCAAGGTCCAGAGGGATACTTGGCATTCTGTTTTTGGATGGGAAGACAGTACAGCACTGATGCCCAGAGGTATGAAGGGACTTGAGCTTCCCTTGTCATCCCAGCATTCCAGAGTCTGGGTTTCAGAGTCAATGCAGATGCCCTGGGCAACAAGGCAACAATATTTGGGTGTTATCTTTGGGACCTGTAATGGAAACACAAATTTAAAGATCTTCCCTGCCCCTAGGCTAAAGTGCACCTGGAGCCTGGGATGGGAGGCTTGTTTTTCAGTAGATACTTTTTGACTGGCCAGTGGGTCCAGAAGGTTGTTACATTCTCTGAGCCAGGAGAAAGCTATATAAACCCTGATTTGAGGCTTTGTTTTGGGGCTCACTTTGAGAAGTATTCTGTGATTTAATCAGATGAAACTCTGGGAAGCTGTTGCTGAGAGCCCCCCGGCTTTGAAAAACCCAGATGTTGATTTGGTATGGATGTAATGGTTGGACAGTTTGGAAATCTGTCTACTTGATCTGTTTCTCTGTCTTGATAATTCTGTCTGTATACTCTGAAGTTCGGGGTGCTGACCTTTTCCCCCTGAACTAGGTAAATGATATATGTTTGCCTGATTAAAGTAAGCTTGTTAACCCATTTTGAGTTGCTTTCCTTTATCAAAGCAGATCCACGAACTTGTGTTAGCAGCCACCCTGGGGATGCTGGGGTGCTTGCTGCTACAGGACCCTAGCCCAGTGGTGCTTGAGATGTGGGTTCATCATCTCTATCACACTCTTATCTGGACGTGGATTTAATGAGATCACTGTTGTATAGGAACTGAGCTAAATTTTGAACTTATTCCCCTAGACCAAGATGGTGTAGGGGAGAGTATTTTGAATAGAAACTAAGACTGAGAATGTGGAGACTTGAGCTCTCTCTCCAAGTTCGGCTCAACAAATTCTACTCTCTGCAGAGTATGGGTGGAATGGATTGAAGCTGAGATTTTTATTTTATTTTTAAAGCAATCAGGGTTAAGTAATGCTAAGTGTCTGAGCCCGGATTCAATCCCCAGGTCATCCCGACACTGGGGCCAGTGCTCTTACTCGCTGAGCCACCTGGCCGCCCCTGAAGCTGAGATTTTTTAAAGAGGTAGTGAAATTACTAAACTTCCTTTCCCTCCCCTCTGTCTAGAGATGGCAAGCATTGATGTAAAATTGTGATCAATCACAACTTCTTTGTGACTTGCATTTTTTGGCGATAATTTGTTAATAGAGGAGGACTAGATAAGGAGCAGGAGCCAGTGAATGACTTGTGGTATATAAAGATACATAGCTAAGGTTGGCTTCTGTGCCGTGGAGGTAGAAGGACATCTCTCTTCTTGCTCCCCTGTCCCAATTTCAATGGAGTGTGCAAAATTAAGAAGGATTTTATGGTTTTGATTTTACATTATTATTATTGTAAGGTATCTCCTAGAAGCCTTCCTACCTGGAGAAATTTTTGTCCTAAGACCTGACTCTCTTGATAGGCCATTCTTTCCATGAAATGGATCTCCACTTATTTCCGGAGGGGCTCTAAGCATGCTCACTTTACTCCCATCTCAACTCATTCTTGACGTCTTCTACATCTGCTTTCCACATACTTTCCCCTCTCCTGGATATTCTTTCATTTCTGCCTATAACATCTAGAGTCACTTTTAGTAGGGTGAAGATAGCAATCAGAAAATCGGTCCTCTGCGTGAGATGAAGCATTTGTGGGTTAGAAAGAGCACCTTCCAAAGGTGAGGAATAGTAAAGAGAACTTTGATTTGATCTTTCACCTTCAACCTTGAAATCCTACCAGAGAAAACCAAGTTATTACAATG
Source organism: Petaurus breviceps papuanus (assembly GCF_028583685.1). Taxonomy (NCBI): domain Eukaryota; kingdom Metazoa; phylum Chordata; class Mammalia; order Diprotodontia; family Petauridae; genus Petaurus; species Petaurus breviceps. The sequence goes on from NW_027187380.1 coordinate 34,105,428, forward strand.
ATATCGGTGAGCAGATTTTCTGTTTCTTGTTTGATCCAACTTGCACTTTTCATTGTTTACTCTTTCATTTGTTGTGTTTCTCATTGAGAAATTTTCTACATTTTCCTTTTTTGGGGGGGGATATCCCCTTTCTCTTTTTGATTTCTTTGCTTCTCAAGCCTCAGAAGTAATGTTTTTAACTAATGTTGAATTGCTAATTTTTTTTTTTTTTTGCTGCTTTGATGCCTTATATAGCTTTAACCTTTTGACTTTTTGCTTTCATTATGTAGCTATTAATACAAAAAAGTATAGTCTGGACACATGATTGTCTGCATGTGGATCTCCTAGTGTAGAAAAATTGTCCATCCAGGCAAATTAGTAACTCATCTGAAACTTACAGCCTTAGAAAAGTGCCTAGAGCACTAAGACTGTGGTCACATAGATACTGTATGTCAAAGGAAGAATTTATCTTTCTACCTTCCTGGCTCCTATTCTATAAGGTTATACTGTAACTGGATTAATGCTAGCAAGACCCAAGTAATAATTTTAGAATGGACCCTTTATTAAAAGGACATGTTGGCTGATCAGGCCACATGGCAGGCTGAGCAGACACCACCCCATGTCCCAGGTACAACAATAGCAGTAGCAGCAGCCAGCAACAGCCCCAATCTGGGGCAGAACCTCAGCTTATAAAGGGGGCCTTACACAAGCAGTGACTGGTCAGTACACACCTTGAAACTCCCCCAGAAGCCCGCCTACTTCTACACAGGTGAGCTGACTGGAGGAAAGGGCGAAGACCCAGTGGGGGAAGCCAGAGCTGACCTGGCAGTCTGCTCACTTCCTTGAGGTAGGGGGGTGGGATGGAGAAAACCAGGGACAACATTATGTTATCCAGTGTGTCACTCTGATTCTCAAATATTCTCATTTTATAGATATAGAAATTGAGGCTGAGGGATATTAATCTCCAGACTTTGTGTGTGTGTGTGTGTGTGTGTGTGTGTGTGTGTGTGTGAGAGAGAGAGAGAGAGAGAGAGAGAGAGAGAGAGAGAGAGAGAGAG
>NW_027187380.1:34106564-34114724 GCF_028583685.1 Petaurus breviceps papuanus
AGAGAGAGAGAGAGAGAGAGAGAGAGAGAGAGAGAGAGAGAGAGAGCATGTGCATTCATGTACATAGAAACGTGGAACAATTTGAATGGTCATATATCTTATTTGGGAGTCTCTTCATTGTGCTAAGATTTAATACAACTGGCATATCAACTATAACCAGGTTGACTTAACAAGAATGTAATCGATATGATAAGGCAAGGCAAGACAAGGTAAGTATGCTGGTGGGTTGGAAAAATCAGATATAAAATTTTAATTCTTAAAAATTAATAGTTAATTGTAGAAAGTTTTAACCAGGTGCTTGGGGGTGACGTGTAAAAACCTGCAAATAAATTCAAAGAACAAAGATGAAAATCTCAGCCATCATGGAATATAGGGGAAATTGTACAATGATTTGCATGGGGTATGATGCTGATTGAATACTTTGTATTTCTGCCACAGTTGATAACTGTTATCTATGTTTCAAGTGTAGGTTGAATTCCCTCAAGGACAAGAAGGTGAAGAGATTGAATGGACACATTTCCCTGCTTAAGGTTGTTAGGGGAAAAGAAGTTTATAAAGGGAAGAGAAGCAAGGCTTTAATGGGTGATTAAAGTTTCTGAAGTAGAGGCTGGGAGACTTCACTCTTAGGATGATCTGGAATGGAAATGTTTAACCCAGAGGAGAAAAAGAAGGAAAGGGGCACCTGTACAATTAGAGCTTTAAAATGGTTTTGAGGCTTTTCCTAAAGAGGAGAGAGCTAGATGGCCTGAGGAATAAGAAACTACTTGTCTTTCCAAGAAAGGTAAGGATAATAACCATGAAAATTAGCATTTACATATCAAAGAAAACTTTAAAGTTTACAAAGCAAACAACCTTGTTGATTTTAATAGATTCAACCTAAAAAGTTTTGACAGTGATTATGAGATCTTAGGCAAGAAACTGAGGACCACAAGGGCACTTGTGCTTTACTCACTTTTGCCTCTTGCCACAGGTATGATATGATCTGCATTTCCCTGAAACATAGGCTTTAGCTAAAAGAAGGCAAAGTTGCCCCCTAGGACCTGATTGGACTAATCTATTGACTCTGACTTACTGGCTTTCCTGATGCAGATTCCTTCCTTCTCCCCTGCAACCCAACCAACATGGGGTAGGCTTAGGACAAAATTGTGTATGGGACTTGATTGGTCCTGGTTTCACCTGGCAGCTTCCTGGTCATCTAAGGGACCTCTCAGACTTGATGTATTTCTAGTCTTTGCAAGTTACCTTACCCTGCTCTGCTGACCAGACACATTTCCAATATAGACATGAGGGGGGCAACATCTGGAGAAACTAAATGCTTCTGTACTTTTGTATATCTTTGCTGTATTAAGGCAAAGTAAACCTCTTTATATTAAAATGTGAAGATTTGTGATTGTCTAATTTTGTCCCAGCATCGAACCTGAACCAAGAGCATGTTTGAGTTAGAGATTCACCTCTGACATAAGGAATATAGAAGAGAAAAATTAATTTGGGAAGTGAATAACTAGCTAAGACAATAGTATCTGGGAAAGAGATTTGAATTTATGGATCATAGCTGAAAGCATTGGTATCTTGATATAGACTTAAGAAGGTAAACAAACCAGTTTTGTTGAGGGGGTATAATTTATTTACAGTATGAAAGGCAGTATGAAAATGGTGGCAACTCATCAGATTTTTGAGGAACTGGTCCTCCAGGGAATGGGGCACCCAACCCAATAAAGTCCAGGGTGTTTCTTTGAGTCGTTATCTGGATTAAGCAGGGTTAGGCATTGGGGAAGGGAGGAGAAGTCTGAACCTGAAACTGGAGCTGATTCATGCTAGTGGGAAAGGGAAGATTCCTGGGGAAATGGAAGTTAGCTGAAATGTTTGCTTCCCTCTAGCAGAGTAAGGGTTGTTATTGCTGGTTTTATTCTGACAGAGTGACTCATGGTTTTGAGATTTCTGGGGCTTCATTATTTTTTTTTAACTTTTTGGTCTTTATTAATATGTTTGTTTACTTTCAGTTTACAAGATTCAAATCCACAATTCCTTGAGTTTCAAATTTTCTCCCCCTCCCTTCCCTCCTCACCCCCCACCTCCCATGACGGCATACAATCAAGTACAGGATCTGCAAATACTTTCACATTAGACATTAGTCAGGATATAAAGATGAATTGTATCAGATGGAATGAAAAATGGGAAAGAGGAAACAAAACCAAACAAGAAAAAGAAAAGGATCCGGTAGTTTGCTTCAATCTGGATTCAAACTCAGTTCTTCCTAGTTCTTTCTCTGGATGTAGACATCTCTCTCCATCATGAGTTTTTTGGGATTGACTTATATCACTGCTTTGCTGAGAAGAGTCCAGCCCATCAAAGTTGGTCGTCACACATATGTTGTGTCTGTAATTGTGTACAAATTTCTCCTGGCTCTACTCTTCTCACTCAGCATCAGTTCGTATAAGCCCCTCCAGGTAAATATGAAGTACATCTGCTCCTCGTTTCTTATAGCACAATGCATATACCACAACTTGTTCAACCATTCCCCAATTGATGGGCACCCCCTTGATTTCCAATTCTTTGCCACCACAAAAAGAGCTGCTATAAATATTTTTGTACAAATGGGTCTTCCTCCCACTTCTATGATCTCTTTGGGATACAACCCTAGAAGTGGTATTGCTGGGTCAAAGGGTATGAAATTATTTATAGCCCTTTGGGCATAATTCCAAATTGCTCTCCAGAAAGGTTGGATCAGTTCACAACTACACCAGAAATGCATTAGTGTTCCAATTTGCCCACATCCTCTCCAGCATTTGTCATTTTCCTGTTTTGTCATCTTAGTGGGGATTCATTATTTAACAGGTTGGGAAGGCTAGCGGGGTCATTACATTACTCTGATTCTTAATCAGAGATCAAATACATCTAAGAAAGGCGAATAAGAAAGTATTTGCCAGATGTCTTACAAAACTAATCAAACATGCTTTAATATAAAAAAAAAATTGATGGGACAGAGAATACTGCCTGTGTATATCTCCTATATTAGATGCTATACAGTTGCCTTAAGGAAGGAAGAATAACAGCTGAGATACCCATAAAGGCAGAGGAGAGAAATCCAAGAAAGGATACACATGCTCAAAGTTTATCCAACAAAGAGTAACTGAAGGTCATTGAAGCAAGGGGCAAATTTGACCTCATAAATATCACTGAGGCAGTGGGATGAAATTCATTAATGGAATATAACTCTGGTTAAATATACTAAATTAGTATATATATAATATAATATGTATTATGCATATTAATGTATTATATACAACTGTATATTAAAAAGATATACAAATGTGAGGAAATTCAGGAATTAAGGGATTGGGACAATGAGAGAATTTCAGGTTATCAAAGAAGGGAGAACTAGAAGTGATTTTTGTCATTAAAATATACTATAGACCACCTTAATAAAAGAAGAAATATGATGAGCTGAGGAAACAGATCCCAAGTCCCTCATAGAAGGGCTATATAATATCAGTGGGGAACTTCAGTTAATCCTTTATTTGCTAGAGCTGTTCCTCTACCAAAATCAGTATAGCTATTAACTTTTTCAGTTGTCTTAGTCATAAGTTTATCTTTCAAAAAGTAGAGAGAAATTGTATTCTGTATTTTATTCTCACTAAAAGGAAGAAACTGTTTTCTGGGATAGAAATGATGGTAACTTCAGGGGGAAGAAATGACTCCATCCCAGAGTTTGGCATAAAAGAGAAGAAATCTGGGCATAGTCTGGCTTACAACCTCAATTTTGGAAAAGTTGATTTCAAATATTTCAGAACAAAGATATATAGGATCCTATGGAGTAAAATGTTTCAAGGGAAGTCAGTCCAGAAGGGAGGGTAAAGACTCAAGAATGCAATTCTGAGCACAAAAAGAATAACGAGAAGAAAAACAAAAATGGCTCTCTGGGAGAAGAAAAATGTGGTATAATGGGAGAAATTTTAATGATATAAAAAAACAGTAAAATTTTATTTTTATTAAAGTGGTTAATAGGAAAAAAATTTGTATGGAATTTTGTATGCAGCATTTGCAGATTTTTTACTTTTTAAGATGTATTTAATTTTAGCATTTTTGTTTTTAAATTTGAGTTCCAAATTCTCTCCCACCTTTCTCCCACTCACTGAGAAGATAATATGATATCAATTATACATGAAAAATCATGCAAAACGTATTTCCTTATTAGCCATATGGTAAAAAAAAGAGCAAGAAAAATAAAGTGAGAAAATTATTCTTCAATTTGTAGTCAGGGTTCATCAGTACTCTCTCTGGAGATGGATAACATTTTTTCATAATGAATCCTTTGAAATTGTCTTGGATCATTGTATTGATCACAACAACTAAATCTTTCACAGTTATCACAGATAATCATCATTATAATGCTTTGTAAAATGATCTCTGCTCACTTTATGGAATTTTTTCAACCCTTTGACAAGGGTTTGGCATCCAAGATATATTGATAACAGAAATATATAAGATCAAGTATAATTTCTTAATAGTCATCAAAGGAAGAGTTCTCAGAAGAATAATTACAAACTCTTGACAACTATATGAAAGAATGCTTAAAATCACTAACAAGAAGAAAAATTCAACTTCCTCTAAGGTTTTGACATAGCAAATGGGCAAAGATAATAAAACATTGTAGCAGTCAATGGTTGAAGAGAATGTGGAAAGACAATAGTCCATGGTGAAGGCATGGTCAAAAGGCCACCCCCCAAGGAGATGGAAGGCCACATGTGGCCTTGAGGCTGCAGATCACCCATCCCTGGCCTTTGATCCAGATATTCTCCTGCTAGACATAGACTGGCATAGGGACTCTCCAGGTCTAGCAATAAAAAAATGCTATTGGGTCATGGGGATTGGCAAAGAAACGCTATCTACATCCAGAGAAAGAACTATGGAGTCTGAATGCAGATCAAAGTATACCATTTTTCCTTTTTTTTTTCCCCTGTGGTTTCCCTTTGGTTCTAATTCTTTACAACCTGACTAATGTGGAAATATGTTTACTATGATTGTATATGTATGGCCTATCAGGTTGCATGCTGTTTTGGGGAGTGGGGAGGAGAAGGGGGAGAAAATTTAAAACCCCAAATCTTATAAAAATGAAGGTTGAAAACAAAGACTAAATATAAAAAACACAATTTAAAGACTCACTAGTAATGAAGTCTAATTATTAGTAATTAATACCTTGTATTTCCTCAGGGAGGAAGTTGAGACTTAAGGTATATTTTCAGACTTGGTCATTATCACAATTACATAGCAATCAGTTTTGTCTCAATTCATTGTAGAAAAGTAGATTTAAAATGTAAAGGGAAGTATGATCCTGTTACTAGATATTTTGAAAAGGAATAAATCTTGCATGGAATGGGAAAAATCTAAACAAAACTCTATTCCAATACCACACTTGTGTCTCTTCCTCTTATGGTTACAAGTAATTTATCACTAATTGCTTGAGAACATACATTGGTTATGAACTTCTTTTCATGTTGGATGACATTTTGAAAAATAATCAACATATTCAGCTCCAGAAAGCACTAAGGGAAATTCAGAGGTGTTAGCAAGTAGGAGGACTCCTTTTATATTACTAGGAGCCTGGTGACTCCCTACTGAGAGGTACGGAGGCTACTTTGCAGACTTGACATAGCATATTGGGAAGTGCATTGTCTTTCCTGGGTGTATCCAAGATGTGATAGTCTGCCAAAGCTCATCAAAGCCACCAGCTTCTACCCACTTCTGCTGATTCACATGGGAGCAAATGTACAAATAGAAGAAATCTGGATTGCATATGCTGGAGCACTTGAAACTCTGCTTAGGAAACTAAAGGAGCTTGGGGTACAGGTGGTGTCCTCATCTCTTCTTTTCATCGACTTTGACCTTGGAATAGAAAGAGGAAGAAGACTAGAGGAAGTGAACAGCTGGCAACGTGGATGGTATTGAAAAGAAAGATCTGCTTCCCTTGAACACAACCTACATTTCTGGGCTTCTGGCAAGTGATAGATTGCACCTCACAAAAGCTGAAAAGCATGTATTTGGCAGCAGTTTAACCAGTCTGATAGAACTAAATTTTGCAGTGGAAGGTGGAGAAAAAACAGGTCTCACACACACATACACACTTTAGGATGAGGGATAATAATGGAAGGAGTGCTTAGTAATTTTCAGGTGAAAATCACAAGGAAACTGGAAATAATACTTATGGCTCCATATGTTATAAACCAGTGAATAGGATAAAGGACAAAGCAAATAGCTTAAAATATTGTGGATATGAGCAACATTAATAAACACAAACATTTCTATATACAAAGAACTGCAAAGAAAAATTGCATATGTAAGTGAATATTATGTACAACTTGGTCTTTTTTTAAGTCTTACATTAAAGTATCATGCTAGGTCACAGCAGAAGCTTGGGGATACTGCATCACTAGTGCTCTGAGTCAAGGCATGAATTTTGGACCAACTTTAGCCCCCCCTCCCCCCTTTTTTTTTTTTTTTTTGCTTTTTGGAGGGCAGTTGGGGTTAAGTGACTTGCCCAAGTAAGTGCTGTTTCTGAGGCCACATTTGAACTCAGTTCCTCCTGACTTCAGGGCTGGTGCTCTATTCACTGTGCCACCTACCCACCCCAGCCCCTATCTCTTTTGGGATGTTCCCTATAGTTTACTTCAGGCTCACTACAAAAGGATATGTAAATTTACTATTGTAGTCCCAATACAGTTCTGTTTATCTGTGTCCCCTTCTCAACTCCTACTTTCTTCTCTGTATTTGAAAAAAATATTTCAATATTACTCTTTTATTCTTTTGGGGGGCATAGTTATCACCCCCCCACCCTCTTTCCCATAATTCTACTCTGCTAAGAGAAAATAAAAGTTCTCCTGTACAGTGGTATGTAAATTAACCGGGACAAGTGAAGCAATTAAATACATTTACATACGATAAACCAGGCAACTTTTTACATCTTTAAAATACGTTTCATATGGTCTATTTTCCTCCATTCACTTATTTTATATGATTTTGCACTGAATTCACAAGACTTCGATATATAGTCTTAACGTTCCTTACTATCAAATCACACTTTAATCACATGATATTAAATGTAGTTTAATAAAGCTATGTTTATTTAATTTAACGGTCCATTTTCACCAAATTGTTCCTATGCCTTTGAAGTATGTTTAGATCCACATAGTGGCCATGTCTGAAAATCTATGTCTCAATCTATAACTCTAGGACATCACCTCTCTTTAAAAAAAAAAAAAAGATAAGAGTATCATTCATCATCAGTCTTTTGAAGACATTGCTGGTCATTGAACTGTTATTTTCCTCTTGTATAACTTGTTCTCTTGCTTCTGTCCACTTCACTCTGCATTAATTCATACAAGCCTTCCCACAGTTCTTGGAATTTCTGTCATTCCTCATGTCACAGTAATATTCTGTACATTTACGCACTGTACTTGTTATCTTTCCTGCTAAACCTTCTTCCCCTCCTACCGACCCTGCTACTGTAGAGGGCATTGCCATCCTCCTAGTCTCTCAGGCTTGCAATGCAGTTGTCATTCTTAAATATGTCTTACATCCAACCCCCTATTCCCATATCCAATATATTGTCAAGACCTATAGATTTTATCTTTGAAACATTATTCTAATACATCTTCTCTGACACTGTCAGCACCCTGACTCAGACCCTCATCACCTCACACCTGTATTACTGAAATAGCTTGATGGTGGGTCTGCTTGCCTCAATTTTCTCCCCATTCCAATCCATCTTCCATTCAACCACTAAAATTATTTTTCTGCAGTTCAGAGCTGATGTTAGCCCCTACTCAATAAATTCCAGTGACCACCTATTGTCTCCAGGATAAATTACAAAATCTTCTGCTTGGCATTAATAATCTAGTCCTCTCCTACCTTTCCCATCTTTTTACACCTTACTTCTGTAATGGGAATGTAAATTTTTAAGATCTTCCCTGCCCCTAGGCTAAAGTGCACCTGGAGCCTGGGGTGGGAGGCTTGTTTTTCAGTAGAAAGTTCTTGATTGGCCAGCGAGTCAATAAGGCTGTTACACTCTCTGAGCCAGGAGAAGGCTATATAAGCCCTGATGTGTACTTTGTTTTGGGGCTCACTTTGAGAAGTGTTCTGTGATTTGATCAGATGAAACTCTGG
>NW_027187380.1:34115124-34165756 GCF_028583685.1 Petaurus breviceps papuanus
CCCCCCCCCCCCCCCCCCCCTTTGAAACCCAGATGTTGTTTGGTATGGATGTAATGGTTGGACAGTTTGGAAATCTGTCTACTTGATCTGTTTTCCCCTGAACTAGGTAAATGATACATATTTGACTGATTAAAGTAAGCTTGCTAACCCATTTTGAGTTGCTTTTCTTTATCAAAGCAGATCCAAGAACCTGTGTTAGCAGCCACCCTGGGGACGCTGGAGTGCTTGCTGCTACAACTTCCCAACAGTACTCTTTGATCCAGTAACAATGGTTTCCCGATTGTTCCAGAAACAAGACTCATTACTTAGTCTAGGCATTCTCTCTGGTTGTCCTCCATGCCTGGAATGATTTCTCTCCCCATCTCTACCTACTGGATCCCTGGCTTCCTGGATTCCTTTAAATCTCAACTAAAACCCTGTCTTCTACAGGAAGGCTTTCCTTCTCATTCTTAATTCTAGTGCTATGTTGGCTGATCAGGCCACATGGTGGGCTGACGAGGTACCATCCCACTGTCCCAGGTCATACAGCAGGGATCTCAGGTAAAGCTTCAGCTTTTAAAGTGACTCCATGAGGCCAACGGTTAGGTATTAGGTAAGCAGAAACTTGCAGAGGCCCAAAACAGTGATTGGTCAGTACATACCTCAAAATTCCTGCCAGAGCCAGGTCTCCCTGACCTGGCAGTCTGCTCATGTCCCTGAGGGAGAGCTGAGGTTGGGGGATGGGAAAGTCAGGCACAACAACATAATAGGCATGTAATAAATGTTTATGGATTGGTTTATTGTTCCATTCCCTAATCAGTGGGTACCTATTTTGTTCCTTTTTTTTTTCTTGCTACAATGAAAAGTACTACATATGGATTCTTCTCTTCCTATGATTTATTTGGATTATATGATTTAGAGTGATACCTACTAGGGCATAGGATATATATGTACCTTTTACTGACTTTTTGGTATCCAGAATAGTTGGATTAGTTCACAACATCACCAACAGTGCATTTGTTTGACTGTCCTTTCATAGCTCTTACCTTTTCTTTATTTTTATCTTTGTCAATTTGATGGATAAGAGGTAGAATGTGTTTTGATTTGCATTTCTCTTAGTAGTGATTTGCAGCATTTTTCATATGATAAAAACTAGCATAGAACAGTTTATTCATATCCTTTTATCATTTATCTACTGGGGAGTCAAATGGAGGATATGGAATATATTTTCTGAATCCATATTATAAACCTGGCACAGACAAAAGATATAACAATAATAGTAAGCTTCATCTTTTCAGGAATTCATTGGAAGTTGAAGTCTCATTCTTCTGAAAACAGTTCATCTCAAAAGTTTCATAATTTGCTTAAGTATAAATGCCTCTCCCACAGCTTAGAGAAAGTAACAAAGGAATAAAGCTATGTTCATCAATAAGTAAGACTTATTGATTTAAGTAAGACTTAAGATTTTGCTTTTTTTTTTGGAGGGCAATTGGCGTTAAACGACTCACCCAAGGTCACACAGCTAGTTTTTGTGTTAAGTGTCTGAGACCAGATTTGAACTCTGGTCCTCCTGACTCCAGGGCCGGTGCCTGTTATTCACTGTGCCACCTCGCCGCCCCAAGACTAGTTGATTTTGGGAGGAGGGAATCTTGAAAGTGCCTGAATCACTTGGAGTTTGCAACAGTCAAAGAAGTGAATGTTAAAAATAGTTTAAAATGTTCCATAAATTGTAGAAAAACAGATTTGAATCTAAAAGGGAATGTAGCTCATATGAGAGGAGAAAATTTTTAAAAAATTAAATTCAAGTTATACAATTATTAATTCCTAGGATAAAGAAAAGGATAAAAAAAAAAGATTAATTCCTAGGATAAAGAAAACAGTGGTGGCTGAACATAAAGCACTTTCATGAGCTCAGACTTAAAAGGGTGTGTAGAAAAGATGGAAGGAAAAGCAAGTGCCCAAGGTTAGTACAGAATAGTTCAAAATGTAAGGATAGTGACTGAAGTTCTGGTGTGAGATGGGGGTCACAAAACATTCTAAAGACCAAAAAAAAGAAAAAAGGAACTTTTTAAACTATAGTCAAAGCAAGAAAAAGAGTACAGAGAACATGGCATTATGATAACAAGTGACAAAATGGATGTAAAACTGATGAGGGGGATGACAATAGGTTATACAGGGACTCTGATCAATAGCCAGAGTCCCTTAGTGGTCAGTCTGGAAGGAATTCATAGGACCCAAGCAATCTTTGAGTCAGGAGTTTAAAAGTTTATTGTTAGGCTTTACAGAGGGCAAGAGTTCTTAGGGAACATGCAAACTTAAATGAGTCACAGTAGTAAATCAGGTGTCAATTATACTAACTAGGTAGGTAAGGGTAGGATTAGGGAGGATTTAAGGAGTGGTCAGTGCTTAAAGGAACATGCACTTTTAATATCAACTGCTCAGGCTCATTGCCCATAATTCACTGGGAAATAGCCTAAGGCGGGGCTACCTGGAGGTGTGGTTTTAGGCTTGAAACATCACTAAGTCAGCTGGCAGTCAGGGCTGACTGAGAAGTGCCTAGTCTGCCACCCATCAGTGTCGTGTTTGACAAGATAGATGTTGGCAACCAAGGCTAACAGAGACTCAGTATATGTATAATTGGCTAAGGAGTTAACTTACAGATAGTGCATTGAAGGATTCATAGGTACAGCTGGCCATTATACTAGGGGGAGATAAACAATTCATGGATTGTTGCTAGGCAGAGTGCAGGCAGGGGGAAGGGGCAGAGTTAATGCTCTGGGGAGGGAGGATGGGAGGGGTGGAGATGTGATTTTACAAACTGGTTTTACAAATTGATTTTACAAACTGATCCCAAGCACCCCATCAAAACTATTCAATTCCTATTGTGTGGTTTTTCTCCTAAAGAAGAATGATTTTATAACTGGAAAAGGTATTAAAAAAGTAAAAAGCGAGTAATGCAGCCCAAGATATGTAAGGACAATTATTAGAATGTTTTTATGATTTCAGATAACTAGGTCACCAAACTTAAACAAATGGACATTCTGATGCCTACTTTTAAGAAGGATGTTGATAACTAGAGCGTAATCAGAACATAACACAGATGCTAAAGAGTCTTATAGCATGGAAACTATGCTATAAGAGAAATTTTTGAAGGAACAGATAAATTAGTGGAAAGAAAATTAGATTTGGAGTCAGTGGACTTGGATTCAAATTCTAACTCTGTAACCTGCTGCCTATATAACTTTGTGTCATTTTACCATCTGTCCTCTTCTCTCCTCTCTGTCCTTACCTGGGGGTACTCTGCCCAGGGGAGAGTACATTTCTATGGCCAAAAAGCTGCCTTTTTTCCTTTGGGCTGACTGGCTAGATTTTTCTGAAAGACAATGTCTTAAACCCAATTCACTTTGGAGCCTGCAGATTGGACAATAGGTCCTTGCCCTCCTAGAATAGAGTGAATGTAAATAAATACTTTAGTAATTGTCTCTCTTTTGGCCAGGAACCCTGAGGTACTTCCATTCCCAGTTTCACTTTTTTTTTTAATTCAGGGGGCCACTCTTTGATTAATCTAATGGAGACCTATTCTCTGAATAGGCATTACCTCACTCAAAAGTGAGAATCTGAAAAGGTCAAGTGAGAATCTGAAAAGGCCTTAGTCTACAGGGGCAAGGATTTCCCAATGCATCCTGGGCCATCTCCAGTCCTGAAGAATATCTGGCCACTGTACCCAGATGGCTCTGTGGAAATGAGGCTGGTGATCTTGCACAGGCCTCCCTCACTCAAATCCAAGTCAATTGCAAGTCATGTCATCATTACACTGATGTCATGGTCCTCTTCTCGAACGTAGGAAAAAAAAAACATAACCTCTCTGAGACTCTGTCTTCTTGTGTAAAATGAAAATGTATGAGATGCTCTTCAAGGTCATATGTTAGTCTAAATCTATGATCTAAGTTAATGAGACTTGAGAGGATTTAGAGGGGAAGTAGAAATCCCTCTTATATTTCTTTAATGTGTTAATTCATTGATTAGCTAGCTCTTTGACAAGATGTGAACTTTTGTCACCTCATCTGTGTATTACCACTTTAAAGATGACTGACATATGGCCAATGCACATACCTAGGCTATACCCTTGGCTTTGACTTCAGAAATACAAGAACTCTGTGGAGGCCAGGTAGCACAGCGAGTAAGGGTACCGGCTCCAGTGTGGGGATGACCTGGAGATCAAATCCCGGGCTCAGACACTCAGCACCACACCCAGAAATAACTGGCTGTGTAACCTTGAGCAAGTTACTTAACCCCAATTGTTTAAAAAAAAAAAATACAAGAACTCCAATTCCCTGCAGGGAAATGTCTAGGCATAGACAGGTCCAACAAATTTATCAAAGAATAACCAGAAAATCATTTAGGACATGGCAACAGACCACTACTGTTAAAAACACCCCCAAATCAAAATTGATCTGATGTGTAAATTCAAAACTACGCTTCTGGGCCTTAGGTTATAATAACTACTTTCAAAGGACATGTTGTGTCGTATCTTGATTAATGCGAGCAAGACCCAGGTAATAATTTTAAAACACCATGTTGGCTGAACAGGCCACATGGCAGGCTGAGCAGGTACCACCCCATGCCTCAGGTACAGCAATAGCAGTAGCATCCAGCAACAGCCCCGATCCAACCTCAGCTTATAAAGTGGGCCTTAAGTAAGCAGTGATTGCTCAGTACACACCTTGAAACTCCCTTGCCTGACCCAGAAGCCCTCCCACTTCTATGCAGGTGAGCTGACTGGGGGAAAGGGCAGAGACCCAGTGGGGGAGGGCAGAGCTGATCTGGCAGTCTGCTCACTTTCTTGAGGTAGGGGGGTTGTGGGGAAAACTGGGTACAACAGACACAGAAAAAAAGGAAGTATGCTTTTTTTTTTCTGTTGTGTTTTTCCTCCAGATTGAAGAACTAGGAACAATACAAGTGTTCTTATTTGACTGTTTTTTTGCTATTCAGACTTAACAAAAAACAAATAAATTAAGTATTTCCAAATACAAAACAGAAGAGAAAAATAGGACTAGAGATAAAATTAAGAATTTTTATTACATATCACTTTTTCCTTTTAAATATATAAAAGAATTCAAGTCACTTTCAAAGGTGTTCTGGGTTCTGCTAGTTTGTATTTTGTTTTGACTTTCCATTCTCTTTTGTTCATTAAAAAATGCTTTAGGGGCAGTGGCCAGAGAACTGGCCCTGGAATCAGGAGGACCTGAGTTCAAATTTGACCTCAGACACTTGACACACTAGCCCTGTGACTTCAGGCAAGTCACTTAACCCCAATTGCCCTCCAAAAAGCAAAAAAAAAAAATGCTTTAGTGATCCCTTAAAAAAAAATTACAGCCTTATCATTCACTCCCATCTATCACTTCTTTGTCAGAAGGTAGGTAACATCATATTACTATGTTGTTACTATATCAATTATTCTCTTGGTTGTGCTTACTCCAAAATAAGCACCATTCTTCCCAGGTTTCTCTGAAATTGTCCTTTAAATCATTTATTATGGTAAAGTAATATTCTATAAGCACCCCTTTTGTCTCCAGTTCTTAGCAAAAGAAAAAAGAACTGCTATAAACACATCTGTACATATGTTCCCTTTTCTGTTTCTTTGTTATCTTTGGGGTTCAAACCTAGTCACTGCATGACCAGGTTGAAAGGTACAATTTAGTGACTTTTGCAGCAGAGTTCCACATTGTTTACCAGAATGGCTGGACCGGTTAACATTTCTACCAACAAAGTGTTAATGTGCCTTCTTTCTTAATGCACCCTGCAAAATGGTTATTTTTGCCATGTTTTTTAATTTGATGAAGTAGATCCTCAGAACTGCTTTAATTCGCATTTGTCTAATTATTACTGGTTTGGAACTTTCTAATATGTTTATTGATAGCTTGGATTCCTTCCTGGGGAACCTGCTCATTCATATTCTTTAATAATTTATTCAGGAGAGCAGCTAGGTAGATTGGATAGATTGCTGGCCCTGGAATATCTTCATGAGTTCAAATCTGGTCTCAGACACTTAGTAGTCATATGCCCCTGGGCAAGTCACTTCATCCTGTATGCCTCAGTTTCCTTGTTTATAAAATGAGCTGGAGAAGAAATAGTAATCCATTCCTGTATCTTTGTCAAGAAAACCCCAAAAGGGATCATGAAGAGTTGGACACAACTGGAAAATTACTGAAATTATTCGGGAATGACTTTTGTTCTTATATATTTGAATTAATTTCCTTATGTGTCCTGAATATGAGACTTTTATCAAGGATATTTGCTGTAAAGATTTCCCTCCCCAACTTGTGTATTGTTTTGTTTGTGTGTGGGGAAAAAAAATCCTCTTACATTTCATGGGTAAGATATATGTGTCTGCGTGGGTTCTTTTAGATGTGGTTTACTTAGATACGATCTAAGATTCAGCCTACTTTTGCAGAGAGTAGGAGAAGGAATTTTGGAGTTCATGAATATACTACTAGAACACTTATGAGTAATAGCAAGATCTAGGATTTGACCATCGAAGTCTGTATTAGAAGCAGAGTAGAAAAGTAGGTCATGGGGGGTGGGGCCAAGATGACTGAGGAAAAGCAGGAACCTGATTGAGCTCATCCCCCAGCCACCTCTTATACCTGTAAAAAATGACTCTAAACAAATTTTAGAGCTACAGAACCCACAAAAAAACCCCATGAAATACATCTCCAGCTGAAGACAGCCTGGCAAACTGAACAGAAAGGGTCTATGGCACTGGGCTGCAAGCTGAGCACAGTCCTGCCATAGCAGACCTCAGGGGACTGAATCATTCGCAGGTTTGGAACTTTCCAGAGTTTTCAACCCACAAATGCCAAAGAGAAAGTAAAAGGTCAGTGAGGAAACTGTTGGACCTGGGTGAGAGAAAAGCAGAGTCTGGTCCCTCCCCCTGAGGCAGCAGAGGTGGCAGTGGCTGTGGCTGCAGCAGCAGCAGTAGCATTGCAGAAATCTCTTTGTTGGCATTGAGGCAGGATTCTCTTGCTTTGCCCTGCTTGGATCTGGATCACAGTGTTGGATAGTGGTCCTGGGGTAAGGAGGAGTGCTGATGTAGCAGAGCTTGTGGTTGTGGAGAAAGGGAGTCCTCACACTTCTGAGGCAGGTGCCTAGAAGTAACTCTGACAACTGCTGTGCAAAACCCCAGAAAATTTGGGACAGGGCACTCTCCACTCTGGAAACAGAGTTCTACCATGGCAAAGAGTTCAAAAGTCAAGTAATTGGCTGGGAAAATGAGCAAACAGAGGAAAAG
Source organism: Petaurus breviceps papuanus (assembly GCF_028583685.1). Lineage (NCBI taxonomy): Eukaryota > Metazoa > Chordata > Mammalia > Diprotodontia > Petauridae > Petaurus > Petaurus breviceps. The sequence continues at coordinate 34,122,395 of NW_027187380.1, forward strand.
GTTTTGAAAATCAAGTAAGAGGAAAAATTGGGAAAGGAAGCAAGAGTGATGCAAGAAAATCATGAAAAACAAGTCAACAGTTTGCTAAAGAAGACCCCCAAAATACTGAAGAAAATAACACCTTAAAAAATAGACTAATTTGGGGTGGCTAGGTGACACAGTGAATAGAACACTAGCCCTGGAGTCAGGAGGACTTGAGTTCAAATCTGGTATCAGACACAACACAAAAACTAGCCATGTGACCTTGGGCAAGTCCCTTAACCCCAATTGCCCTCCAAAATGAAAAAAAAATAGATTAACTCATGGAAAAAGAGGTCCCAAAAGCTACTAAGGAGAAGAAAGCCTTAAAAAGTAGTTTTGGCCAAATGGAAAAGGAAGTCCAAAAACTCATTGAAGAAAATAATTCCTTCAAAATTATAATAGAGCAAATTGAAGTTAATGACTTTATGAGAAATCAAGATGCTATAAAACAGATCCAAACAAATGAAAAAAAGATAGAAGACAATGTGAAATATTTTGTTGGAAAAACCACTGACCTGGAAAATAGATCCCAGAGAGATAATTAAAAAATTATTGGACTACCTGAAAGCCATGATCAAAAAAAGAGCCTAGACATCATCTTTCAAGAAATTCTCAAGGAAAATTGCCCTGATATTCTAGAATCAGAGGGCAAAATAGAAATTGAAAGAATCCACTGATTCCCTTTTGAAAAAGATCCCCAAAAGAAAACTTCTAGGAATATTATAGTCAAATTCCCAAGTCAAGGAAAAAATATTATAAGCAGTCAGGAAGAAACATTCTAGTATTGTGGAAACACAATAAGGATAATACAAGATCTAGCATCTTCTACTTTAAGGAATTGAAGGGTTAGGAATATAATATTCCAGAGGTCAAAGGAGCTAGGATTAAAACCAAGATTCACTTACCCAGCAAAACTGAATATAATACTTCAGGGGAAAATATAGATATTCAATGAAATAGAAGACTTTCATTCTTGATGAAAAGACCAGAGCTGAACAGAAAATTTGACTTTCAAATCCAAGTATCAAGAGAATCATGAAAAGGTAAATAAGAAAGAGAAATAATAAGAAACTAATTAAAGTTGAACTGTTTACATTCCTATATGGAAAGATGATATCTGTAATCCATGATATTTTTCTCACTATTAGGATAGTTGAAAGGTATATATATATATATAGAGGGTACAGGGTGAGTTGAATATGAAGGGATGATATCTAAAAAATTTAAGAGGTGAGGAATATTGGGAGAAGGAGAGAGGGAGAGATAGAATAGGGTAAATTATCTCACATAAAAGAGTCAAGAAAAAGATGTTACAATGGAGGGGAAGAGCAGGGAGGTGAAAGGGAATGAGTTAACCTCTCACAGGATTTGGCTTAAGGAGCGAACAACACACACTCAATTGGGTATCTTACCCTACAGGAAAGTGGGGGGAAGGGGATAAGAAGGGGTATGATAGAAAAGAGGGCATATTGGGGGAAGGGGTAGTCATAAACAAACACTTTTGAAAAGGGACAGGGTTGGGGTGGCTAGGTGGCATAGTGAATAGAGCACTGGCCCTGGAGTCAGGGGGACCTGAGTTCAAATCCGACCTCAGACACTTAACACAAAAACTAGCTGTGTGACCTTGGGCAAGTCACTTAACCCCAATTGCCCTCCCAAAAAAAGGCAAAAAAAAAAAAAGAAAAGGGGCAGGGTTAAAGGAGAAAATTTAATAAATGGGGGTGGGGTGGGCAGGATAGGACTGAGAGGAATATAGTTAGTCTTTTACAATATGACTACTATGGAAATGTTTTCCATAACTACACAAGTATAACCTATATTGAATTGCTATTCTCAATTGGGGGTGGGTGAGGAGGGAAGAAGGGAGAGAATCTAGAATTCAAAAGGGTTAAAAACATTAAAAAATTGCTTTTACATGCAACAGGGAAAATTAAATATACAGGCATTGGAGTATAGATCTCCATGTTGCCCTATAAGAAAGTAAGGGGAAGTGGGGAGAATGGGGGAAGAGAAGAGAGGGCAGACTGGGGGAAGGGGTAATCAGGGGTGGGGGGGTAGAGGAGAGATGGGGAGAAAATTTGGGACTCAAAATCTTGTGCAAATGAATGTTGAAAACGAAAGAGAAATAAATGATGTAAAAAAAATTTTTTTAAGTAGGTCATGGGAATTGAGTTAAAAAAAAAAACCAACTAGAAAGTTGGAATAGTTGATGGAGCACCAATATGTATGAGTTGGGATAAAGTCTGAGAACCTGTATCTGAACTCAGTGAGAAAGGAAAAAGAATGTCCTGGAGTCAGTAGATGACTGCCACCAGCATCTAGACTGGGTGAAATGTTTTCGTAGTGTGAATCTCTATCTCAGACGTTGCTGAGTAGAAAATGGTGGTAGAGGGAAAAATCTGGAAGTGACAATGTGAAGCAATCCCTCCTTCATGACAAGGGGATATCTATGGAGATGAGGCTAATGCTGGGAAGGGTCCTCACAGGTGAAATAGCCACGTCCCAGTGAGTGCCAGGGGACAGAAAGAGTGAGAAAACAAAAGGTTTAAGAGCAAAGCAAATTTAAAAATTATTGTGTATTTCAGAGACAGTGAAAGGGTAATACAGATGTGGAGTGGGATATTGTGTGTATGTAGGTGGAGGTAGGATTGAAGAGGATGGAACTTGGTGGTTGCTGGGGAAGTGGCAGAAGGGTGCAGAATCGTTGAGAGAGGGAGTATATAGGGAGGTTTGAGTGTTGTAGTCATTGAGGAATAAGTCCAGACAGATTATCATCAATTGCAGAGAGGTCTCTTGAGGGAGGCAGGTGCAAGGTTCTCTTTTGAGGTTCAACCTCATGGCAGGTTATATCCTATAAGGCCCACAGTAGGCAGGAGAAGGCCTGGCATATAGCCTGTGGGATTCTAATCAGTAGGCAGGAGGTAACAGTATAAGGCTGAAGGGTTAAAGAAGTCTAGGAGGAGATGGCCTCTAGAGCACTGGAAAAGGTGCTCAGACTAAGATGTTACTGGATGCTGGTGGTTGGAATTTGAGTGGTACTGGATGATGGGGAAGGCCCTAGTGTGAATAAAAGAATAAAACATTTATTAAGCACTTGCTTTGTGAAAAACATTGTGCTAAGCACTGGGGGGTATAAATAGAAAGATTAGTCAGTGCAGCTAAGTGACTAGGTGGATAGAACACTGGCCCTTGAGTTAGGAGGAACCAGAGTTCAAATACAGCCTCACACACCAGCTGGGTAACCTTGAGCAAGTCACTTAACCCTGATTGCCTTCTCCCCTCCAAAAACAAACAAACAAACAAGATAACAGATCTTTCTGTCAAGGAGTTCATGTCCTAATTGGGAAGACAACACATATGGAAAGATAGAAAAGTCCTATGCTCCTTAAGGTGCAGTTGCAAAGTCAATGCTAATGTGTCTTTCTTTTTTTTGCTCTTTGGGGGGCAACTGGGGTTAAGTGACTTGCCCAAGGTCACATGGCTAGTAAATATTAAGTGTCTGAGGCTGGATTTGAACTCAGGTCCTCCTGACTCCAGGGCACATGCTCTATTCACTGCACCACCTAGCCGCCTCAATGTGGCTTCTTTAATATCATTTTTTAATGTGACCATTTCTAGGGCTCTGAGATTCAGAGTCCTGGGTGGTCCTCATTGGAGTCAGAGTGGAGATGGTGGCCATAGTGTTATGAAGGGTGAATATGAAAGCAGCAAACCTAGTTTTGGGGATCCAGGGATCCACTCTTTGACCAAATGCAAAGTACTTCCAAAGTAATATCAATTGATCAGTCAACAAAAATTTGTTAATTGGCTTATTATGTGCCCTATTTGTGTTTTTACTCCTAGTTGCTACTTCATCTCAATTCAGATAATTCACTTCACTTCAAAAGAATTTATTGTCTATACCTAGCTGTGGGTACTGTGCTGAAGATACAACATTAACAGATAATTTAGTGCAAGATAGCTTTAGGAGACAGAGAGTACAAGCAACTAGATTCCCTCAGTTGAGCCCTAAAGGATGCTAGAAAATTCTAAGAGGGAAAAGTAAGAAAGGAGTGAATTCTAGGAAAGTAGAGTAGCCCATGCAAAGGCATAAACTTAAAGAGCAGAATGACATCCTATGTTGGGTTGAAAATGGAATCTGATGTCTGTGTCCTAGGAACCAGACAGAAACAAACTTTTTTTTGGCATTTTGGAGGGCAATTGGGGTTAAGTGATTTGCCCAAAGTCACGAGGCTAGTGTGTCATTTCTGAGGTTGGATTTGAACTCAGGTCCTCCTGACTCCAGGGCCTGGGCTTTATTCACTGCACCACCTAGCTGCCCCAGGAACTTTTCTTAGGAATGAAAGTATGTGGGGGGATGGTTTATATTCCCTGGTTTGCCACTGAAATAAGTGGTAATTATAGATCCTAGGAAGAACATCCTATACAAATCCAAAGTATCCTTCAACTAATATTTCCAAGAATCCTAGAATTTGAGTATTGGAAGGTTATTTAGAGGTTATCTAGCCCAATTTTTCTTTCTTTTTTTTTTTTTTTTAAAGCAATCGGGGTTAAGGTTACATGGCCAGTTATTTCTGGGTGTGGTGCTGAGTGTCTGAGCCCGGGATTTGATCCAGGTCATTCCGACACTGGACCCGGTGCTCTTACTCGCTGAGCCACCTGGCTGCCCCTAGCGCAATTTTTCTTATATAAAATGGCATAGGTAAGAATCTCATGCATATAATGGTAGAGGGATCACTAGGCTGGGACTCAGTTGAGCTGGGATTAAGTTCACCTTGTTGGGTGACCTTGAACAAATTATCTCATCTTCTTTGGTTTAAGTTTCTTCCCCAATGATCTCAATAACCTCAATCTATATAAATCTCGTTCTTCTAAGATCTATTATTTGGTAACTCAAGATATAAAGTAATGAAGGTGACAAAGTTAGGAATCTTACATTACTGCTAATGTTTATTATTTGTAACATTTTCCATTCATGTTCATTGTAGATATGCCCCTAAGCAATGGGGCAATGGGTAGCTGGAGATCCTCACTCTTCCATTTTCTGTGCAGTTTGGAAATAAAGAAAAAAAGTTCAACAAAGCTTTACAGAAAAACAAATTCTTCTCTCCTCCTTCCCCCACTCCCCCCAGTGGAATCACTGAAAATGTTGACACTCAAAGCAAAGTGTTAAGAAAAGGGCTTTTTTGTCTATTGTTTATTGTACACTCATCAGATCTCTAGCTCTCTTGCAGTGCAGGGGCTACTTGGATCACAGTAATGCTTAGAGAGAAAAGGAAGGCAGCTGTTAGATTCTTCCTTACTGACTCTCACTTGTTTAGAGTGAAGGCAAGCCTATTAGCTCTCCATTTTCTTTTGCCCTTTCCCAGGGCAGACCAAAGTAAGAAGCCCTCAGCAACCTGAATACCTCTGCAACAGATCTAACTGCAAGTTTAGAGGGCTTAGCTTTAATGAATATTATAACTTTAATGTTTTATGGATATTTTTAAAATGTCCAAAATCATTCTGGAAATACCCCCGATTGAAATTTACAAAACCTGTGACTAGGTGGCAAGAGAGACCAAGACATTTATGGCTGTAGATTCCATTCTTTGACTTTGGGTTGGGTTTCTTGGAAACCCTCTAACTTTTTGTACCCCCAAGTTTTGCAGGCCCTGCCCAGGAAGAAGCTGCATTTGTGGTTTCCCTAAAATTCTAGGACTACAAATGGCAGTTCCTGTTATGGACCATGGTTTATGTACCGACCTGGCTCCCTGTGTCTTGACTCTTGGCTCTCAGCTTATTGACCTGTGACTCAGCAATGTCAGCCCGCTCCTCAGCTTCCTCCAGTTCATGTTGAACTCTCCTGCACCTTGTTAACTGAGTGTTGGCCTGTTCCTCCTAAAAGAGAATGAGGCAGGGGATGGCAACTGTTCTACACCATTGTTATTGAGACTCCTGTTATTTTCCATCTTTTGGGAATCAGTGCCAGGAACTTGCTTAATAAATGTTTGTTGACTAAATGACTGATGTACACTATGCTATCTTCTGGGACAGAGAGAGAAAGGTCTCCAAAGTAATAGAACTGGATATTCCGCAGGTAATGTTAAGAATAGGTAATGTTTGGGCGGTTAGGTGGTGCAGTGAGTGAAGCGCCAGCCCTGGAGTCAGGAGGACCTGAGTTCGGTTCCGGCCTCAGACACTTAACACCCACACACAAAAAAACTAGCCGTGTAACCTTGGGGCAAGTTACTTAACCCCAATTGCCCTCCAAAAAGGAAAAAAAAAAGAACAGATAATGTTTGCATGGCACTAAGGCTTACAATGCATTTTATATATATTATTTCATTTTATTCTCCCAACAATGCTGGGAGTCATGTGCTAATATTGTCTCATCCCTTTTTACAAATGAGGAGACTGAGGAAGGCAGCAACTAAATAATTTACTTAGAATCACACAGCTAGTAACACAGCATTTAAACTTAAGCCTTCCTTACTCCAAGTTCAGCATGCCTTCCCCTCCATCACCTAGCCATCTCATGACAATTACAGGCTTACAGGTCATAATTAATATACATCATATAAGGATGAATTTGGTTTGATGAATTTGGGTGACTTAGATAAGGGAAGGAGTCTTGGATTCTAACTAGATAGGAAGAAGAGAGGACAGATATCCCTGCTTCTATAGCTTGGGAAAGACTTCTGTCTTTCAGAGAGAAATCATGCTCACCTGGTAAACTGAGTAGTGGACAGAGTTGCTCCATGGTCAGGTCTAGCTAGATGAATCTACTGTGTGTAGATTCGGTGTGGTCCACTCAACAGTAATTCAAAGACACTGGAGTGCTTTGCCATTTCCTTCTCCAGTTCTTTTTACAGATAAGGAACTGAAGCAAAAAGGGTTAAGTAACTTGCACAGGGTCATATAGTCGGTAAGTGTCTGAGGCTGGATTTGAGCTCATGAAGATTAGCCTTCTTGATTCCAAGCCCAGAACTCCATCCACTGCCCAAATTGCCTCCCTGGGACCAAATCAGAATAAAAATGGCCTCCTGATCAGGTGGCAAAGAGAGAGGGAGGAGATGCTGAATGTTAAAAATTTATTCAGTATACATTCTCCATTCAAAAAAGTCAGGTTAGTATTCATTAAGAACTCAAGTTCAAAACACTGTCTTGTGGTAGAATCTGGGTAGGGGAGAGGAATACTGAAATGGATCCAGAAAATAGAAATGAAACAGTTACTGCTGTTTATCCATGTTTGATTTCATCCACAGTGGGACAGAGTAGGATAAAGAAGGCTACATAGGGGAGTTAGACTGAGGAAGGGCTGATGGAGTAGAATGAGGAAGAGTGGGGTAGAGTGAGATAGAATAGACTATATAACAATTTGCATTTATATTTTTATATCACTTTAAGATTTATTGGGACACTGCCTTAATGAAAATATGAAAAAGGGAACACACAAGATTCCTTAGGGGCAGGGACTGTTTCTGTTTTTTCTTTATATCCCTGCCTGGAACATAGTAAGGACTTAATAAATAGCTGTTGATTGATTGATTAATTTAGGAGCCCATATAATTCTTTCAACCACATTGAAACCCTGAAACAAAACCCTACTGTTAAAAACTAATATTCTTACAGTAACAAAAGATGGTTGTGAATCATGGAATGCCATAGTCTCCAAAGAAAAAAAGAACAAAGAAATGGGTGGTAGACAAAAATAAGTTGTAGCACATTACCAACAATGATTGGCATATAACATGTTTGTCATTTGTTCTCAGATATGACCATGACATCGGGAAGGTGTCATGATTTGCAGGTAAATTGGATTTAAGTGAGGCAGGGTTATGGCAAGTCACTAGTCTCACTCTCTCCTCCTGAGTCATATGAGTTCAGTGGCAAGATTTAGTTCAGGATGACTAGAGATGGCCCCGGATGCAGTGGGAGACCTTGGTCTTCTTAAGCTAAGGTCTTTCCCAAGTCTCAGTTTATCTGAGGCAATGTCCAATCAGTGATTAAGCCTATGTAAGAAATGAGGCAAAAATGGACTCTTAGTCCAAAAAAAACCCCAACCCCAAAATCAATGTGGGATTCTCTAGAAAGCTTTGGAATACAGTATGATCTCGGTACCTATATAAGAATAATGTAAAGAGTGGGAAAAGGAGAATTTGATGTTCAGTGACAAAGTAGAATGGTCAGAAGGTTCTAGGATTTTTAAAAATGGTGTCTAGTTTCAGTGTAATTGTGAACATCCAAGAGAAACATAACTAGAAAAAGATGGGCTGGTTATGTTATTAGACTGAAGGGCAACAAATAGCCTGAGTGTATGCATGTAATCTTAAGAGAGCTATCAAAAGCTCTACCATATTGGGTGGAGCTCTCTCAGGAGAGGGCATGGACAAGAGAAGTACAGGCTGAGACAGTGTGGATAGATTATAAATTGCACTATTAGTGGCAGGAGTTCATATGTCGATGTTATATTGAAGTGCAAAGGTATTTAAGGTTTATAAAGGGCTTTTCTCATATTATTCCTGTGATGGATGTGGTTTGTATATTAATACCACCATTTTATAGATGAGGAGACAGACTCAAAGATAATGAACAAGTCTTCTCAGATCACAGATCTCATAAATATCAGGACCAGGACTCAAACCCCCTTTTTTTTTCTGACTCCAATAGTGTCCTTTCTATTAGATAATACTGTTCTCTAGAGAGCATGCTCACACAATGTCAAGAGTTTGAAAGGAATTTTAGCAATCATTCCAATCCCTCAAACCTAATCCTTCATTTTGTGGGAGAGAAAAATGGACTTGGACCCTGAGGATCTGTGTGTGATCTGAAGCAAAGTTCCTGAATGGTGATTTTTTTCTAAGAAAGAGAAATATGCTTTATAAGCAAAATTGACTACTAGGAAAAAATATACAAGATGGTGCCTACATGACTCCATGGGAACTAGGACAACATGTCACTCAGGGAAGCTCCTGTACTCACAGCCTCCTCTGCTTGTCTCTTATATGATTTCACTTTGGCCTGTAACTTGTCTACCAGGTCCTGGAGCCTAAGGACATTCTTACGATCTTCTTCAGCCTATAAAGAGAGGATTAGGATTACAATCCCCATGTACTGCACTACTTTTCTGAACAAAATTTGAGTAATAGAGACTTTATTGCGATTTTTCTGACACTTACCTGGTAAGTAATTTCTTTGACTTTCCGTTCATATTTGTGGGCCCCTTTAATGGCTTCAGCTCCTCTCTTCTGCTCGGCATCAAGCTCATTTTCCAGCTCATGAACCTAAAATCCAATGTTATGAAGAGAACACAAGAGAGAAATCGGTCTCTAGGGACCTTCCTTATTTATGTTATGTGGGATCATCTCTCCTGCCACATTAAACTTTGCAAAGTTGGGGCGGCTAGGTGGCACACTGAATAGAACACCAGCCCTGGAGTCAGGAAGATCTGAGTTCAAATTTGGCCTCAGACACTTAACACTTACTAGCTGTGTGACCTTCAGCAAGTCACTTAACCCCAATTGCCCTATCTTCCCCCCTCCATAAAGCAACCAAACCAAACCAAACCAACCAAACAAACAAAAACACAACTTTGCAGAGGTTCATAGGAAAGACAAGGGTCCCCAGACTCTTTTAAATGAGGAACTACTTCGATTTTCTTCCAAGTCTTATGATTATCTGTAGGTAGAGGTAGGTAATGAGACTCCATGTCACTATCAAGGGTAGGATGTGAGTTACACTCCTATTCCTGTAAGACCCAGAAACTGGGACATGGTGGCAAGAATTCCTGAGAGTCGTAGAGAGTCAAAGTCCCATTTAGGTATAACTTCCTCTATAAAATCTATTTTGAAGCCCTAGCCCTTCCATTGCAATATCTATCTGGTCCCTCAGCTATAAATGATCTCCCTCTCCTCAATTTTTTAATAGTGTTTTATCGGTACCATCCATTTATATTTACCTTACTATATACCTGGCGGTTCCACCTTTCCCTTTCCATGCAGTATTGTCAGAGGAAGTATATACTCCCCCTGCCCCCCCCCCCCCCATTTTGCCTCATCCCCTGGATATTTTGGGAGCCACCACTAGTAAATTAAATAACCCCACCCATAAATCCAGGGGCAATGGGGGGTAGACTGAGGGAGATCTAGGGAGATAGTGGAATGTTATTCTAAAATCTTTAGAATGCATATAGAGGCATACTAAGTAGGTTCTGAGGTAGAAAAGAGACGTTTTGCTAAGTCGTGTTGTCCATTGTGGAACTGGGAGGAGTCCTGCCTATCAGCTGCAAGGATAAGTTGCTCTGGAAGTCTGGAAGACTTCTAGGTTCAATTCTAGGGGATGAAGTACAGCAGAAATCTCTGGAAATAGATGTGTTTCTGAGCCAAGAAATCTAGCAATAGAGAGCTGGTCCTCTAGAAAAGGGGATAACCACCATCTGCTGGTAAAAAGAAGTGCATGTGGCATGGACTATAGACAAAATAACGTACGGTAATATGACCTTATTAGGGAGCAGCCACTGGAGACATCCATGAGAACTCCTGGAGGTGTGAGTACAATGAATGAGAGGAGAAATTCTGGTGTAAGTCATTTAACCTTTCTGAGCCTCACTTTCTTCATTTATAAAATGGCAATAATAATAGTACTCACCTCACAAGAATGTTGTAAGAATCAAATGAGATAACATGTAAAATGCTTTGCAAACTTTAGAGCATTATATAAATATTAGCTATTTTTCCCTATTAAACTCCATCTTATCAGATCTAGCCCAGTGCTTTAGCTTGTTAAGATCTTTTCGGGCCTGCAAATTTGATAAACATGTTAGTCTTTATCTGTCCCTTTATCGATCTTCATCTAGGTTATCGAAAATAATGTTGGCCCAGATCTATGGCTACATTGCTAAAGACTTCCTTTCAGGGTGACTGAACTATTAAAGATTACTCTTTAGGTATGGTCATTTGACCAGTTCTGAATTTACTTAACTATTATCATTTAGCATAGATGAAAAGTTCATAATAGCTAGCATTTCTATAGCATTTTACATGTGTCATTTCATTTCCTCCTCATTCCTGTGAAGTAGATAATATTATTATCATCATTCCATAGATAAGAACATGGAGACAATTAGAGGTGAAACTTGTCCAGATTCATATAGCTAGTAAGATTGGATTTAAACTCAGGTTCAGACTCTAGGTCCAGTGCTCAATGTACCTAGCCATAATCCATAAGAGCCTAAGAAGCTGTCAAAATGAGGCAAACTCTATTTATATAATTCTTCTGATTTATTTAACTATTAACCCTGGGAAAAGAAGAAAATATTTCCTATAACCCATTCCTGATCGAGTTATGCTGGTTCTTCTCCCCCTCCCCCTGCCTTCTTTTTCTCTAGGCTCCCAAACTGCTAATAATACTAACCTCTCTCTTGACTGTATCAAAGCTCCAGGGGTTATAGCAACTTCACTGCTACCTTATAGGCAAGGTTCTTTTTCTGGTTCTGTATTGGCTCAGGGTGATTTTAATCAGTTTTGAGGTTTTTCTCTACCATGGCCCATATATGTATTCCTCAACAGCATCCACATGTCGGTATGTGGGGCTAGGAACCCACCCTACTCCTCTGTTTCTCAATCCATTTAAATTCTCCTATAGAGCTGGATGGGATTATTTGTTTTGTTTCGTTTGACTTTTTGGAGGGTAATTGGGGTTAAGTAATTTGCCCAACGTTACACAGCTAGTTTTGTGTGTGTGTGTGTGTGTGTGTGTGTGTGTGTGTGTGTGTGTGTGTTAAGTGTCTGAGGCTGGAACCAAACTCAGGTCCTCCTGGCTGGTTCTTTACTCAAGGAGCCACCTAGCCTCCTCTAGATGGGATTATTTAAATTATTGAGGGCTGTTTCCCAAACTTCAGGGGTAGGAAGAGGAAGGAAGTAACACATTCCCTCAGGTGCTACTGCTTTTAGGGGAGGGAAAGGTTTGTAGTGTGTCTCTCCTATCATAATCACAGTTTCCTTTCCTCCCTATCAGATTATAGTGTCCTGGAGAGTAGGGTCTATGCTATAATTGCTACTTGTGTTTCCAGTGCCTATTACCTGGTTTCACATCATTAAGTACTAAATAAATATTTTTTTGGGTCACATTGTATTAAATTGAAATAGAGTATAAGAGCAACTCATTTTGAAAGTGACTAGATGAGGCTTCACAGAAACATGTTTCTACCTTCATTATTCATTGACTTACAGGAACTATTGGTGGTTTGTTTGACTAGTAACCAGGAAAGGGGTGTTTTAATATTTCTTTATGAAGACTGCTATAGCAACCCAGGTGGAAGGGGAGGGATGGAGAAGGGATCCAGGAAGGAAGAGTATTTCCTTTAATTTTTGCTCCTCCCTTCTGTCTATTCCCTCTCCCTTTTCCACCCCAGCTTCCAAAGTCCTTAGGGGGCATATTTTACATTCTCCCCTCTCTCCATCATCACCCCTTCTCTTTTTTTTTTCTTTTTGGAGGGCATTTGGGGTTAAGTAACTTGCCTAACGTTACACAGCTAGTTTTTGTGTGTGTGGGTGTTAAGTGTCTGAGGCCGGAACCGAGCTCAGGTCCCCCTGACTCCAGGCCTTTACTCACTGCGCCACCTAGCCACCCCCATCATCACCCCTTCTTACACCAATTCCTGTAGTTTTGCTTTAGAAACAAAAGAAACAAAATTAGATAGCTCAACCAGATTTGGGGACCTAGAAAAGGGTGAGGGAGAAGAATCAATTATGATGCTGAACAGAGAAATTGGCAAGGAAAGAAGAGAAACCAGCATAACATATAGTCCATAGGAGATTTGAAATGTCTATTGTTCTAACTTTGAAGAACAAATTCAAACTATCTGTATTGTTGAAGAATTAGAAGCTAGACTTGCTGTGTAAGGAATTTAAGTTAGACTCAAGAAAGACTGGCAAAGGAATGAATCCCACTAGAGTAGGTGACCACAAAATTTTGGATATTTAAAACAAAATAGAAAAATGTTTCGCACTTAGCAGACTTGGCCAACTCAGTAGCGACATTTTACATGTATATAGCCAGAAGTTCCCTGACCAATATAATTTTGTAATAACATCATTATCTCATTATAACTAAATCATCAACCTTTATCAAGTCCCTCAACAAGATGATTTGGTGGGTCTGTCATTTACAATATTTATAGTATTTTTTAAATGGAATTAACTGACCCTATAATGTTGTCTTACCTCGCTGTGATACTGTAAGATTTATGTGATGATATTAGGAGAATATGACTGTATGACTATATACATTCTTCAATCTACTAAACACTTTGTTTCCTCATCACTGTCATCGAAAGTGGTAATCCAAGTGTTGTTTTCCCTATTACATTGTGGCTCAGTACTTAAACAATTATAGGTCATTTGACCAAGGTCATACAGCTAGGAAGGAGTAAGGAACCCAGGATCTTTTGAGTTTATATTCTATATTATTTCTACTATATGTCTCTCCAAATTGAAAATCATCAAAAAAAAGCACTGCTTTTCCCAAATATTTTCCATAAGCAGATCTGAACCTACATAAAATTCTTCATAAAAATGAATATTTAAAAAATCATAGGCATGAAAATGATTACTTCAATACTTTATATCCTAGCAAAAACACCATAGTGTGTGTGTGTTTGTGTATGCTCAGACAAATAGATATGGTCACAGGTCCACTTTTAGACCATTGTGTGACTTTATTTTCTTGGTTCTCACTGCCAGACTTTGGAGAGGGTATTGTATGTTCCTGTCTGTAGGTAGATAGACTGCATAGCTTCTCCATAGACCTAGAATTCTAAGATAAGTCATGACTTCCTGGTTATTCTCACACCACTGTACCCTATTCTCCAGTTTCTGGATCTGCTTCTTTCCTCCTTTCAGGGCCAGCTGCTCGGCCTCTTCCAGGCGATGCTGCAAGTCCTTCACCGTCTGCTCCAGGTTCTTCTTCATCCTCTCCAGGTGGGCACTGGTATCTTGTTCCTTCTTCAGCTCCTCAGCCATCATGGCTGCCTGGTTAAGTCCACAGGAAATATTAATAAGTCACCTAACCCATCATTATCTAACCCATCCAGGAGGTTTCTTTGATTGTTTACAGGACACTTTTCAAGCCTAGATTCCCACCCTTTCCCCTAAACCCTTCACTTAACTTCTGCAAAAAAAAAGAGAAACAGGGCACTCACATCTGTGATAGCCTTTTTGGCCTTCTCCTCAGCATTCCGAGCCTCCTCTATAGAGTTTTCCACTTCCTTCTGGCACTCAGCTATGTCAGCCTCCAGCTTCTTCTTTGTGTTTATGAGGCTGGAATTCTAGCAAAAAAATTAGATAATAGGGATTCAGTCTCATAAACCTAAAGCTAGAAGATACTTCAGAAGTTACTTAATCAAACATTCTCATTTTACAGATGAATAAATTGAGGTAAAAAATATTAAATGACTTGCACAAGGTCACGCAGGTATCATTTGATGACTGGGTTTGGAACTGAGGCCATCTGATTCTAATTCTAGTTCTTTGTCCTCTGTTTCATGGCTATATTTATATGATTTAAAAATATATTTCTGAAATATTTTGATATACTTAAAATTTATACTTTGCGGGTTTCCAAAAGGATTTGAGGTAGCTTACATTTCTTTTTTTTTTAATTTTTTTTTTTTTATAAGCAATCGGGGTTAAGTAACTCGCTCAAGGTTACACGGCCAGTTATTATTTCTGGGTGTGGTGCTGAGTATCTGAGCCCGGATTTGATCCAGGTCATCCCGACACTGGAGCCGGTACTCTTACTCGCTGATCCAACCTGGCCGCCCCTAAGCAATTGGGGTTAAGTAACTTGCTCAAGGTTACATGGTCAGGTGTTTCTGGGTGGGTGCTAAGTGTCTGAGCCCGGGATTCGATCTCCAGGTCTTCTCAACACTGGAGCCGGTGCTCTTACTGGCTGTGCGACCTGGCTGCCCCGGTAGCTTACATTTCAAAGCAAGTTCAAAGCACACAAGACCTTTAGAGATAAACAAAATATAGGCTTTAGGAATCAAGTTGAAGGAGTGGACGCTTTCAGCTGCCAAAGTTGAAAATATCACAATATTCGGTTAATAATCCTGACTTGTTTCCTGGAAGCTACAACAAAAAGGGATATGTTGTGTGTTTCATAGTTTTTGTTTTCTGATAAGGGAAAGAAAACAGCTAAATCTGCAGAGACCTAATTATTCCTGGAATTAAATTCAAGCAAGAGATGAAGCATGCTTGTCCCTTCCTGCATTTCTGCATTTTGGCAAAGGCAAGAGAAGCATTCTTGGAGTGTCTAGACCTCAGAGTACCTGTGTGTGTAGAAGTTGCACCCGTTCACTCGCGTCCAGCAGCTCCTGTTCGGATAGTCTGCGTGTCCTATCAGTTTGCTCCAAGGCCACTTTCATCTCATCAAGCTCCTCCACCAAGAGACTGTTCCTGCGTTCCACAAGGGCCAGCTGCTCCTTCAAGTTACTGTTGTCTCTCAGAGCATCTTCTAGTTGCAGCTGAGAATCCTTTAGTAGGAAGCAAGTGTGAGTGAGCCTAGGATTGACAGCGCAAGGCTATAGATAGAGGCTGTACCAGAAGAGCAGTGTCTGAAGGTTGCCTCACTTACTTTTAGCTGACCCTGGAAGGTACGAAGGTGTTTCTGGGTTTCAGCCACCTGGCGGTTAGCCCGGCCCAACTGAATCTCCATTTCATTGAGGTCTCCTTCCATTTTTTTCTTAAGCCTTAGGGCATCATTTCTGCTCCTGATCTCAGCATCCAACATGCTCTGCATGGATTCTGCCGTTCTCTGGCTGTTTCTTTTAAGCTGCTCAATTTCCTCATCCTTTTCAGTGACCTTCCTGTCAATCTCAGATTTTACCTGGTTTAGCTCTAGCTGGATACGCAAGACTTTGCTTTCTTCATGTTCCAAGGAGCCCTGGGTGGGAAAAAATATCATATTGTCTCACTTTTTCCATAGAAAATGTTCCTGGAGAGAGATAATACAAATGGGGGCTGAAGCAATTAGGCTGATAACTCTCCCTTGAGTATAAATGAATTTAGCTGCACAGCCTTACCTCTAGTGAGGATGAGTCAAGTACCTTAAACTAGTTAATTGAAAAGCATCAGAGTGGTGGGAAATATAAGCTTTAATAGAATGTATGCTCACGGGCAGCTAGGTGGTGCGTTGAATAGAGTACTGGCCCTGAAGTCAGGAGGACCTGTATTCAAATCCAGCCTTAGACATTTAACACTTACTAGTTGTGTGACCTTGGGCAAGTCATTTAACCCCAATTGCCCTGCCTTTCCCCCTCCAAAAAAGAAAAAAAAAGAATACAATTGAATTCAAATTTCCCAAAGTCTTAGATAAAACCAAAGATGTAATTCATAGTCACAAGGTCATCAAAATGGCTTGAGAATCACAGAACAAAGATCAGGAAAATTTAAATCTAAAAACTTAATGCTTGTTGTTGGGTGATTTTCTTTTTTTGGTCTAGTGGTTAAGTGTCTAAGGCCTAATTTGAACTCAGGTCCTCCTGACTCCAGGGCCAGTGATCTATTCACTGCACCACCTAGGTGCCCCATGTTAGTTGATTTTCTTACCCCTAGGAGCTAAGAGAGGGTCTACTTTAAAAACTAGTATGAGTTAGGATCCATTTTTGTTTCTAAAGGATAATAGCATTTAAGTGATCTTATTGGTAAATAAGGCTACTGCCCTGCTGAATCTTTTTGAATTCCTTCTGCTGTGGCTCAGAACCCTAAATATTCATTTGCTAAAATCATGGCTGTTGCTTTTAATGAGGCCAATCACAACTGTTCACAACCAGTATAGTCATTTTACTAATAAAGAGGTTCTGGCCAGATAAATTCAATTCAATTCAACAAGTGCATGCTATGTGCCAGTCACTGTGTTAGATGCTAGGGAAAAAAAAAAAACAAAAATGGATCAGTCCCTGCTTTCAGGGAGTTTACATTCCGTGGGAAAAGGGGCTATGACATGAACAAAGTAAATTCCCTGTGGAAGAGGGAGGAAAAGGGCAGTAGCAACTGGGAGGGTCAGGTTTTCTGTAGGAGGTAACCCTTGGACTGAATTTTGAAGGGATTTAGAAATTCTGAGAGATGAAGGTGAGGAGAAGGTTTATTCCAGGCACGGGGGAAAGCCTATGCAAAGACATGTTGTTATTGTCCTTTTTCAGTTGTGTCTGATTTGTTGTGACCCTGTTTGGGGTTTTCTTGGCAGAAATACTGGAGTGCTTTGCCATTCCTTCTTCAGCTATTTTTACAGGTGAGAAATTGAGGTAAACAAGGTTAAGTGACTTGCCTAGGGTCACACAGCTAGTAAATGACTAAGGCCAGATTTGAACTCAGGAAGATGAGTCTTTCTGACTCCAGGTCCAGCATTCTATCCACTGCACCACCTAGCAGCCCATGCAAAGGAGTGGAGACTGGCAATGGAATATCATGGCCAAAGATGAGTGAGATATATGGGGCAATATTTAGTTTTAAGTTACTTAAGATGGTTCGGAGTTGATTCTTTTCTTCCTAAGAGAACTGAATTGAGAAAATAACAAGAGGGTTTTTCCAAAATGGGCAAAATAACTGACTAGAAGAAATGGAATAGATGAGAGTAAGGTATGGATCCAGAACTGACAATTGGCTCCAATAATGACCTTTTCTCTGTGGACCTACAGAAAGTGGAGACACTACAGAGGTCCCCTAGTACAACCATTTCAGTTGCACGTTTCTCTAGAAGAACAGCATGTAACATTTTAGATACTTGCCTCGGCCTCTTCTAAAGAAGCCTGGAGATCTGACTTTTCTTGTTCAACTTGCTTCTTGGTCTTTTCCATTTCTTTCATATTCTTGCTCTTTTCTGCAATCAGCTCATTTAAATCAGAAATCTCCTCTGTAATAACAGAATTTGCTTTTTAGGTAATGTTACAGTGCTCCTGAGTCCTCACATAGGCAAATCACCCTCTGACCACCGGGTTCATGAAAAGGAGAGAATTATGGAGGATTCTGTTTCGGACATTGTGCAGAGGTAGTGTGGTAGAATGATTTGGAGTCCAGGGTTTGGGATTGAATCTTGGCTATGACACATGCTATCTATCTTACTTAAGTAAGTCATATAACCTCTTAGTTTCTTCACCTTTAAATAAGCAGGTCATGCTTACTATATGGACTCTCCAATGACATTTCCATCTCTATCTCTATGATCTTATGGTCAGTAAGCCATAGATCATCTTGCCTGACTTCACCTCCACAGAGATGGGTATGTGAAGAGTTCTCATTTATCTCAATAACTTCATGAGGTTTTAAAAATAACTAAGAGATAACCAAAGAAGAGAATTAATTAGAAGACCTTATGGGACAATGGTCACAGGAATTACTGAAAGGTCTTCCTGTTGCCAAATAAAAATGCATTTAAAAATCCAATGTGGTCCCCAAGACAGTAAAGAAAGGGTGAACTTGGATCCCCAGATTCCTAGTAATAAAGCATGGTCTTGGGCCTTGCAGTAAAGGCAGAGTTATTGTGAGACTACTGATGTGATAATGTCTATGAATGTACTTTGAAAGTTGCATGGTGGTGTTATTATTATTTAACCAATTTAGGGGCCTACCTAAGAGAAAGAATTCAGGCTGTGTGGGATTGTGAATAGTTTAGGCATCTGGAAGAAGATGGCCTGAGGGGCACACAGGGGAGAGAGTAAGTTCCAAGCATAATGACCTTGTAGATTCTTGTTTTCCCTTTTCATGGTCTCTAACTGGTCTAGTACTTCTTCATAGGCATTTTTCATTTTGAAAAGTTCAGTGCTTAAGGATCGAGATTCTTTCTGAACAGATTCCAGCTCTGCTTGGTTCTCCTCAAGCTTTTGCTTCCACTCCACAAGGACCTAGAGAATCACAAGGGTTCATAATGGAAGTAGCAGTGACAAGTCTTCTTCAGGTTAAAAGATACACACATATACATGTGTGTGTTTGTGTGTATATGTGTATATATGTACACACATATATGTATATATTATTGTTCATCCTTCATTTTCAAACAGGATGAATGATATCACAGGGTGATATCTTGACTCATGCATGAATTGGATTTAAGACCTATATATATCTCTGTATATTTGTATACACACAAATATATACATATCTATACATACATACACATACTACTGAAGGAACTGAGTTTATCTCATCCTTAGGGGTTAAAGAATAAGGGGTTCTGGCATTGTGAGATTAAAATATTGTATATTGTCACAAATGGGTTAAATGGATATTATGAAATCTACCTTATAAAACATTGCCATCTCCTGTTCCCACCGCCCATCCCCCAGTACTACTATATAGTATACTATATAGACTATATCTAGTCAAAACAAATAATCAATGGTGGCATATAACACCTTAAAAAAACAGGAGTATGCAGCTTTAGACCAAGATTTGCTTGCTACATAATAACAATAGCTAGAATTTAATAACAACAGTAATAATAGCTAACATTTATATAGAGCTTACTATATGCCAGGCACTGTGCTAAGTGCTTTATAAATATTAATTCATTTGATCCCCAGGACAACACTGGGATGCTATTATCATATTCATTTTGCATATGAGGAAACTGAGGCAAACAGAGGTTAAGTGACTTGCCCCAGGGTCATACAGCTAGTAAGTATCAGAGGCTAAATTTGAATTCAGGTCTTTCTGTCTCCAAGTCTAGCACCTGTTAACACCTAGATACATTTATATAGCACTTTAAGGTTTGCAAAGCACTTTAAATATAATCTCATTTTATCCTTAACAACAACCCTGTCAAATAAATTCTATTATTATTCCTATTTTACAGCGGAGGAAATGGATTGAGAAAGATTATGTAACTTAAGTGCCCAAGCTCACATGGATAGCAAATGTCTGAGATAGGATTTGAACTCATGTATCCACAACTAAAAGTCCAGGGCACTGTACAGTGGGATATGTTGGTGCCTCAGACTCTCTTAACAATTGTTTGTATTCATATAACACTATGGTTTCTGAGATGCTTTTCTCAGAAAAATTCTGTAAGATAGGTAGTTCAAAGAGCACCTCCATTTTGCATTTGAGGAAGCTGGGGCTCAGAAAGGCTCAGTGATTTGCCCACAGTCTAATAACGGCAATTATATAGCATAGCTGAGACTTGAGTTTCTGTCTTAGGATGCCAAGTTGTGTGTTCTTTGTACTGTGTTGCTTTGCCTCTTATGTCACCAATGTGACATAAACTCACTTACATATGGGTCTGAATTTGTTTGTGTCCCTCCTCTCCCTCAAGTTGCTTTCTTTCCCTGTGTAGACTCCTGGAAGTTTGAAATTGTCCCAAGCACATATATCTCTGTCTAGGAGAGCCTGTCATTATGCTTCCCCACATGTTACACCAGAGAAGTGTCCTGGAATCCAGAATGACATACAGTCTTCAATTCAACAAACATTTATTAAGCATCTCCCATATGTTAGGTGGTATGCTCATTCCATCAAGCCCAGGATCCTTTCTTAGAATATTCAATTTGCAGTCAGGAAGACTTGTGTTCAAATCTTTTATGGTCATGGGCAAGTCATTGAAGTTTTTGAGCCTCAATTTCCTAATCAACAAAATGGGATAATAATACCCATAGTACTTATTTCATGGGATTGTTGTGAAGTCCAAATGAGATAAAATATGCAAATCACTTTGCAAAATTTAACATAGTACATAAATGTCAGTGAAAAAGATTTCCACACTCCAGCAAGTGCCTCTCAAACTTCTGGGTTCCACATGAGCCATACTCCTAATTCTTTTCTTAACACAAATACACTGATCCAATTTCTTTCCCTCTGACTCACAGCTCCAATTTTTACATTGACTCAGTTTCTCAGAGTATAGCATATTTTCACCTCTGCACATTTAGCACCCCCATGTACCCAAGTGCTGGTTTTAGACATTTCTACTCCATTGTTTACATAATACTCTATCATTATAGACTGGGAAGGACAAATGACAATTATGGATATGTTATTTGCCATCTATGAACAGCCTTTTAATTTGGATGACTCTAGGGTATAACAAATGGGTCACACTTATATGGTGGTTTTCCACTTAGAGAACACTTTCCCTACAACAATCTTATGAAAAAAAGTAGACAAGGGATCACTGCCACGTATTTGTATTTCTACAAATTCAAGGAAGGACCTTATCGAAGTTCCTCTGTTTCTTATCCAGAGTAGCACAGGCGGTGTTGGATCTTTCCAAATCAAGCATAAGGTCATCCACTTCCCCCTGAAGCCTCTGCTTGGTTTTCTCCAAAGATGAACATTTAGAGTTTACAGTCTCAATATTTTCTTCAGCCTCCTGGAGCCTCTGGGCTAGTTTTTTCCTAAAAGGACCAAAGATAATTCCTCAAAAAGGAACTATTTTTAAATGCATAGGTAAATTAACAGATATAATGGAGAGTTGGGGGAGGGAGAAGTCCAAGTTCTTCTGACTGAAGTATAGCGGGTGTAAGCCTAGTAGTAGTCCTCAATGTACAAGGATTGAGTCTTTCTGAAGCCTTGATGCATGAGAGGTAGTAAACTATATAAAACTAAATATTGGGACCAATGGAATAATCAGTGAGTACCATAAGAGAATGTGGAAAAGGTCTTTGAAGAGAGAGATCAATTTAGTTATTTAGTGACTTTTGTATGCATATTCGGTTCTGGTTCAGTAGCCCATCAAAAGGCTTTTCTTTACTACTCAGTAGACAAATGAAACATAATCGCATGATAACTGTACATGCTTTGAACTGGAGGACCCCCTCATTACACATCAACACAAATTTCTGGTAGCAGGTTCCCTAAAACCTTCATGTAGATTGGCAGCAAGAAGTCTACTGCAAATGCTTCCAGGACTGGAGCCCTCACTGGCCAGTCTCCTGCTACATGAGGAAAGAGAAATAGCTCACAAGGATGAGATAAGACTGATTTAAGATATTTGGTGATATAAGAGAATATAAGAACCATCTGGGGGAACCCCAAAAGACTCGGGAGAGGAAAGTTAGAGGTAGATCTGGCTCAAATGAGTTACAGAAAGGAGGCAGGCAGAATAATATAGTTATTTGAGGAAGGGCTGGGAGTTGGCATGGGGTTGTGAGATACTGCATAAGTATTTAGGAGTAGGCTAGGAAAATAAGGTGTATAAGAATTTTCAAGACTGGAGATTCACCATGAGTACTGCCTTGTCTATTCACCAATTTTCCACCCTGTAAATTCCAAAGTCCATACTTAGCCTCTTCCAGTTCCTCTGTACGTTGTATGGCATCAGTCTCATATTTGTTTCTCCATTGGGCCACTTCATTGTTGGCTCTGGACATGACCCGCTGGAGTTCAGCTTTGGCTTCCTGTTCTTCTTCATACTGTTCTCTTAACAAGTCAAAGTTATGACGGGAAGCCTGCAGTGCATGGGCAAGAGCATTCTTGGCCTGGAATGATAACAATATAGAAGGGGTAAGAATCAGCTTCTAAGGTAGGATATTTTTATCTACACTGGAGTACTGGGTCTCTTTTAATTCCACTTAAAAAAATATTTCCATAGTATTTTATTTTTTCTAATTACATGTAAATCCAAATTTTAATATTCATTAAAATTTTTGAGTTTCAAATTTACTGTCCCCAGTACAGTAAGCAATTTGATCTAGGTTATATATATACAATCAGGTAAAACATTTCCATATCAGTCGTGTTGTGAAAGAAGAAACAGACCAGAAAAATAAGGAAAGTGAAAATAGTGTCCTTTGATTTGCATTCAGAGTCCATCAGTTCTTTCTCTAGATATGAATAGCATTTTTCCTCATGAGACCTTTGGAATTGTCTTGCATCATTGTATTAATGGGAATAGCTAAGTCATTCATAGTTGATCATCATACTATGTTGCTGTTACTGTATACAGTGTTCTCCTGGTTCTATTCACTTCATTTTGCATCAATTCATGTAGAAACCTTTCCAGTTTTTTTTGGAAATCCACTTGCTCATCATTTCTTAAAGCACAATAGTGTTCTATTACATTCATATAACACAATTTGTTCAGTCATTCCCCAATTGATGAACATCCCCTCAGTTTCCAATTCTTTTCCAATGCAAAAAGAGCTTCTATAAATATTTTTGTGCAAGTAGGTCTTCTCCATATGTCCCTCCCCCCCTTTTAAAAATCTCTTTGGGGTACAGACCTAGTAGTGGTATTGCTGGATCAAAGGATATACACAGTTTGATCACCCTTTGAATGTAGTTCCAAATTGTTCTCCAGAATGGTTAGATCAGTTAACAACTCCACCAACAATCCATTAGTGTCCTAATTTTCCCATGTCTTCTCCAACATTTCTAATTTTCCTTTTCTATCATATTAGCCAATCTGATAGGTGTAAGGTGGTACCTCAGAGTTGTTTTAGTTTGCATCTCTCTAATCAATAGTGATTTAGAGCATTTTTCATGACTGTAAGATTTTGATTTCTTCATCTGAAAAGTACCTGTTCATATCCTTTCACCATTTATCAACTGGAGAATGATTTGTATTCTTATAAATTTGATTCAATTCTCTATATATATGAGAAATGAGGTCTTTGTCACAGATATTTGCTGTAAAAATTGTTTTCCCATTTTCTGCTTTCCTTCCAATTTTGGTTGCATTGGTTTTGTTTGTGTGAAAACTTTTAAATTTGATATAATCAAAATTATTCATTTTATATTTCATAATGCTCTCTATCTTTTGTTTGGTCATAAATTCTTTCCTTCTCCACAGAGACCTATGGAGACAGATGAACTACTCCTTGCTCTCCTAATTTGCTTATGGTATTAACCCTTTATGTCTAAATCGTGTACCCATTTTTATCTTATCTTGGTATATGGTGTAAGAGGTCGGTCTATACCTAGTTTCTGCTATACTGTTTTCCAGTTTTCCTAGAAGTCTTTGTCAAGTAGTAAGCTCTTTCCTCAGAAGCTGGGGTCTGTAGGTTTTTCAAAATTAGATTACTATGGTCTTTTAGTACTATGTCTTGTGTACCTAATCTATTCCGCTGAACCACCACACTATTTCTTAGCAAGTATCACATAGTTTTGATGGTTACCTCTTTATGATATAGTTTGAGATCTGGTATGGCTAGTTTGCATTTTTTTTCCCATTAATTCCCTTGATATTCGTGACCCTTTGTTCTTCCAGATGAGTTTTGTTATTTTTTTTTAACTCTATAAAATAATTTTTTGTCAGTTTGATTGATATGGCACTGACTAATTAAATTAATTTGGGTAGAACTGTCATTTTTATTATATTGGTTCAGCCTATCCATCCATGAGCAATTGATATTTTTCCAGTTGTTTAGATCTGATGTTATTTGTGTGAAAAGTGTTTTGTAATTGTGTTCATATAGTTCCTGGGTTTGTCTTGGCAGGTAGATTCCCAAGTTTTTGTTTTTGTTTTGTTTTTTTGCTTTTTGGAGGGCATTTGGGATTAAATAACTTGCCCAAGGTCACATGGCTAGTTGTGTGTGTCTGTGTGTTAAGTGTCTGAGGCCAGATCCTAACTCAGGTCCTTCTGACTCTGGGTCAGCGCTCTACTCAGTGCGCCACCTAGCTGCCCCATTCCCAAGTATTTTATATTGTCTACAGTTATTTTAAATGGAATTTCTCTTTCTATCTCTTGCTGCTGGGCTTTGTTGTTGATTATATATATAAATGCAAATGATTTATATAAGTTTATTTTATATCCTGCAACTTTGCTAAAGTTGTTAATTATTTCAACTAGTTTTTTAGTTTATTGTCTAGGATTCTGAGTATACCATCATATTATCTGCAAAAATAGTTTTGTTTCCTCATTACTATTCTAATTCCTTCAATTTCTTTTTCTTCTCTTATCACTATAGCTAACATTTCTACTATAATATTGAATAATAGTAGTGAAAATAAGCATCCCTGCTTCACCCCTGATCTTACTGGGAAGGCTTCTAGTTTATCCCCATTACAGATAATGCTTGCTGATGGTTTTAGAGAGATACTATTTATCATTTTAAGGAAAGTTCCATTTATTCCTATGATCTCTAGTATTTTTAATAGGAATGGATACTGTATTTTATTAAAAACTTTTACTGCATATTTTGAGATGATCTATGATTTCTGTTGGTGATATGTTGCTGTAATCTCCTTGACAGTATTTTATTTAAAATTTTTGCATTAATATTCATTAGGGAAATTGGTCTGTAGTTTTCTTTGTTTTAACTCTAATTGGTTTAGGTATCAGCACCATATTTGTGTCATAAAAGAAATTTGGTAGGAATCCTTCTTCACCTATTATTCTAAATAGTTTATGTAGCATTGGTAATTCTACTTTTTAACTCTCCACTTTGGGAAAGTGACTGTGTAACAGAGCCATTAAAGGTCATGTTCCACTTATTCTCACTTAGACTGAACGGAAAGTCCCGTTGCTAGGGAGAATTATAGGCTAGAATGGTAGTGGGGGGTTCCCTCTAATGTGTCTACTTTTATGTCCTTACTTATATATAATTCAATATTTCTGGGACCCATAATTTCATTGATACAAACATTCCCTCTAATTGATGCAGATCATTCTCTCTAATTTGTTGTGATTGAAAAAAATATCACGGTGAAGTGGTTTGGTGATGAGACTCTTGAATATTAGCCAAGCTGGTCCTCAAAAAACATACATATAATTCATCTCTAGACTCATACATGAAGAGAGACTTACCAAATTAGTAGGCCCTTCCAGAGCTGATACCTCATTGACACTGCCTTTGAGAACTTAGGATAACTTCTACACTAACATGTTCTTCAAAAATTTTTCCCAGGAAGGGAGAAAATTTTTTCTCATCTACTTATACATCCCTTCTTGGAAGTTATTTTTTCTGTCTCCAAGAGACCTCTGTTTTTCTATCTTAAAGCAGAGCTACACATCAGTGTTTGCTATGGACCTACCCTGTGCCCTGTAGTAAGTTTACTGGAGAAAAGGAAAAATCAATTTTTGTCTTCAGGTAAGTAGCAGGAGAGGATTCTAAGTCGGAGGGGCAATATGAATAAACACAGGGACAAGTGACAATGATAATCTTACAGTCATTTGGGTCTGGTTGCAGTGGATAAGTTTGATAGGTCTGCATAGAGATTAGGGGAAGAAAGATGCTAGGCTTTGAATGCTACTCCCTGTGAAGGGCTTTCTGGCCTAGGGAAACTTGAAGTGTTTTAACTCAGACATCAGTCTCACATTAGAAATAGAAAAAAAAAATTGCTCTGACCTTGGTTTCTTCTTCTAGTTGTCTCTTCAGTTCCTCTAGTTGATGGGTTATTGCCTGTTTACCTTTGGTCAGTTGTGAAACCAGAGACTCCTTCTCTTCCAGTTGATGGGTGAGCTCACCTGGAACACAGATATGGGAAGATCCTTTCTGTCACCAAACATCACTTCTCCCCATTGGCCCATGTTTTGCCATTAATCCATGTCCTATCCTCACCATTTTGGGTCTGCATCTGTGCTTTCTGCATATTCAGATCATGGATTAACTGTGTGTGTTGATCATCCTTTGCACTGATTTCACTGAACTGGTCTTCTAGGGTCCGGTACATTTTTTCTATGTTGCTCTTTAAAAAATGAGAGCATGTAAGGTTAAAAACAATTGGAATCATGTTGTGGAACCTCTCCCCTTTCCCCAACAAATCAATATTCCAATTCCATCATTCATCAACGTATTAACCCATATGTTTATTGAGAAGCGGTATGGTAGAGAAGATGGAAACCTGATCCCAGAGTCAGGAAGATTTGGGTCCTAACTCTGTTTCACACACATACTTATTGTATAACCCAGAGAAATTACTTCATCTCCCAGTGCTCCAGGCAGCTCTCAACCAGAATAGCTGAATAAAACTGCATTGGTAGAGGAAAATCTCTTCACCAGGTATTCTCTGTGCCAGTGAAATCACAGATTAAAAAAATATTTTTAACACATTGACAGCTACTAAATGTCATTTAAAAGAATCCTGTCTTTAAGGAGCTTATTTTTTCTTGTTAAGGATGAGAAGATAGACTCACATAAAACAGTTTAAAAATATAAGACAACCCTTTTCTATTGAGGGTCTCTATCCTAGGGCAACAAAGCAATGGTCATGCCTGAATTAACTACCCCCTCACATTTTAAGCTGGAGTTCCACTTGGGTTTTTAAATTAGGAAAAAAGAGCATGAAACTCTATGCAGAAATATTTTATTATTGTTGTTTAGTCGATTAGTCCTATCTGACTTTTCATGACCCCATTTGAGTTTTTCTTGGCAAAGATACTAGAATGGTTTGCCATTTCTTTCTCCAGTTCATTTTGCAGATGATACAG
The DNA here is from genome assembly GCF_028583685.1 of Petaurus breviceps papuanus. NCBI lineage: Eukaryota > Metazoa > Chordata > Mammalia > Diprotodontia > Petauridae > Petaurus > Petaurus breviceps. The sequence goes on from NW_027187380.1 coordinate 34,149,758, forward strand.
TGTCCCCAAAGTCTTAGTATACTTTTAGGCTTTAATATTTTAAAACTACACTAAGATTTTGGGGACACCCTGTAGATTAACTTATATTTTATAGCATTTTTTGATTTACAAAGTAGGTAGTTCATGTATTATTATCACCATTTTACAGATGAGAAGACTTAAGAGTTACCAGAGATTAAGTGATTTTCCTGTAATTGTCTAGCTAGTGTGTCTGAGCTTAGATTTGAGCCTATCTTCTGACTTCAAGTTCAGTAGTCTTTCAATTGCACCTTACTAAATATATGCTAGTTTTATTTTCTTTTTTGGCCTAGTCCTATGATTTCACTAGTATAGGAAACTTCCTACAAGGAAACCTCTTGTATGACTACAGATTGTCTGTGGAAATTTGTAGCTGAAACTTATAATGCCCAAGAGTTGCTCAGGGCACTGAGAGATTAAATAATGTGCATAGGACTACTTAGCCGGTCAGACTTGAACCCAGGTTTTTCTCATTCCAAGGCCTACTTTCAATCAACTGTGCCATGCTTTTTTTCAGTTCTATGTTCTTTCCAGTTAAAGGTATGAGAGGAGAAAAATACAAGAGAGAAAGGAGGAAAGAGAATGAAAGAAAAGAGATAGCAAAGAGAGACATAAAAGAGACAGAAAGACACATACAAAAAACAACTACAGCTTTCCTTTTAAAAAGTATTTATTTGGGGTAGCTAGGTGGTGCAATGGATAAAGCACTGGTCCTAGAGTCAGAAGGACCTGAGTAAAAATTAGGCCTCAGACACTTACTAGCTATATGACACTGTGCAAGTCACCTAGTTGTGACTGTCTCTTAAAAAATAAAAAAGTATTTACATTACCATTTCATAAATACTTGTGAAATCCTCTTGTTTCTTAAAAAAAATTCCCATCTTTTGCTTTTTACCTCATCTTCATTTCTCAATATATTCTCCCTTTTTCCTCTCAGAGAACTGTCAGTTATTACAGAAAATAGGAAAAAAACACAGCTCCATAAAACTAAGGAGCACACCAGCCAGAATGATACTTGGTCCTTCACCTCTACAAAGAAGGGTATTATATCTTCATGTATCTTCTTTAGGGCAAGGTGCAAAACTATAGTTTCTTTTCTTTCTTTCAACAGGGAAAGACATTGCCTTTTTGTATTGTAAAGTATGATGTATTGTATCATATACAATAGAAAAGTGTTTGAATTCATGGAGTAAAATTCTCATCCTGGTACTTGTTAGAATATTTGTAACTCATGCTTATGCAAAAGAACCACAGGGCTTACAAAGAACCTTTTCCACAACAATACTGTAGGTACTGTAAGTATTATCATCATCCCAATTTTACAGATGAGAAAATTAAGTTACAGAGAATTTAAATGATTGACCCACAATGATATAACTAGTAAGGGAGGATTTGAACTCAAGTCTTCTAAGACTTTTTATTCACCATACGATACTATCCTTCCTCTCATGGAAAGTACACTGGACTTGGAATTAGAAGATACATGGGTTCAAATTCTGGCCCGGACACTTACTAGTTGGGTGACCTTGGGCAAATCACTTAACCTCTTGAAGATTATTTACTCATCAACACAGTAGGAATAATAACTAAGACTTGTAATGCCTACCTCATTGTGATGAGGAAAAAACTGTACAAATCTAAAGGCACCTTTCAAAACACTATTTGTATAGTGGGTAAATTATTTTGTCCCTGTCATTGTATATGGTATTTTTTATTTGTACTTGCCATACAGGTTGAATGATAGCGACCTCAGCTGAATGTAATGCTGGGTTGTAAGTAGCAATGGGCTGCAGAGGCCTAATAGAAGCCAAAAGAGGATTATGTGAAAGTAATTCATAAGCATATCCAGGAGACAGGACCCAGGAAGTACATCAGATACACAAAGAATTCGAAGATTGGTATGGAATAGTGGTTTGTGACCAAGAAAGCTGCTAAGAGATATGGAGTTCATAGAAACCAGATATGTACATAAAGCAGTGAGTCTGGGAAGGAGTCAGGAAAGCATAGTACAACACATGTGTTAATATAAGACCCTGAAACTAAGGCACATGAGAAATTCTTCAAAGTCTTTCTGCTATACTAGGACTTGGGCCAATGGCTTTCTAGCACTGGGAAAGGTAGGCTGCTGCAGTGAATTTCAATTCACTTAGAAGAATCTTATAATTCTGGGTGGCTCAGTATACTGCCAACAAAAGCAGGTCGGGTGGTATGGTGAGTGGGTGTGGCAGCAAGATGAGTTCCATTTGGGACCTGTCATATAACAGTGGGTCATCTTAGTGGAAATGTCTCCTAACAGGTGCTGAGGCAGCTGATGGACTTGGAGTCAGGAAGACCCCTGTTCAATACTGCCTGAGACTGTGATCTTGGGCAAGTCTGCCTCAGTTTCCTCATAAAATAACTACCTGTCAGGGCTGTTGTGAGGAACAAATAAGAACATTTAACAGTAAAAGGTTTTATAAATATCTCTCTTTGTCTCTCTGTCTCTCTCTCTCTCTACACACACACTAAAGTGTTTTATAAGCCTGAATAAGCTATATACATTCTAGCTACTATTTATCACCAGAATTATAGAATTGTAGAATTTCCTAAAACCCGTGAATCTACCTTAGATTTGGAGACACTTTCTACATTGCTGGCAAGATCATCAACCTCCATCTTCAGCTCACTCTTCTCCTTCTCCAGTTTCTGCTTGACCCTCTGAAGGTTATCGATTTGCTCCTGGAGCTCTGCCACGCTGTCCGCGTGCTTCTTCCGGAGGATTGCCACAGTGGCCTCGTGCTGCAGGGTGGCCTCATCCAAATCTCGGCGAAGCTTCTGGAATTCCATCTCTCGCTTCTTGTTCAGCTCCACCTGAGCCAAAGTGGCCCCGCCAGCTTGTTCCAGGCGCTCGCTGATCTCCTCTAGCTCCCTGGAGAGATCTGTGCGCTGCCTCTCGATCCTTCCTCGAAGAGCATGCTCGGCTTCAATTTCCTCCTCCACTTCTTCTATACGAGCCTAAAATGTTCAATTACATTCAATTCCACAAACATTTATAACATTTTACCATGTTTCATGGGATTATCACTCTATAGAAATAAGGGATCCTGGAGACCAATAATTCACCTTCTTATTTGTACTGGGCTTCCTTCCTCAATTACTGAGCACTTACTACTTGCAAGGCACTATGTTACACAAGAAGCATAAAACCGAACAAGCTTACTTTCTTTTTTTTGGTTGTTTTTTTAGCGGGGGGAAGGCAAGGCAATTGGGGTTAAGTGACTTGCCCAAGGTCATACAGTTAGTAAGTGTGTCAGGTGTCTAAGGTCAGATTTGAACTCAGGTCCTCCTGACTTCAGGGCTGGTGCTGTATTCACTGCACACCTAGCTGCCCCCAAGCTTACTTTCTAGTGGGGAAATAAAAATGCAAAAAAATAAATAGAAATATATACAAAATTAAACAAAGCAATTTCAAGAGAGAATGAGTACTGACTGGGGAGGATCAATAAAGGCTTTGTTTGGGAAGTAGTAGCATTTGAGCTATTCTTTGGAGGAACCTAGAGATTCTAAGGGGTGAAGATGGGGAGGGCGTGTAATCCAAACATAGAGAACCACTTTTGCAGAGACACAGAACCAGTGTAAAGACACAACATTAGGAGGGCAGATGTTGCTTACAGAAAGCACTAAGTGGACCAGTTGGATTGCAAAGAGTGAGCAAGGAACAAAAAAGAGTCATTGTAAGAATGGTATTAAAAGATAGAGGAATTTGCATTTTATTCCAGAGAGAGCAGTAAATAAAGGGCATGGTCTGGACTCAGGAAGACGAGTCTTCCTTCCTGAGTTCAAATCAGGCTTCAGATACTAAATAGTTATGTGACTTTGGACAAGTCACTTAACCCTATTTGCCTCAATTTCCTTATCTGTAAAAGGAGCTGAATAAGGACATGGCAAACAACTCCAGCATCTTTGCCAAGAAAACCCCAAATGGAGTTTGAAGAATTGGACATGACTGAAATGAATGAACAACTATTTTAAAGAAAGGGAGTGGCATGATCTGATTGGTGTTTTCAGAATATTTCTATGAGAGCTACCTGAAGAATAGATTGGAGAGAGAAAAATACTACTACTACTATAACTATGATTAGTTAACATTTATATATCACTTTAAGATTTGAAAAACTCTTTATATTATTTGGTGCTATTATAATCCCTATTTTACGATGAGGAAACTAGGGCTGATTAACAGGTGAGTGACTTGTCCAGGATCACATAACTAATAAGTGTCTGAGGCAGGATTTGAACTCAGATCTTCCTGACTCCAAATCCAGCATCTTTCTTAATGAGCTCCCTGGAAGAAGTGAGGCTAAGGATCATGGAACCTTTCTATCTGACTTGAAGCTGGAACCTTCCATATGTACTGTTTTTCCCTTAGAATGTGAGCTCATTGAATACAAGGACTGTCTTACTTTTCTATTTGTGTTTATACAGTGCTGAGCATAATGTTTTGCATATAGTGTTTAATAAATGTTTCATTCATTTATTCATTCATTTCTTCACATTGCCATTTCCTACTTAACTCTACCCATTAGAATCCTTAGCCTCCTTCAAAATTCAGCTTAATTTATGTCTCTTACCTAAGGCCTTTTCTAATTCCCCTAGCTTCTAGTGCCTCCCCCAGAAATTATCTTGTATTTACTTGATATATATTTTAGTCAATTTACAAACTGCATACCTGAAAGAATGTGGGCCTCTTCCTTTCTTCCTTCTTTTCTTCTTCCTTTCTTCCTTCCTTCCTTCCTTCCTTCCTTCCTTCCTTCCTTCCTTCCTTTTTGTATGCCAAGTGCCTAGTTCCTTATGCAAACTGGATACTTGGTAGAAAGTCCAGCAGGCTATTGTTAAGATAGGACTGGAGGGTTCCCAAGTTTGCTTTGGAACAGGCTGAGGTTTTGGTTTGTTGGGATAAGGGATGGTACCAGTGGTTGGGGGAAAGAAGAGTAGGAAGGCAAGCAGCATAGAGTAGGGGAGAGGATAATTTCTCTACCTCTAATGTGAAGGAGGATGGATAAAGGAAGGATAAATATGGGGAAAGAAAGGGAAATTGGGAAGGCTTTTCTTTTTTTTAAATAAGAAAGTTAAAATTTTTTTTTACCTGTAACTCCTTAATCTTCTTCTGCAAATGCAAACTCTGTACCTGCTCATCCTCAATTCTGCTTTGTAGTTGACTGATTTCAAATTCTTTCCTAGCAAAAATTCAAAAACATATCAGATGCCAAGTTTTGAAAACTGAATTTGGCTTTCAGACTTAATTTCAAAGATACAAAATGAAAAGGTCAGCTTTATACTTCTTCATTTTTTCCTCATTTTGCTGTTTGTCATTTTCTAAGTCCATGACAGATTCTTGGGATAGCTTCACATCCCCCTCAAGCTTCCTCTTTGTTCGCTCTAGTTCTGCTCGGAGTTTCTTTTCCTGGTCCAAAGAACCCTCGAGCTTGAAAGAGAAAGAGATTAAGTTCAGTATGATCCAAGGGATATAAACTAGTCCATTTTATAGGATTATAGGATAATAGGATTTAGAATTGGAAGGGACTTTAGAAATCATCTTGTTCAACCCACTCTTCTACAGATAAGAAAACCTAGAGAATTTTATTGGCTTGCACTAGGTCAGAGAGTTTCTGTAGCACAGCCAGGAGTCAAATTAAGATCCTTTGGACTTGAAATCCAGTGCTTTCTACTAGAAAATAACATCATGTCCTTAGGGAGGTAGTTATTGGAAGTCATTTTTTGCTTAAATACTCTAGGACCCCTTGCATGTCATAATGTGTGTTGGCTGCAGCCCTCTGCCCAGATCTTCCACTTCCAATGCATTTCCTTCTTCAACTCTGTGAAATGGAGGGGCTGGATTAGGTGATTTCTAAAGATCACTTTCAGCTTGAAATCTTGTCAAATCTGACTTCTTCCAATTTCAGGTCTTAGGATTCTATGATTCCTTCTGGCCTGTTCCCAGATCGTGCATGCTCCTTGGAGGTTGTTTGTCCTTCCTTCTTGAAGAGGACCATGACTTTGGGAAGGTGATGTCATGACTTGCAGTGGATTGGATTTAAGTGAGGCAGGGCTGTACAAAGTCACTAGCCTCACTTTCTCCTCTGGAGCTATCTGGGTCCAGTGGCAAGATATAGATCAGTACAACTAGAGATGGCCACTGCTTCCCCTCTCCTAGCCCTCTTTCTACCCATCCCCGTATATTAGCCAGTCAAGAAATGAATGGTACTTTGTGGCATCCCCATAACTGTGTACAGGGAGGGCTGGATCTCACACCTCTCTCCCTCTTAAATTCATAGACACACATCATACATTATGGCATTGACAAAGACTAACGTGTTAATATAGCTACGTTGTTCAGTGGATAGAGCACTGGTGTCAGGAAGACCTGAGTTCACATTCAGCCTCAGCTGTTTGACCCTGGGCAAGTCACTTAACCTTGTTTGCCTCAGTTTCCTCATCTGTAAAATGAGCTGGAAAAAGAAATGACAAACCACTCCAGTATCTGTCAAAAACAAAACAACCTCCCCCCCAAACAAACAAATAAACAAACAAAAAATAGAAAAAAAATTCCAAAAACCAACCAAACAAAAAACACCAAACCCATGGACAGTATTAGTGTGATATGGTCCATGAGGTCATGAAGAGTTAGACTCAAGTGAACAACAAGCACAAAGTATTAATGTATATGCTCTTAACTCTAAGGGATATGGGCTGTAAATTTAGACAGAGGCATTCTCTCTCCAATTGATATTTACCTAGTCTGGTCTTAAGCAAGATGAAAAAGTGTTGGGGTCTACGTCTATTTCTATGTATAACCACAACATTCAGTGAATTTGTGTACCCCTTACCAGTACAGTACAAGTGAATGAATGAATGAAATTCATGTGTTACTCAATAACAGTGCTGAAAAAAACATTGCCACAAAAAGGAAAGGTAAAGATTGAATTGGAACTTTTTCATCTGAAAATGGAAACTTTAGGATTTACAAATGTGGTACTATAATTTCCATTCAGCATCATATACCCATTGAATATTCAGCTGCAATACTAAATATCCTTACATCATCTACTTGCTGTTCAAGTTTAACTTTCATTTTGATCAGACTGTTGACTTTATCTTCTTCAGCCTGTAAATCATCCAGGGTTTGCTGATGGGCATCCTGGAGAGATTTCTTTTCTTTGTTCAGTTTGGAGATATTTGCTTCTAGAGCTGTCATCTCTTCAGAAAGATTTTTCACCTAGAAGAAATTGAACACACTTTAAATAAAGGAACAATTAAAACAGATGTTTCCACTGAATCTTTGAATTCTCTCTGTAGCCCCTCACTATTCTTCATTATTCTGGATTTATATTTCATCTTTTTTTTAATACTCCTCTACCAGCATGGTGCTTGAAGTTACTACCAATAGATTTACTTCTTTTGAGCAAAGACTTTGTATCTTCTAAAACCCATCTTTAGATATTAACTATCCCTTAAAAAGTGGGTGTTAATATCCACTAACATTAACACTGATTTATCAGAAGGCAGATCCCTGAGGGAAAAGAATATGGGACAGGTACATTTTTCAATGAGGGTGAATAAAGAGGGAAGGAGGAAAGAGAAAAATCTAAGGAGTATGGGGTGCTTCCTAGTGTAGGCATGATTATGGGGTCCTTGCTTTTGATGAGAGTACTTGGCATGGGGATAGAGAGGGAGGAAAGAAGGAAAGGTCAGCAGTACAGTAAAGGGGGAGAAAAGGCTGGAAAGATGATATAGAAGATACTGAAGACAAACTTTACTTACTTTAGCTTAACACTGCTTTTGGGCATGACTATTTCAATATATGTACCACTTAATCACATAGTACCAATCACAAATTACTAGTGACATACCATTATGATGTGGTAACTCATTTTATGCAAAAAAAAAATACATCCTTAGATTCACAGAATATTATAGATGGAAGGGAACTTAGACGTCTTTGGTCAATTACCTCACCCTTTACCCCTTACTTTAAAAGGAAGAAATTGGATATAAATGGAATTTTTGCAAATAGATTTATATTTTAATGCATTAGAGAAGAGTTCTTTATAAGAGGATTCTGTAATGAACTGTTATTTATAGTTAATGATCATTACTTCAATTTGCCATTGGTGCAAAAGTCTGGGAGTCAGAAGACCTGGAGTTCAAGTCACAGATTTAATACTTACTAGAAAGTCTCAGTTTCTCCATTGTAAAAAGGGTGTAGCAATCCCTCTGCCCATTTCCAATCTGTACTTGAACTGGTAAGGTTAAGCTTCTAGAGGTAACCCTTAGGGGTTGCGTTTCTGTTTTCCTCCTAAATTCCTCCCCCCTCCCAAATGTGTGCTTACCACTAATAATTTGTTGTTGTTGAGTCATTTTGGTTTTGTCAGACTCTTCATGACCTCATTTGGGGTTTTCTTGGCAAAGATACTGAAGTGCTTTGTCATTTCCTTCTCCAGCTTATTTTGTAGATGAGGAAACTGAGGCAAACAGGGTTAAGTGATTTGCCCAGGGTCACACAGCTAGTATGTATCTGATGTTGGATTTGAATTAATGAAAATGAGTCTCTCTGATTTTAAGTCCAGTGCTCTATCCACTGCACAACCTAGCTACCCATTATTAATTAGCCAGTCACAATCCATTAAGTTTTAGAAAAGACATTTACTGAGGAGTTATAACAAGAAAAGTGGGTCTAAAATATTCCCCCCAAATATGGGGGCACACTCTCCCCTTCTACATATATCTCCCTTGGGAGAGCAGGTTCAAACTTAAAGGCACAAAGGGTGAGGGGCACACATGTAGAGAACTGGTGGGATATGCTGGTACCATTTTGAACTGCCTGGAGAGAGCCAAGTTTCATTATGAGTATTTTTACCTTGGAAATCAGTAAACTACTCATGAGGGCTTGGATTGTTTTGTTGACTTAAGAAAATGATGGAGAGGGTCAGTTAGGTGGTGCAGTGGATAGAACACACTGGCCCTGGAGTCAGGAGGACCTTAGTTCAAATCTGGCCTCAGACCCTGGGCAAGTCACTTAATCCAGATTGCCTCCCCCCCCCCCCCTAAAAAAAAGAAAAAAAAGAAGGTGATGGAGAAAATGTATGTTAATAAAGCAGAACAAACTTAAAAGTGTGTTGTACCTACATTTGAGGGGAGGAAGGGGAGAATTAAACATTGCTGGCACAACACTGGCTGAGGGATACCTCACAACTCATGGCACTTGGAAGTCTTTTTCTTCCTTTGCAGAGCCCTCATGAACTTCTTCTGCAGTGTTGCTTCCTGCTGGGCAGGTAGCCCAGCTCAGCCCCAAGTGTTCATGCCTTTGTTGAATCCAAGCTGGTACTTCTTGAAGACAGTTACATTTCCTGAAGTTGTCTTCCCTTTAGCAACTGGTGCTCTTTGTCCATTTTTCCTATTCCTCTCCATTCCCAGTGCTGCTGTCATTTCCAGCAGACTCTGGCCCCAACTACTACTGCTCCATTAAATGCTGCCATCACTTCTAATTTGCTAAAGTAAAGGAAATACAGAGAGAGAGGCAAAGAGAGAGGGCTTCCTGTGCTCTCCTAGTTGTCTCCCAGCCCTAGTTGTTACAGGGTAGGATTGCCATGGTCCTTCGGTCATGTGAACATCCTCTCTGGCATCACCATGACTTTGGACTGGAAAAAGAGGAGATTTTTTCCTCCCCCAGTGAGTCCAGAGGATGTGCTACCTGGGACAGTTCATCCAAGACATTGTTTTGGTACTTCCCATTTGAAGGGTCCTGTTAGACATATTTCCCCCAGATTCTCTCAGGTTTTGGACACCTCAGTTCACAGAGATCCACTAGGGAAATATTAACATTGCTTTGTTGTTTTAGGTAGTGATTGGAGAGTCTAGTGTGCTCCCTTTATGAGTCAGACCAATTCTATTGAGATAACTTTTCCTTCTTTAGATGTTTATGTACTCATATGTTATATTAGTGTACATGAGTTAATATCTGAATGTTTAGGTATGCTTCTATTTTATTATTTTCATATTATGCCTATTTGATTTATGTTATTTTGCCTGCATTGTAGCTACAATTGTTTAACTTTGCTCAGTTTGCTACTAGCTATGTGCACATAGTTTTTCTAATTTGTTATCTTGTAGGCTTATTATCAAGATTGCTTTATGGTTTTTTTTGCTGTTATGCATATTTGCTTTTGTTCCCTGGGCATGCATGTGCTCCTATGAGCTGTGTTTGCAATCTGTTCTACATGTAATTTAGACTTGTAATCATTGATACAGACTTACAGGTGATACTTTGCATTGTGCTATGTCTACTGCATGTAATAGACACAGCACAATGTATATGTATATATCTCTATATACATACACACATATCTATCTATCTATCTATCTATCTATCTATCTATCTATCTATCTATCTATCTATCTATCTGTCTATCTATCTTGTGTCCATGGGACTTGAAGGTGATTGTCTGGGCTAATTATCCTGGTTCTACTATGTACTGAGATATTTCATGCTATGCTGTATTGTTTCAGATGCCAAGTTATTGAAGTTGATTTACAGGGGTCTTCAGGGATCCAGCGGGATTTTCATCCAGAACTCTTTAGTGTATTACTCAGAGGAGAAAGAAAAGAAAAGGACAGTTATACAATTAAAGCGTGAAAACACATTGAGGCTCTTCCTGAAGTAGAGACATTTGGATGCTCTAAGGAGGAAGAAGCTACTTTTACTCTCAGGAATATTGTAATAGAGATACAAAAGCTGTCAGGTGAAAGATGCTCCAATAAGGGTCAGAGGAAGGAAAGGAGAGTAATACTTGATGATGCACACCTCTCTGTAGTACTGAGACAGGCATTAGCTGGTCTGATGGTAGCAATTATCTTTCAGGGACTAGTAAATAAGACATAATAGAAAATCCCCCAAAGTTGATCAGAATGGTTAACAGCGTAGTCACTTTTGTTACTCCTCCTTCACTCATCAGTGACTCAGGAGGCACGCTATATATGCTCTAGCTCCAGCCTGGTCAGGTCAGCAGTATGATGCAGAAGCCAACAAAACTAAAGCAACGGGATAATTGAGCTACATTGGGAGGGCAGAGTTTTCAATAACAAGGATGTGATAATCCCACTGCACTTTGTTCTTATCTGGAGAATTGTGTTCAAGAGAGACTGATATGATAAGCTGAAGGGAAGGCAAGCAGGGTGGTGAAAGTCTTTGAGTTTATGACATATGGTCATCTGTTGAAGGAACTGCCTGTTTAGCCCAGACAAAAGAAGACTCAGGAGAGACATGGTAGCTGTCTTCGAATTTTTGAAAAATCTATGTTTTAGAAAAAGGGTTAGATTTGTTCTTTTTTTTGGTCCCAGAGGGCAGAAGCAGGAGCAGTGAATGGAAGGTGCAAAGAATCCAACTCGTTCGATGTTAGGAAAAACTTAAAAATCAGTTGTCCAAAAGAGGCATGATTAGCCTCAAGAGGTAGTGGTCACCCCTACATGATAGTGTTCAAGCAGAGGCTTATTAGGGATGATATAATAGGACAGTTCGTTTCATGTATGGGTTAGAGATCCCTTCTAACTCTTAGATTCTACCATCTGTGTCACAATGACTGTTTTGGTCTCTTTTGTGCATGGCACTGGTGAAGCAGATGAAAAATTGATGCCTAGGACTACCATGAACCTTAGAAAACTTTGGAATTGAGGCTATGGACAAAATCTGCAAAAAAAAGTTTCACTCAATTTGCCAAGGAAAGAAAATTTTTCACTAGGGAAGAGTTTTAACAGGATGCCTGAGCAGGCTTAGCAGCAAGTTCTTAGAGCATACTCAGATATTCTCTTCTTGCTTCTAATTGAACTTTGTGAAGGCTTAGGGTAAGGCTTCTTGTGGGTCACAGCCATCACTGTGAGTTCCTTGATTATTTGATGATCTGGAAAAGCTAACTATGGAAATCTAGAGCCAGTCAAAGAAGTGACTTCCAACTGCTGAGGCCTCTCTTAGGCACAGCTGTCAAGATGCCAACATGTGACCAGTTAGCAGTAGCAGAAATAAAGGTCCTTTCCTACTTCCAGGGTTTGATGATAATAGGAAGAGTCCTTCTTCCCTGCCTCCATGGTCATGGGAATGTGGCAGCTAGGTTAGGAGACTTTACTAGGCAAATCTGCACTTGCCTTTATATCTCTTGCTGAATTTCCTGCAGCCCCTAAGGCATCTACAAGAATGGTTTCAGTTGCAGCTGTTGCAGAGATGTGGTCTAGAGCATCAAGGGCAATGTCCACCAAAGGAGCAGTAGCCAGATTGCAGTAGTAGATTATGGGGGTCCATGGCAAAATCTGGAATAGGAGTAGAAAGACACCAAGGGAAAATAGACAACACCATATGATAGTTATTCAAATATAAACAGCTTCAGGGAGTGTGATGCGCCCAAAAGTGTTGGCTATGGACTCAAAAAGGCCTGGACCCCTGGGGCCCAGCCTAATGGGGGCACCTGAGGAGTGGACTCCACAAAGAGAGAAAAGAATTTCCAGTGCTAGGAATTGTGAGGTACCAATAGATTCCCAGAGGACTTTACATGGTTGTTCCAGGGAAGGGCTCATTCCCGGTTTAGGGGAATGTTTTACACTCATTTTTCTCATTATTTAAATCCCTTTTCTAAAATCTAATAGAGTTTAACACTGCTAATTGTTAACAAGGAGCACAAAAGTGTGTGTAGGGCCTTGGGGCAAGGGAATGACAGTACTAAAAACCCAGACTCCGTGTTAGTCCTAGAGGCCTGAAGGAGAGTAGCTGCCTCCCTTTTGGCCAACCAACTTACCGGTCCAAGTACAGGATGGGGGTGAGAGGAGTAAGCCCAGAGGGAGCTCTATGAGGGGATATGGGGATATCATTTTGTTTCCATGTTTTGTATGATAAATTTATATAAATGTGCACTATTATCTACATATATTGACTGATCATATTTTAGAGCTGAAAGGAACCTTAGAAGCTATGTAGCATACCGCCCCATATAATAGAAAAGAAAACTGAGGCCTAGAGACTTGAACTGACTTGAACCCAAGTCCTGTGGACTCCAAATCTTGTTTTCTTTCTGCATTATGTTACAATACTTCTCTTGAGTTTACTCAAAGTGGAAATACAACTTTGTATTCAGTATTTCAATTTGGATTTACAGTGAATAATTCTTTTTTTTTTTTTTTGGGTTCTACAATTAACTATTCCCATCTACTTTTCTATTTTACCATTATATTGGCAGTTAGGTAGCACAGTAGGCCACTGAGTGAGCACTGGTCCTAGAGTCAGGAAAACCTGAGTTTAAATGTGGCCTTATACATTTACTAGATGTGTGACCCTGGGCAAGTCACTTAACCTCTATCTGCTTTAGTTTCCTTATCAGTTAAAATGAAGATAACAATAGCAGTACCTCCTGGTGTTATTGTGAGGGCCAAACGAGATATTTGTAAAGCACTTAGTACAGTACTGACACATAGCAGGTCCTTTTTCCCCCTTCCTTCATTCCTTGGGCTTTTGTAGTTTGTTATATAATTAAAGGAACAATCACTTAAAAAAAATACCAAATTAAAACTACTGATAGTGGTGTGTTGGATGTTCTTTGTCTCAAGTAAAATTTTGGTGTTGTTGCACATCACTATTTCCTGTTTCAATGCCAGAAGTGGAGGGTAATAGAATTGCATCCCAGAGCAAAAGATGAGTAACAGAATGGACCTTTGGGGCCTCTAGTTGCCTTTTCTACCCTTTTTCCTGTATCTCTGTGGTTGAAATAAATTTTCAACTCCTTCCCTGCCATATGGCTACCAGGAAGTATCTTACGAAGAGAGATTTTTCCTAGCATGATGGTTCCACCTTGTTCTCTGTTGCGTGCTTCTCTTTTTCTATTTTAGTCAGGGTCAGTTCTAGGTCATCGATGTCTTTCTTGAGTGATGAACATTCATCTTCCAATTTCCTTTTCTTGGCAACTAATTCAGAATTTGTATCTTCTTCCTCCTCCAGTCTCTCACTTAGCTCTTTAATTTTAGCTTCTAGTTGAATCTTGCTCTTAATGAGCCCCTCACATCTCTCTTCGGCATTCATCAGATTTTCAGTTTCCTGGAAGAAAATTTCCATGGTCATCTTGATTCCAATGCCATAGAAGGCATTGGTTATCTTTTTCTCTAAAAGCTTAGGATCTGATAGCTAGGATGAGGTAGGGCGTGATATAGGCATGATATAAAAGAAGACAACACTTAACTACGGTCTCAGGGGCAATTCTAGGTGTTTTCGTTCATTCAATAGAATGTAAGCTACTTGAGGACAGGAATTATTTCATTTTTTGTTTTTGTATCCCCTGCACCTAGCACAACACCTGGGACATAGTGGCAAATTATTAAATTAAAATATAGATGCTAAAAATTAATCAATTCAACATTTGATGAGTGCTTAAAATATGCAAGATACTATGCTAAATGTTGTAGGGAAGATGCACAGAGTGATAAGACATGGTGCCAGCTCTCTGGTAGCTCACAGTCTAGTAGTGGAAATAAGGCATGCACATAAATAACTTGTTTATACAAGTTAGACTGTGAAAAACAAAAAAGTGGGATGATAGTTACATTAGATGAGGGAGAAATCAGTTCTGGCAATAGGGAACAGATAACTTGCTTGTGTGTCTGGGGCAACTGAAATAAGCCAGGAAAACTTGAGGAATTCAGTAAAACACAAATTCTCTTAAGGAACATTGCTAATTATTGCTAATGTTTTATCAGAAAAGTTATCTCATTTCCTCTAAACATTTTAAAAGGGCTGTTGCATTATTAAGTGATTTTATTACATTCAGGAGACTGTTTTAGCCCCTCTCAGAACACATCTTCATAATGGCTAGCCATGGGAAAACGGATTTAAGGGAAAAGAAATTAACTTTTATAGCAAAGGAGAGCTATAATTGGATTTTCAGCATGAGGTTCCAAGGCGCCATTATATCATTTGGCCACTGGGTGGCACCGTGGTATCTTTGATAGAAGTAATTGTTGCTCATAATACAGAACCTAGCAGATGGTTTGTCTATTTCGAGAGGAGGCAAGGGATAAAATTCACCTTCAGCTGTAATTAGACCTCTTTATTACAGCAGTGTTTGGACCTCAGGTGTTCCCTGTCCCATTTATCTCACTTCCTACAAACATTCAAGATTACCCTGTGGGCCCCTCATCTCTGCGGGGGTGGCCGCTGCTGGTGATGTGATACTTCTTTCCCCTATTCTTTTCTCTTTCTTCTCTACCATTAGAAGCTACTTACAGACTGGACCTGAAGCTGAAGATCATTCTTTTCCTGCAGCAAGGAGACCATTTTCTCCTCCAGCTCTTTCCTTTTAGCTTCAGATTTGGCTAAGTCTTCCTTGGCTTTCTCAAAGTCTTCCTTCATGGTGGCCATCTCCTTCTCAGCTTCTGCGCTCTTGAGAAGGGGTTTGATTTTGAAGAATAGATTCATCCAGGGCCAATGCTTGACATTCATGAATGCTCGAATGTTGTACTGGATGCAAAAGATGGAATCTCTGTAAATTAATTAGGACAGAGCTTAATTAGAAAGAACTGCACTGTACCCTTGTAGGATGTGTAGCATAGGGCTGTAGTCTTCTTCAGTCCTGGAATTGTATCATTTCATCTTTATATCCTTAAATATCATAAAATACTTTGCAAAGAATAAGTACTTACTGGATGTTTGTTGAATTAGAGTGAGCTTGTAGCCAAAGTTATAGACCCAGGGAGCTACTCTGGCCAGATTTTAAAAGGAAGGAGAGACAGAGAGAGGGAAAGGGAGAGGGTGGGAGACAGAGGGAGGGGAGAGAGAGAGATGGAGAGAGGTATTGAGGGAGAGAGAGAAGGAGAGAGAGGGAGAGGGAGAGAGATGGAAAGAGAGGGAGAGAGACAGGAAGAGAGAGAGAGAGAGAGAGAGAGAGAGAGAGAGAGAGAGAGAGAGAGAGAGAGAGA